>NC_133507.1:52085131-52391973 GCF_049354715.1 Callithrix jacchus
AACAGCTTCACTTTAATGAATTTATGTAACAGATCTGTTTGACTTGCTGTTTTAATTGCTTATAATGGCAAAAGAAAGAAAGGTAAACAACCATCTATAAGAGACTAGCTAAATAATTTATGCTTTATTGTTGCAATAGGGTGACACAGAGTCATGAAAGAGAATAATGCAGGCTGGGTGCATGGTGCACAGGGGTTCACACCTGTAATCCCAGCACTTTGAGAGGCTGAGGCAGGTGGATCACCTGAGGTCAGGAGTTTGAGACCAGCCTAGCCAACATGGTGAAACCTCATCTCTAATACAACTGCAAAAAATTAGTTGGGCGTGGTTGTTGTACATATAGTACAAACTACTTAGGAGGCTGAGGCAGGAGAATTGCTTGAACCAGGAAGGTGGAGGTTGTAGTGAACTGAATTCGTGTCACTGCACACCACCCTGGGTGACACAGGAAGACTCTGTCAGAATGAAAGAAAGAGAGAAAGAGAGAGAGAGAGAGAGAAAGAAGGAAAGAAGGAAGGAAGGAGGGAGGGAGGGAAGGAAGAAAGGAGAGAAGGAAAGGGAAAAGAATAATGCAGATTTATATGCATTCATATGAAACTGTCCTCAGGATATATTCTGAACTGCAAGAAACACTGCAAAACTGTGTATTTTTAATTTTTATTTTCTTAACCTGGCTCACTACTGACAGATTTTTTTAAAGATTGCAAAATAGTGTATATAGCATGCTATCATTAACACTTTTTAAAAAGAGGAGACAGACAGACACACACACAAAACTTGCAGTTGTCATCCACAACAAATATTCCTGGAAACTGGAACTAGTGATTGTCTCTGATAAGCAGAACTGGCAGGATTGGAGATAACCTGGGGAAACAAAGTACTTCTCACTCTCCCATACAATCACATATGTTAAATTGTAAATGTTTATCTGCTTTTCAAGTTACTTTATTTTTATTTACTTTTCAAAATAAATTTTATGCTGAATATTTGATGTTTACAACATGATAATATAGTAGACATAGATATAGTAAGATGTTACTACAGTGAAGCAAATTAACATCTCTCATTTCACATAATTACTTTTATGTGTATGTGACAAGAGCAGCTAAAATGTAGTTATTTAACAAAAATCTCCAACACAATAAATTTTAAAAGTGGTCCTCATGTTCTGCATTAGATCCTTAGACGTGTTCATCTGACATACTTGCTATTTTGTGTCCTTGACTTACATCTCTCCATCTCCCTACCCCTCAGAAATTATTTTAAAAGAGAGAAAGCAGGCTGGGTGCAGTGGCTCACACCTGTGATTCTAACCCTTTGGGAGACCGAAGTGGGTGGATCACTTGAGGCCAGGAGTTTGAGACCAGCCTGGCCAATATGGCAAAACCCCATCTCTACTAAAAATACAAAAACTGGCCGGGATGGTGGCGCATGCCTGTAATCCCAGCTATTCAGAGGCTGAGGCACAAGAGAGAATCACTTGAACCTGTGAGGCAGAGGTTCCAGTGAGCCAAGATTGCTCAACTTGCAGTCCGGTCTGGGCATCAGAGTGAGACGCTGTCTTTTACAAAAAAAGGAGAAAAAAAAGGAAAAAAGCCCAGCGCGGTGGCTCACGTCTATAATCCCAGCACTTTGGGAGGCCGAGATGGGTGGATCACAAGGTCAAGAGATCGAGACCATCCTGATCAACATGGTGAAACCCCGTCTCTACTAAAAATACAAAAATTAGCTGGGCATGGTGGCGCGTGCCTGTAGTCTCAGCTACTCAGGAGGCTGAGGCAGGAGAATTGGTTGAACCCAGGAGACGGAGGTTGCGGTGAGCCGAGATCGCGCCATTGCACTTCAGCAACTGGGTAAAAAGAGCGAAACTCTGTCTCAAAAAAAAAAGGAAAAAAAAACAGAGAGACGGAGAGAGAGGAGAGAGGAAGCAAGAAAAAACTCATCAGTGGTATGGAGGTTTCAGACCCTCCTCAAAGGTTCCAGTTCACTTTGGGTTCTAGGGAAACCTGATTCAGTTTGAGTTCCTGAAGGATGACCACGACCTGTTTCGGTGCTTTCGAAAGTGGCCACTTCTGTGCCTCATTTCACTTAATCCTCACAGCTATGTACAAAGTATTGTTATTACATCTACATTTTACAGATTAGTGCAACCAAAACGGATCATCCAGTGGTAATCAAAGGCTGAAATAGGCCTCCCCTCCTCTGTCCCATCCTCATTCCATTCAGTTTTTAAGGAAGTCAAGGGTTTCCTAGACCAGTGCTTCTCAAAATAAGGTACCCAGGCCAGCAGCATCATTATCTGATAGGAACTTGTTAGAAATGCAGATTCTCAGACCCTATTCCAGACCTGCTGAATCACAAACTCTGGGGACTGAGACCAGCCATCTGTGGTCTTTTTTGTTTGGTTTCAGTTTTGTTTTTTGAAACAGGGTCTTTCTGTGTTGCCCAAACTGGAGTGCAGTGGCACCATCATTGCTCACTGCAGCCTTGAACTCCAAGCCTCAAGTGATCCTACTACCTTGGCTTCCCTAGTAGCCAGGATGGCAGGCATGTGCCACCACACCTGGCTGATTTTTTTTTATTTTTTGTAGAGATAGGGTCTCACTATGTTGTCCAGGCTGGTCTCCAACTCCTGTCTTCAAGCAATCCTCTTGCCTTAGCCTCCCGAAGTGCTGGGATTACATATGTGAGTTACATGCCTGGCCCATCTGTGTTTTAATGAGCCCTTCAAGCAATTCTGATACATGTTAAAACTTGAGAACCACAGTCCTAGGCTAATGGCTTCACCTGGCAAACATTTAAAAAACACTGATGCCTGAGTCTCACCCCAACCCAAGATTCTGATTTAATTGGTTTGGATGTATCCTGGTCATTAGTTGTTCGTTTGTTTGTTTGTTTTGAGACAGAGTCTTGCTCTGCCGCCAGGCTGAAGTGCAGTAGTGCAATCTTAGATTACTGCAACCTCCACCTCCTGGGTTCAAGCCATTCTCCTGCCTCAGCCTCCTGAATAGCTGGGACTACAGGCACGCGCCACCACAACCAGCTAATTTTTGTATTCTTAGTAGAGACGGGGTTTCACCATGTTGGTCAGGATCGTCTTGATCTCTTGGCCTCATGATCCACCCACCTCGGCCTCCCAAAGTGCTGGGATTACAGGCATGAGCCATGGCGCCTAGCCAAGATCACAGGTTTTGTAAAGCTCCCCAGATAAATGGAGACCACTGCAACCTATACCTTCTGAAGCAGCCACTTTCATCGGGAATGGCTAATGGCATACTTACGGCATAAAGTCAAGCAGCAGGGACTACATGTATAAGTGAGGACATCACAGCTTTCCAGTTTTAAGTCTTTTCCCCTTCCCAAACCCTATATCTAGACCAAGAGGCATGGGTGAAAAATGTTCCTTGGGTAAGCAGGCATGAGCTCACTAGTTTGTAATGTTTCTTACCTTAAGCCAATAAATTCAGTCTTTAGTGAGTATTGAGAAGATGCAGGACAGAAATTCTCAAGTTGCCTACAAAATAATTTAGTAGAGGAAATGAGATCTACAAATGGCATGGTAAATGCTTAATATTATCAGCTCATTCTTTATTCCTGGGTTTATATATTTTGTAGTGAAGGTCATATCATATCACATAGCACATCTCTACTATAACAGAGTTTCTGTTAGCATTTGTCTAATAGATTAATCTGCTGATTAATCAATAAACAAATGGATATCACTGATGAACAGGCTAATTCTGTCTTTGGTGTCCAGTGCCCAACTTACTATCAATGCTGCTCTTGGCATGAAAGTCTATTGACAATAAATGTGCTAGGATAAGGTGCTAGAGTTGAATGTCACCAGAAAGAGACTATAAACCCAGATGAAGCCTGGGTGCAGTGGCTCATACATGTAATCCCAGCACTTTGAGAGGTGGAGGTGGGGGAAATCACTTGAGGTCAGGAGTTCAAGACCAGCCTGACCAACATGGTGAAATCTCATCTCTACTAAAATACAAAAATTAACCTGGCATGGTGGTACACACCTGTAATCCCAGCTACTCAGGAGGCTGAGGCTGGAGAATCACTTGAATCCAATAGGCGGAGGTTGCAGTGAGCCAAGATCACGCCACTGTACTCCAGTCTGGGCGACAGAGCAAGACTCCATCTCAAAACAAAAACAAAAACAAAACCAGATGGAGGCAGAAAAGGGAAAGCAGGTATAGAGGTCATTAAAGCTGGTGACCAATTATTTCCAAGTCTCCTCCCTGGGACATAGAAGGGTCTCCTTATGTTGCCCAGGCTGGTCTAGAACTCCTGGGCTCAAGCAATCCTCCTACCTCAGCCTCCCAAAGTGTTGGAATTATAGGCATGAGTCACCGCACTAGGCCAGATCTCCCATTGTATTCATGACCCCTCATTTGCTCTGTATAACCAATGGCCAGGTTATAGGCCCAGTTTGCAGGCCCACTGGGCAGGATTCTCTGCCGTGGATCACAGCCAGCTACTGGTCCAAAGGAGGGTAATCGTTTTTGAATGGAGGAATAAGGTACCCAGCCCTCCCTAGCGATCCTTCCTACTGGTTTAAAGGAATTAGAATAAAGCCTTATCCAGAGAGGGGTGGTGACCAGGCAGGCAGCACAAGCAATTTGAAGGCCAAGAGCTCAAAGATAACTAGCCTGTTTTGCCAGCCTTGGACAGAGAGTGCAGTTTTTGAGGAAAGCACCACTGATCCTGCTATCTGCACTTGGGCAGCCTCCAGGGCTGCAGTGAGGCTTCAGTCACTGAGTATGTTCCGATGACTTTAGCAGAAATCAGGCAGAAAACATGTGCATATTGAAACTGTTTAGGGAATAGACATAGGCATAATCAAATATACAAAACCTACTACTTTGAGATGTTTTGTAACAGCTGTGTTCCCTACAGAACAGGTTTCTTTTATTGCCTGCATCCAAGAGCATCTCCAGGGTCCTTCCTGTTAGAATGCTGAATGTCCATGGAGAGTTTGAGATGAGGAAGAAGAGTGCTATCTTCCAGCTAAGACTGGTGCAGCAGATCATGCAATGTAAAACCTCAGCAGCTGTGAAGTAGAGCAGAGGGCCTGGGTGTCTGTCAACTCCAGGTTGGAGATTTCCCCCAGCTTTCTAGGTAACTGTGCTTCCACTGAGCAAGTCAGATACAGACTTGAGTATCATCACAACTTGTGCCTGTGACATCTTTGCCCAAGAACAGCACACATTAAACTTTATATTCTTCATAATATGGAAGGAAAGGTATTGACTGAGCCCTCCTTCATGCCTCGAGACATCTCATATATATTTATATGGATATATACATGAATGTATGTATTCTGTCATAATAACACATTTTATTATTATCTTTTTATTATAACACAGTATTAGGCTAGGCTGCATAGGCTGCATTGAATCCCCAAATAAAAGTTTATATTACACATCATAATCTAATGCAGGGACTCTCCTGGGCAACATCTCTAAGTGGTGACTTGGAGATTCAGACTCCTTTCATCTTAAAATGCCATCATCTTCAGCATTTGGCCTCAACAGTTGTCAGAGAGGGAGAAGAGACTATGTATAAGACCACACCACAGGATCTGTGGTAGGTCTCCAAGCACTTCTGTCACTTCTGCCAAGAACCCAATCACAAGGCCCCATCCTAACTGCAAGGGAAGCTGGAAAAGGTCTCCTTGTATGCCAGGAAGAGAAAATGAAATTGACAGGTATCTAGCCAGTCTTTGCTACAAGTTTCAACATGTTGGAATTATTAACTAGTATTTTTCTTCTGATTATGTGTAGCATTTGGTATTATGTAGACTGCCTTGTTCCCTCCCACTGTATTTTGTGACATCCACATGCAGCATCCCATTCCTCAGAACAGGACTAGAAGTGGTAAGGACAGGTTTTATCATCCACTTCATGGATGGAAACTCTGACCCAGAGCAATTACATGGCTTGTCCAAAGTTATGCACTACTGTTAACTTAAAAACACACACAATTTATAAATTTAGACAAAGAAAGGGTCTAGGTTCTTTCTTATAAAGGGTTATAGCCTTTAACGTGGCTATCCCACAGACTGGGAAGCACAACCTCCAGCAGAAGCCCAGAGACAAGTGCTTTGAAGGGAGAGGGGTTGGGATAGGAGCTTTAAGCTGAACAGGCTGACTAAACATACACATTCAGCAGGTTACAGGAGGAAGTATGAATATTCATGAAGGTGGTCCTGACACATGTATATTGAACAAACATACATGTAACACATGACCCATGTTTACTTTGGGAGGGAGACTTAGCATTTCAATGTATTACAGTTAGGCTCTATACATCTAAAGGTCTTTTCAGGACACAAAAGCTCACAAGTACACAACCTCTATAAATTAGTCAGAACCAGTTCATGGTCAGTGGTCTTATCAGGAAAAAGTTACTGAAATCAGTCTCTCATCCAATGAAAGCTGTAGTTATGGCTGGTGGAACAGGGTTCAGTTGGGCAGAGTCTATGAGCTGGATGAGGTGTAATTGTTTAAATATTGATTATCTCGAAGCCAGTGCTTGTTTAGCTGCTGGAGAAAAAGAAAACCCTTATGGCAGTTAGAGCATAATTTATTCCTTAGGTGTAGGAGTACATGACTTCCCCTCATCTGGAATGGCCTTAGGTCTTGATTGTAATTTGGTATCTTATTGCCACAAAGAATATGTTCTGTGAGTCCTGTCATCTCTGTTGGAACATTAATGGTGCTCAGTTGTTGTGTCTAAACCATAAAAGACTGGGGGAATATAATTAGGCATGTCTGACCTCCCATTATAGCCAGGAACTAAGTCTTGAAATTTTTTTCTGGGGTCCCCTTGGCCACAATGGGGTCCATTTAGTCAGTGGGGGTCTTGGGATTTATTTTTAGTTTACACGACTGAGTGACAGAGCTTTTCTTCTTACATTCTGAGGTTAGTGGTCTCTCTGCCATGCCACATTTTCTTCCCTGGAAGCTCAAACTGGATGCCCAGCTCTCAATGTACAAACTCAAATATGCAAGAAATATATATTTATTCTTTTATTAATCTACCTAATTTATATTTTAAGCCTCCACTCTATGTCGGAAGGTGTCAGCAATGAATTCCATCATTTCGGTATTTCTCTACCTTTATTATTGATTGATTGATTGATTGATTGATTGATTGATTTTGAGAAAGAATCTCTGTCTCCCAGGCTGGAATGCAGTGGCATAATCTCGGCTCAGTGCAACCTCTGCCTCCTGGGTTCAAGTGATTTTCCTGTCTCAGCCTCCAGAGTAGCTGGGATTACAGGTGCATACCGCCACCACACCTGGCTGATCTTTGTATTTCTAGTAGAGATGGGGTTTCACCATATTGATCAGACTAGTCTCGAACTCCTGACCTTGTGATCCACCCACCTCGACCTCCTGAAGTGCTGGGATTACAGGCATGAGCCACGGTGCCCGGCCTTCTCTATCTTCAAAGATATGTTTACATCTGGGGTGGGATGAAGGTTCCATGGAGGGGAGGGTGGTTAGGTTGTGCCAGGGTATTGGGAAATCCATTTGTTCCTCATATCAGCTGTTTGAGGAGGCACCAACCCAGATGTCCACAGTTGCTTCTGGCCTTCCTTTACCCATACTGATGCACCTGTGCCTCCTTCCTGTTTACATGGCCCATTTGTGCCCAGCATCTCCCTGCTACTTGGAGCCACTCCAGGGTCTGGGAAGTTTTGTAGGCTTACAATGTGCAGCCATTCATCTCCCCAGCTTGCTGCCTTCCTGAGACACAGAGTAGAGAAGTAGGGAAAGACCTACCCTATCCATGCCTTTGCCCTCTCACTTTCATCCATCTTTCTTCCTCCCCGGTAGAGGGATGTGTTTCTAGTCTTCTAGGAAAGCCTCACTCACTTCAAACCATTTTCTTACAAATACTTTGGCTTTATTGCAAATCATCTCTAGTCCTCTGAGATTTTTTAATACACAAAACACAACACACAGAAGTTGTATTGTTGTTTTGCTATTTATCCTGTCACAGTATTTCCCTACCTTGAGGTAATGGGACAAGGGCCTGCTCTCCAGGGCATGGAGGCAGGGAGGAAGGGGTAGGGGAATATTAAGAAAACAAACAAACATTTCTTGATCACTTGTGTATTACATTTAACTTTATCAGGTCCTTGTGAGGTGAGTATGTGTGTGTCATTATTCTGAAACTAACAGTGAGGAGAAGAAGCACTGATGGAAGTTCTTATAATATATTTGGGAACTCAGTGGGAACTCCTACCTGAATGGTCTTTAAATGTACCATCCCAACCCACCCAACTCAATCCCCGTGGCTTGATCCTGCAGTCGTGGTGATCAAGCTTTCAGTTAAGAGTTGGATGATAGTGAGCTAGTTAATCCAATTAAAAAGAAAAGAATTGAGATCTGATCTCAAAAGCCCCACAGTTATGGAAGACTGGCCATAGATTACTAGTCTTCTAAATGTGGAAAAGATTATTCACTTTTTTGGCTATTTAAGTGTTTATCACTCACTCCGCCTCAGTTATGAGCATACGCCCTAGAGTAAATCTGTTCCCTGGTGGGGAAGTAGAAGGGGCATGTCATTGTACAGTACATCCACATTGATGAAGGGAAAGGAAACATTAAGACAGTTTCAGTGGAAAGGTCACATACCGCTTGTACTAGCTGAAGGAACTCAGACCAAGTAACAGGCAAAGAGACATCATGCTAAAGCAAAACGTTGTTTAAAAAAATTCTGACTTGTATTATGAAATTCAATAGAATCCTATTTATAAAATGGATTTTTTTTTTTTTTTTTTGAGATGGAGTCTTGCTCTGTGGCCCAGGCTGGAGTGCAGTGGCACTATCTTGGCTCACTGCAACCTCCACCTCCCAGGTTCAAGCAATTCTCCTGCCTCAGCCTCCTGAGTAGCTGGGACTACAGGCAGATGCCACCACACCTAGTTAATTTTTTTTTAATTTTTTTTATTTTTTGTAGACATGGGGTTTCACCATGTTGGCTAGGCTGGTCTCAAACTCCTGGCCTCAAATGATCCACCTGCCTCGGCCTCCCAAAGTGCTGGGATTACATGCATAAGCCATCTCGCCCGGCCATGAAGTGAATTTTAAAATCACTTCAAAGCACATTAGGCTTTCAAAAGATGTTTGTTTAAAGAATACAGTTGGCTTTTGCTCAAAAAATAAAGTTTCGGTAATGCATATTAACAACTGTAGTGTAATTACTGGCCACAAAATACCAGGTGCCAGACCAACCCTTTTCTAACCATTTAAGAGAGCCAAGCCAAGCAAAAATGCCCGGCCTAGCCTTACCCAGAAGTTCAAAAGCTTAGCCTTTGTCACCAGGAAAAAAATTAATTCAAAGAGCAAAGCCATTATTAGGCACAACCAGGTATTCTGTTGTAAACATCTTTTGTTAATACATGTTGAAAGCTGAATTTTCTCACATTTGAATGAAAGAGTCCTGCTTAAAGAGAGTTTAAATCAAGCCAGCTTCAAGGTTCTTTTCTTTTCTTTCTTTTTAGATTTCTGACATCATATCTGTGGGATCCACACAGTGGGGAAGCGCTGGCTTAGAGTCTATGGTTCCCCTAGCTGTTATTTTACTTAAGAATTACAGTGTTCTCTGTTAGCATCAAGGGAATGAACCTGAAGAGAAAAGACCATACACAGCACTGTTACAGGGAAGAAAAATATGAAAAGACCTAAAGATGCACTTCCTCATTACATGTAAGGGATCTATTTTCTAGAATCCTATAAAAAGCTCAAGTGAATTTGCTTCTGTTAATAAATTTGATTTAGTTATGATGATAAGACCACAGCATATGTTTTATGTTGCCTCTTTTTTAACTGCTTCCTGTTAATTACTGAAGGAAGAAATTCCATGTAACTTTGTTGTATTCTGATAATGATGAGTCTATCTGATGTGTTCCCTAAGTGCTTCACAATGTAGGCGTATGTGTGTGTATATAGTTTAGTTGAAGAAGATGGCCATGTGTAGTCACTACAGACAGATGTAAGGCTAAAGAAAGGGCTCCATGGCATTAGAGCAAAACCCCATCATAAAAAGCTCTTTGCTATACTTAGGACCTGATTGTATTGGGAGGAAAAACAAACTCTCAGTCTTGGAATGACCTGAAAAACCTGTGGTATGAACCTGCTTTCCTTTCCTCACCCTGAGATTAGAATGAAGTTCTGCAGTTCAGCTAAGGTGACCAGTTCAGCTTGGTTCATTCATGTTGCATGTCTCAGGAAGACAAGAAGAGTCAGGGCTACCCTAGGTTCGGCTGATGGAGTCTAATGGCCCTGTATGCCTCTTCACCGGTAGGATGGTGGTGGCTGACATCACTGACATGGACTGCGGGGCAGTAACTGTTCTGACCACCTTATGTGTCCTTCTCATTTGGTCTTCAGAGTGTCCTGAAAATGTTGGTGGCTCTCTGTGTTTCACACACGAGGAAACCAAGGAAAAGGGAGAGTAGCTTTTAGGTTGAACCATGTGGAATTCCTATTCGTGTAGATCAAAAAAGGTCAAATATCAGCAAATGCATATTATTCAAACTACGACTTTCCCAATATCACAGAGTTGGTAGGTGGTGACTCTGGAGTTTAAACCCTTAACTACTCAGGATCATAGCTGTATATCTGCATATCTGTATTGACCCAGGCTCAAAGCAAATGCACAAATGCATATTTTATATATATATATGTATATCTCCTGGATCATTTTATATGATCCAGATCCACTTTCACAGTATGACCTGAATAAAATCAGCAGTTGAAGCCAGACACTGGAGAAGAAAGGATGTAGTCTACTGATAGCAATGTTTTATATATATATATATATATATATATATATATATATATATATATATAGTGTGTGTGTGTATATATACTGATAGACTACTATATATATATATATTGCTTTCAGTAGACTATGTCCTTTCTTCTCCAGTCTCTGGCTTCAACTGCTGATTTTATTCAGGTCATAGTGTAAAAGTTGGCTCAAGTCAGACAAGACTGCCCTGCCTGTGGCCTGTTCCTGCTGTGCAGCTAAAACCAGCCCATCACACTAACTCTCTCAGGCTGGCTGCCTCAAAACCTGCCTGCCTAAAAATATCTTCCTCTCAGATGGCACAGAGCCACACACTCCATCTCCCTAGCTGAACTTCCCACCATTAGAACTCAGCTACCCACATGCCTTCCACCTCAGCTCCCCATATGCCTTCCACCAGAACCATTGTTAAAATTCAACTGTAAAATCTATAATCCTCTCCTGGATAAACTAGTGATTAGTTTATCAGGTAAGAGGAACTCGATCTTGGATCAAGTGAAGTTTGTTTGGGACTTGGGCTGCAGATGGCTAAGATCGGAAGCATGAGAGTGAATCATGAACTATTAGATGTAGCAGTAACATTAAAAGCTATACTGGCCAGTCCTCAAATTTTACAGATGTGGAAACTGATGTTTAGGTACCAAAGCCTAGGTGACTTGACTTTAGGGTGACCAGCCATCCCAGTATGCCTGGGACTGAGGGATTTCCTGACTGTATAACTTTCAGTGTTCAAACCTGGAAAGTCCCAGACAAACTGGAACAGACTGACCACCCTCTTCGACTGGGAGCCCAGAACTCTTCTGCTTATCTGGACAGGTCAGTGTTGAGCAGACCCTTGCAGCAAGGACCCCAGGTCTGCTTGGTACACCTCAAAAGTCCCAGGTGGGGAAATGACCACAAATCTGGTTTTCCAAGGCTGGCTCCCCTTCGGTCTCTAAGCATGGAATTGGATGCCACGTGGGAACAGCCATATTGCCCCATGATTGACCAGTGTTAGCCTCTCCAGCCACAGCATTTAGGGAAGCTGGTTACATAGAGATGGTCTCAGAAAATAAGGCTGTGGTGTGGTTTGTGTACTTCATAGAGATGGGGTCACTGTATCAGCCACAGCTCTGTGGTTCTCAAAGCCTGTGGGTGGAGTGCTGTTGTCTGTCTCCGCTGCACATGGCTGCACAGAGGTTGGGAATGGAGAAGTATTTGGGCAGGGAGATGGATCAGCAGGGTGCCCCGTGCTATCATCATTTCCTTTTTTAGAAGTTTTGTCATTTAGAGGTTTTGAATCTTGCAATAAGCGGTCATCCTTGATTAACTTTGGACTTTTTCCCTTAAATGTCAGGCACCTAATTTTAAACTTTTTTCTGGTTTTACTTCTCCTTCTATGCTATTTTGCCCCCAGTCCTTGGTTGCTTGGCAG
Source organism: Callithrix jacchus (assembly GCF_049354715.1). Classification (NCBI taxonomy): domain Eukaryota; kingdom Metazoa; phylum Chordata; class Mammalia; order Primates; family Cebidae; genus Callithrix; species Callithrix jacchus. The sequence continues at coordinate 52,097,385 of NC_133507.1, forward strand.
TTGTTTCCAATATAGCCCCTCCTGCTTTCCGTTCAGCTGGAATCCAGCTCTAGCTCACACCCTATACCTGGGGCTGATGTGTGTTGACTAAAGAAGGGAAGGAAATCAGGAGGCAAGGAAGGAATAACGCAAGAATCCCAGCCAGGCAAAAAGGCAAGTTCTCTTCAATATTCTCTTTCCAGTATGTATTGCCTTAACATACCCCCAAGCCCACCTCCACTTCCATCTCTACCTCAACACACATATTCAAGAATCTAAACTTTTCATGGTCCACCCTTACTCTCAACCATCACTAAAATGTCCTTAGTGCCCAAATAACAAATTTACTGATCTGATAAACAAATTCCTGATGATGGGGGTTAAAGTTAGAGGTGCAGCCCTCAGAAGTGAATCATAACTTTGACCTTTATAGTCAATATCCTGCCTAGGCTATCTTAACACTTTAATAAATATAGTTCTTACGGAAGAACTGTGGGGCTGGGAAAGCAGGTAGTGGCAGGAAGCATAGTGAAGGATTATTTTGGGAAGAGCTCTGTGATGAGGGTTGCCAAATTTAACAAAGAAAAATACAGGATGCCCAGTTGGATTTGAATTTCACATAAACAACAAATAATTTTTTGGTAAAAGTGTGTTCCATGCAATATTTGGGATATACATATACCAAAAGTTATTCCTTATCTGAAATTCAGATTTAACTGGGCATCCTGTATTTTACCTGGCAACTCTGTGACCTGTGATGGCTCCCAAATATGCAGCCTGTGCAGCAGAGGGGCAGGATTGCTGTGGAGTTTGGAAGTTTCCAAATTCTGGCAGAAGGCAATCAGCCCTTCAGGGAGGGCATCACACAATATAGTCAGGCAAAACTGCTGCCCCCAAAGCCAGGCTTACTGATGCCTGGGGGCATCTAAGGCAGGCCTAAATGGAGCATGCTTGGAGACTAGCCAAGGTGCCAGTAAAATGGGTGTGTTCTGCCAGATCCTTCCAAGAAGATAAAGTGTCTAGTTCTGGTGCTGATGATTGACCTGTCTGATATCCACCACACTAGAACACTATTTTTAGGTCTGAGGAAGGAGTGTCAAGGTTTTAAAAATAAGGTAATAAATATAGGGGAAATTACATTCAAGAAGCTCAATCCTGATGGTGAGTGTAAGACCAGGAAACACAATATATTAGATCTAGAAAAGGTTAGTACAAGCAGCTTTCCATATATAAATACCTAACACTGGCAGTCTGTGGTGGCTCACGTCTGTAATCCCAGCGTTTTGGGAGCCCGAGGTGGGCGGAATCACTTAAGGCCAGGAGTTTGAGACCAGCCTGGTCAACATGGTGAAAGACCAACTCTACCAAAAAAATACAAAAATTAGCCAAGCATGGTGGTGCACATCTATAGTCCCAGCTACTTGGGAGACTGAGGCATGAGAATTGACTACACCCGGGAGGTGGAGGTTTCAGTGAGCTGAGATTGCACCACTGTACTCCAGCCTGGGCAACAGAGCAAGACTCTGTCTCAAAAATAAATAAATAAATAAATAAATAATATACCTAAGACTAAGACCCCACACTTTTCTTTTACTCTTTTAATGAACAAAGGTAATGCTGTTAGCTTCAGGAAAATTGCTTTTGCCACCCATAATGTTTTGTTTTCAACTAATAAAGAGAGAGCCTGTTTTGTTGTCTACTACTGGCTTCCATATAGCCAACAGATATACCCTGTCTACTCTTCCAGATCTACTCTCTCCCTTCTCTATCCTGCTCTGTGCTCTGGGAAGCTGACACATTATGGACTCCCCTCCCTAATTCTGATTAGGGCCAGCCAGCGGGAAACAAGAGATCAGAAGGTGGGAAGATAGAAAGATCAGAAGAGTAGCTTTATTCTTGTTGGTGTTTATTAAAATGTTCATGGTTTCAACAACCTAGTAAAAGGCACTCAATAAAGAAGAAACAGATGCATACTTCTTTAACATGATACAACACATCTAGCCAGCATTCTGCTTGATGGAGAAAGGCTAGAGGTAGCCCCAGTAGAGTTAGGAATAGATGGGATGCTCTCTATTATAATTATTATGTAAAATTTTACTAAAGGGACTAGCAATCATGACTTGGCATTATAAAAATTTAAAGTATAAAAATAGGAAAGTGAGAAAAATATTTTCACTATTTGTAGATGATGTGACTCTGATTTTAAACCCAAGAGACTCAACTGAAAAATTATTATAAACAGTAAGACAACTCAGTAAGGTTTAAGGGTGGAAAATTCATACACAGAAACAATCAATCTTATATGTGCAAACAATAACCTGTTGAAGGATTAAGGATTACCTTATTTAAAGTAGCAATAGAAAAGATAAAATACTTAGGAACAAATTTAACAAGAAATATGCATGCCCTATATGTACAGAACTTTAAAATAAAACGAAAGAACCCAAACAAACTTTGAATAAATAGAAAGACATATGTGGGTAGGAAAAAAATTGTTCAAATGTCATATCTCCCTAAGTTAATTTAACATTTTAACACAATTCTAATAAAATACCATTTTTTTCCTCTTTCGTATTTGACAAGAGAGTTCTCAAATGTTTATGTGTGAGGGAGAATGTCAAATGGTTAGCCCTACCAGATATTAAAACAGATTATGAAGCCTCAGTAGTTAAAACAATGTGGGACTGGTTCATACATGGACATACAGATCAATAGACCAGATGAACATGTTCCGATATAAGCCCAGATACACATAGGAATTAGTATACAATAAAGGTGACATTACAGATCACTAGGGAAAAGAGAGACTGACTATTCAATATATGGTACTGAACTAGTTGTAACAAGTCAGCCTAGTTCTAGGCAGACTGTAACTAGGTAGCCATCTGGAATAAAACTGGATCTATACTTTACACTATACACTAAATTACAAAGACAACATATATTGAAATGTAAAAAACTAAACTGAAATTACTAGAGGAAAACTATGAGAAATGTCTTTATAACCTTGGAAGGTCTTTGTAAATGTGACTTAAATATATAAGCCATCAAAAAATTGATCAATTATGTAAAAATTTAAAAAAAATCTGTGTGGCAAAGAAACAAAATAACCATAATCAAAGCTAAGAGATGAATGACAAACTGGGAAGAGTATTTTTAACTCATATCACAAAGTACTAATATCACTTATATACAAAGCACTACTAGAAATAAGTAAGATTTTTAAAACCAACAACTCAATAGAAAAATAGGCAGTAATATGAATATGTTTTTCAGATTTTCAAAAATCTAAAAGTATGACAGTCTAACTTATGGTATTATAAATTGGTACAGCTCCATGAAGGGTAATTTGGCAAGATCTTATAAGTGCACATGTCCTTGACCCAACAGACACTTTTAAATGACTTTATCCTGTGAATACACTTGACACATAAAATGACCTATTATTAATAATTAGATTTATCTAATCATTTCATTTTATATATATATATATATATCATAACATCACATTGTATCCCGTAAATATATACATAATTATCATTTGTCAGTTAAAATAAAATTTTAAAAATTATTTAAGAAATGGCTGGGTGTAGTGGCTCATGCCTGTAATCCCAGCATTTTGGGAGGCCAGTGTGAGCAGATCACCTGAGATCAGGAGTTCGAGACTAGCCCGGCCAACATGGCAAAACTCCATCTCTACTAATAATACAAAAATTAGCCAGGTGTGGTGGCGCACACCTGTATTCCCAGCTACTCAGGAGGCTGAGGCATGAGAATCACTTAAACCGAGGAGGTGGAGGTTGTGGTGAGCCAAGATCACACCATTGCACTCCAGCCTGGGTGACAGAATGAAACTGTGTCTCCAAAAAATAATAATAATAAAATAAAAATAATCATTAAAAAATAACCCAGGTCAGGGTTACTTATTGCAGCATTACTTGTAATAACAAGATTAGAAACAATCCAGTATTCATCAATATGAAACTAGTTAAATAAATCATGATGCATCCATGTAATTGAATATTATTCAGCGGTTAGAAAGAAATACATAGAGAATGAGAATGCACCACATAGTATATTATTAATAAAAGTGCAGATCTCTGAGGCATTTTTAATGAAAACCACAAGATGTAGAACCATATGCACTATTTGCTACCTTTTGTGTAAAAAATGAAAAAATAGAGCATATATCTGCTTATATATATACATGAGTATATATAGAGTATATATGAGCATTATATGATAATATTTAGTATATATAGCATATATATTTGCTTATATATGAGTATATATAGAGAGTATACATTATAGTATATATAATACAATAGTATGTAGTATATAGAAAGTTTATATTTGCTTATATAGATGTATGTTTTGGGGGTGAAAAAGTGGGGAGATGTGAATGGGAGATAGAGTAGGAAAATTAACTTTTTACTTTTCTATTTTTTAAATATTCAAATCATAAGGATTAAATATTAGATATATAAAAAGTGCTTATTAAAAAATCAAACAATATAGAAACATGTAAGGTAAGAAGTAATGTTCCCCTATCCTTAAACCAGCCACTCAGAGAAAACCAGTATGAATAGTCTTTTATATACCTCACAGGATTTAGTCATTGAGAAACAGAAGACTTCAAAAATTATTTATTAGTCAAGGAAAGCATTAGTTTCTGGCTCGTGGCAGTCATGTTGTCCTGGCACTGCCAAATCCACTTAGACCACATATAAGCAGCTGAGATCAATGTTGATCTGCCGCAGGCCCACAGTGAGCAGCTGGGTTTACATAGCACACTCAATCCTCCAGGAATTCAGTTATATGTAAAATAAGAAGTTACAAAATAATTCTGAATTTTAAAAGTGAATGGTAGAGGCCATTAAATCTACTGAATTAAGTATTATGGTAGATTTCAAACTAAGATATTAACATTTTAGTAAATGAAAATGCTCGTGCAATCTGCAAATTCTTGGCAACAGTACCACAGAATTCAGCCAGTAAGGGCTCCTAAGTTACAAGCACAGAGTCCCGAAGAACCCTAAGAATTATTCTTTATTTTCCACTGCTCTTATTAAAAATATATTCTAGATGGAGACTGCTAGTCCACTAGGGCAATAAAGCAAGTCTCACATTACTGAGACCTCCTCACAATCCTGTTCCTTTGCCTCAGAAAATTCCTTGATAAGTAGAATATGAATGTTATAAATATTTATTAACAAAATATATACAAAATGAAATATACAGCCTTCTCATTCTAATATAAATACCAAGGTCTCTTGCCAAACCAGCAGTTGATATTTTAATACATGTGCCCTAACACAACACAACAGTGTTTATACAACACGCTCTTTCCCATCATCTTATGAAAACAGTCTGTTGATGTTGGAACAAACCTTAGAAATTAACAAGTTTACTCATGCAATTGTTCATTCAATTAAGGAACATTTGCCGAGTATCTCCATACAGCAGGTAAAGTAAAAAGGAACAGAGATAAGATGAATAGGTCCATCTCTGGCTCTTGAATTTAAGTCTAAGCCAATTCCTTTATTTTTATATTGAAGAATCTCTAGGTTTCTCAAGTTCAGACAGGAACTTTACATTATGTCAAATATCATACATTTATAAAAATAACTAAATTTTTTTTGTTTTGAGGTGGAGTTTCGCTCTTGTTATCCAGGCTGGAGTGCAATGGCACGATCTCGGCTCACCGCAACCTCCGCCTCCTGGGTTCAGCCTCCTGATATTTTTTATTTGTGGATTGGCAGTGGTCTATTTTTCCATCAATGTTGTTTCACATAGTCATTTTTTGTTTTCAGATGATTATTTCAGAGGATCTAACTGCTCTTCATCTTCACGAATAAATACATTATGACAGCTGGCCTCACAACAACCCTTATTTTAGAGACTGGAAAACTTTTGGGTCACTGACTTTCTCAGGATCTCACAGCTAGTATCTAAACTCAGATCTGCCTGTCTCGCAGTTACATTCTCTACACAATAGTAAACAGCAGGATTTGTAGAAATGCAGGCTAGAGAAATTGTAATTTGTATTAATTACATGATTGTCATTCGTTAAAACCTCAGCTGCTTCTCAGATAATTTCTTAGAGAAAACCATACTATAACTGTATACACAATGTGTTACTGAGGCTCATAAGACCATGAAATGATACTGGGTTACTGTTAGTTTCCGTCATTACAATACTGTACAATAAAATGATCAATATATATGTGAAGTTACTGCTATTTCAATTGTATTTCTTTACCTTTTATCATCAAACCTTCCTATAGCCTTTTCTTTTGTTCATTTGAACTGCTTTGCTATACATCTTTTGACTATCCCTATCGAGTTTATTATATCTTTAAAGATACCATCATATTTTTATATTATATTATTATGTTTTTTAAAAAGATACTTGATCTTTCTTCTTCAGGAGAGTCACACTGGTGTGACATTGGTGTGACTCTCCTCCTAACACACTCTTTCTACATAAACCTTCTGAAAAACAAGGCATTCACTCTGAAGTGAATGATAATGCATAGCTCACTCAGAGCAGGGAACACATATTTGAAATTATGAAGGTTATCTGTAGTAAAAGAGATAATTTGAGTTGAATATGATAATTTGATAGAATCTAGTACTGATTGTCAGCTTTGAAGACCTTGGACTACAGAATCAGACTACAAAAGCTAAGACTAATATTCTTCCAATGAGTCACTAGCAATCAGATAGAGGTTTCTAGGGGCCCTCACACTTTCTGTTTTATGTATTTACAGATTGGATCAAGGGCAGAGGGTTAGTAAGCCTCAATCAAGAAAGAAAAAACAAATACATGGAAAGCTTAAACTGAATTCCAACATGAAAATTGTGGCACAGTTTATACGGCTTTATGATATTCCAGTTGCATAAAATTATACTTCACCTTTCAAATAATGTCATACAATTAAATGAGGTCTATGGCAAATGTTATCATACAGATCATGATCTCTACAATGTTTAATTATTCACAAAGCATCGGGAGGAATCTTGGGGCCTAGCCCAGTGAAAAGAGCAAAGGTTTTGAAACAGCCAAATCTAGAATTTCACAAGAGCTCTATCATGGAATCTTGGCCAAGTTACTGAACCAGATTGTACTCAGCTTTATCACCTGTAAAATGGTTATTGCAAGTATTAGCAATGACACATATAAGGTGTTTGGAAGGAGAGCTTTGTACAGAGTGCTCAATAAACTAAAGTTTTACCCGAGGCACTTCACACAGTACACAACAGTGTTTTTAAATTAAATTGAATTGATTATAAAGAGATCAAGTGTTGGTATTATCTGATCTTCCAACCAGAGTGGGCAAAAATGTATTTGCCCATTTGAAAAGATGTATTTCCTGTTAATACAGTACTTACTTTCCCAGGAGTCTGAACTGGGCAAACTTTAGCAAGGAATGTCTCCATATATAGTATACAAAAAAAACCTCCCTCTAGCTTATGAATCCATATTGTCACAAAACATCTATTTATTCAGTGTTTAGAGCTTTTTTAAAATAAACTACAGTGACCTTATTAGGATAGATAATAGATATTTTAACCAGTTTGATTTAAATTGTTTACAGTGTCATCTAGGATTTTAAGGGGAGAACAGTCAAGAAAAAGAAGGAAACAGGTAATAGTTGTTGCATCTCAATGCAGTTCAGAAAACTCAAGTAGGTCTACCTAATACGTGGTAGCAGAGGAAATTCTGAGGCACCAGTGGAAAGTAAAATCTTGGTATTTTATAGTTTCCTTTTGTAAGAACTCAAGTTTGTATTAAGTTGCGTATTTTACATTTTCTGGAATTTTGTGTCATTCTATCAATAGTTAATAATATCGTTTCACCATAACTTCTCTTTGATCATGTAACCAGAAAAGTTTCTAACAACAAAGCATATTTTAGGGATGCATACCTTCCTCTCAGTCAATGTATAGAAAATATTACTTTATATATTAAAACCACAATGCCATGACAAGATAGTCAACATCTTTAGTTATCAGGAAAATGCAAATTACAAATACAATTGTGTGTGTGTACTTATCAAATTGGGTACTTTATATATATATATAATTTATTTCATATCAATTAACCCTCATTAAAGCTATTTTTTAAAATATTACGTGGATTTTGCAGAAAATGAAAAGAGAAACCCCTGATCTCAGCCAACAGGATGGACACATCAACCACCTGCCTCCTTTGCATCATCAGCTACTTCCTGGCTATGGGCAAGTGTGATGTTTTATTACTGGCTGTAAGGACCTTCAGGGTAGAATCCATGTTTAACTCTACTGGGTCTTCGCTCAAACTTTCTCACTAAGTATTTAACTGCTGTTTTTTAAATGAAAACAAATTGCTTGGATAGTTTATGGTGAAACACTTCAGAAAACATTTCTACCCATATTGCCTAATGAACCCTTACAATTTTTTGAACTATGCATGAGAGGCAGCATGTCTTCATGCTTAATAACTTTAAAGTCAGTGACTTGTTCAGCTACTTACTAACTGCTTGACCATAGATAAAATTATCTTGCCTCTCAGTTCCTCAGTTTCCTCATTTCTAAAGTGGGACAGTAAAGGACCTATGTCTTTGGTTTTCTGAGAGGATTAAATGATATAACCCATATAAAGTACATGGCCCATATTTAGCACTCAATAAATATTTGTTATTTTTGTTGTGTTGTTACTGCTTTCCATATCCCTAATATGTTATAAAGAAACAAAGAATCTAAACATTCAGATTATTATGCATAGTAAGCGCGTAAGAACTGTTAGCAGGGGAAAAGGCAAGTGAATTCATACATTCGCCATTACAAATTGTTGAAAGTTTATGAACTCCAAAGACTGAAATATTCCATGTTTCATCAGGAGAAAGAAAACATGATGAACAAGTTACCTGAATCTTACAGAAGGGATAGTTCTAAAGTGACATTAAAGTTACCTGCATGTTAGCCCTTTTAGAAGCATACAATTAGAGGAATTTAATTTACTGGAAGAAGCGCAAGGGTTTCAATACCTTATAGTGTTGTCAGTACACTGTGATTCTTGCTCTTAAATCTTTTCATTAAAAATGAAAAACATGCCAGTAGGTAGAGAGGCTAAAGTTGCAAACAGCCCATTTACTTTCTCCCTACCCTTCACACTGAAGTTCTCAAAGGTAGAAATCCTATTCTCCTATTTGTTTGCAAGTTTTCTGTCTAGTGAAAAATACTTTATCATTTTGTCTATGGAGAATTAATTAAACAGCATTGTGGAAAAATGTAATCTTTAGGGAGCTTTGCTGTGAGTACTCTCAGTAAATACAGCACAAGCCAAGAGACTACAGAGACCTGAGCTAGAACAGATGAAGCCTGGGCCACTGTCAGATAATCATTTCCTTGAGTTTGGAGCAAGTCGCTTAATTGTTTTGTCACCTCTGATTTGTAATATTGGGCCTAATCGAATTTTCCTGATTTGTAGGGACTGTTGATAAAATATATGCAATAATTATCATTAATAAACTGTATTATTAATCCCCTCCAAAAATAATGTACTAACATGTCAATTAAATTTACAACTTACCCTTTAGTCTGGCCCAGTACTAGATTTGCCTTTAAAAGTCCAAGTCAATTTGTTGTATGTTAAGAACATAATACCAGGAGTCAGGAAATGTTAATCTATTTCTTGTTCTGCCAGTCATTACCTCTATGGTCATTAGTAACCACTTCGCTCTTCAGTTTCCTAAATGTAAAAGTAGGAGTTTGGATTATATCAGAAAAGAAACATACCTGACATGTGCCACCACTCTCATAATTCTGTGGCCATGGCAGACATTGTTAATTAGTCATTGAACTTTTTCTACCAAATTGGGAAGCTGTTTCTGAACACCTTTCAGCAAAGTATTGTAGGCAGCCACTACCCATGGATCAGAATTGGCAATCAAAGTGAAATTTACTTCCCATCTCTGGGCCAGAAGATGTCTAAGGTTTCTTTTAATTCTAATCTTACTCAAAGCGCAAAATGAGAATCCATGGAATAGAAAGTGCCAGAAGACAAATCTCATTTCCATTTTTTATTTTCCATTCTCCAAGAATGTTATAGACTGTCTGTAAGGTCTGTTTATGATGATGCTCTGCTCTTCCATTCATTGTAGTCTGCTTTTTGTTTGTTCAGTGAGGAAATAGTTTGCTTTTATCCCTTAATGCTAAAAATGCTTTCTGTAAAGATTTAAAAATACAGAAAAATACAAAGATGGAAATGAAAGTTATCTGATATTCTACCCCCATTATTAATATTTGAGAACTGGACTTGAAGGCATAGCTTCAGGCATAATGTTTTTCTGCATTTTATTTTCCTCACAAAGCAATGTTATGTATGGGCCACTTCACATACTACTGAGAGGCTGCAGTTCTTAACTCAGCATAACTCCTGTTCTGCTGAGTTAAACTTTGCAAATATAGCAGTAAATTGAAAGAGAAAGGATCTATAGAAACTTACCACAACCACATTTAAAGATGTGGTCAAATTCTCTAGGCTCCACTCAAATAAATAAAAAATGGGAAGATTACAAAGCTTGTGGCTAAAATTCAATTTGAAAATAAAACACATCCAGCGGCATGGGAGAAAAGCAAGCATTCTTTCCTCACTCCCACCCCCCACTCCCACCCTTTTTCTTCCTGTTATAAAAGTAATGTATGTTGGCCAGTCACAGTGGCTCGTGCCTATAATCCCGGCATTTGGGGAGGGTGAGGCAGGAGGACTGCTTGAGGCCAGGAGTTTGAGACCAGCCTGGGCAACACAGTGAGACTGCCCCCTCCACAAAAAAAAAAAAACGTTAAAATTAGCTGGGCATGGTGGAGCATGCTTGTTGTCCCAGTTACTCAGCAGGCTTTGGAGATGTACAGCTTATTGTACCAGTAGTTTGCACAGTGAGGTGTACACTCCAGGGAACCAAGGATATGGGTGTGTTTTGCAATTATTACACCACTGCTATACTGGAGTTTATTTTTTGTTTTTTAATTTTTTTGAGATGGAGTTTCACTCTTGTTGCCCAGACTGGAGTGCAATGGTTCGATCTCTGCTCACCGCCACCTCTGTCTTCCAGGTTCAAGCGATACTCCTGCCTCAGCCTCCTGAGTAGCTAGGATTACAGGCATATGCCACCATGGCCAGCTAATTTTGTTCTTTTAGTAGAGATGGGGTTTCTCCTTGTTGGTCAGGCTGCTCTCAAACTCCCAACCTCAGGTGATCCAAAGTGTTGGGATTTCAGGTGTGAGCCACCGCACCCAGCACACACTGGAGTTTAGTTTATTCACTGGGCAGGTTGCTCCTCAAGTTCAAACTCCCTAAACAGATATTTAGTATCTTACACAACTGGTACAAATGAGGTCATATCAAGGTCAGAACCTCTGAATGCATTTATACCTCCATCTACTTCATTGATGAAATATCTGTGTTCCTAAAGTGTATTTTGATAAGGAGACTATCTCACCATCATCTACCTAATAAAATGAAACTGATGTATAGTGTGATGAGGTCTTTTACTTTGTATGTAACAACAAGCATATATTATGGGAAAGACAGCTTCCTCATTCCCAAGAAGTCAATTTCCTTCTGAGAGCCTGAGTCTTTATTAAATCACAAAGTACCTTCTCCCTGTTTGTGTTCTCAATATTGGTTAACAAACAAAAAGCAGCCAGGGGACCCTGCCTTTGATAGTCAACATACAGTATGCTGTTTTGGTTATCAATTGCTATGAAACAAACCATCCCCAAATTTAGGGCTGAAAGCAATTTATTATAATTTCTCACAGTTCTTCGTGTTGACTCGGCTTAGCAAGGCAGTCTTCTGCTGGTCTTGCTTACGGTCTCTTGTATGTGACTGCAGTCATATAGCAGCTGGGACTGGAGTTCTCTGGGGGCTTGACTAGCTGAGCTTGAAAGTCCAAGATGGCTTCTTCATTCACCCTGGTATGCTGGTTCACATAGTCTCTCTCTCTCTCTCTCTCTCTCTCCATTTAGAATTTCATCTTCTATCACTTTTCCCATGGCCTCTCTTTCCATCAAGGTAGTCAGACCTCTTAGCATGATGGCTGACTTCTAAGAGTATATAATTAAAAGCTGTCAGGCCTTTTTCAAGCTTAGGTGAAGATCTGACATGAAGTCACTACTGGCCTCCTTCCATAACTTAAAGCAAGTTGCAGGCCAGACTTGCTTGGTTCCATATGGGGGGACTAGACAAATGCCTCAGTATGAGAGGGGTGATTTACTGGGTGCCATCTTTAGAAGCGTTCTATACTTGATGCTGGACAAAGTAGAATTTCAACTACAATTCTAAAAGATTCTGAATATTTTCTGGCTCCAACATGGAGAACAATTGAGAAGAAGGATCCCATGGCAGCAAGACAGGAGAGAAAAACCAGCACCTCCTCTTTCTTGCTCCTCTGGAGCATCTCAACATGCAGTATCTGTACTCTCCTAACACAATAGGCAGATTTGGAGGGCAAAGCAAGGGCTCAGGCTCTCATATGAAGACAATCACATTCCAGAGTCTGCCAAGACTTGGCACCTCCTTGACATGGGTGGTCTTGAGAATGGGATTCCCTTTATTTGTCTGAACCACGGTGCAATGCCTAACAGCTTTTCCTTAGTGTTGGCTTTTCTTAAACATGTTCAAACTCTTATCATATTGCTCCCCTCCCTTTGAAAATATGTGCTCTGCAGGTGCCTGAAATAACATACTCTCAGCAAATTGCAGAACTGGAAAAGTAAAGGTTATTTCATTCAGTCTAAACTCAATGGAAATTGTGTGGCTTAACAAGGAAATACCAAATACTTTATAAACTCCTTCAGAGCAGTAACCATGTCATATGACTTTGGTGTCTCCTACCTACTAGGCTCATTGTCTACCTTCTCTGATGTCGTAATTTTAATAAGTAACTTGAATTGTTAACAATTTACAAGAGTACGCGTAAATTGTTATTGGACTCAGAAATGTTTTATTATTATATCTCTGCATCTTTCATGTGGAGGTCCTTTGCAAACAATTTCTCCTAACTTGTTTTCATTGTGCAGATCATATTGCAAGGTTTTCGCATAACAGCTGAAAGGCATTAATAGGAGTTGAAGAAATTTGCTTCAATTACAAGTAATTAATTTAGGCTTCACTTATCTTAAGGAATATCTGAACATACAAATTTACACATAAATCCTGGGAGTGTCAAATTATGCAACCTAGGGAAAGTAAGCTCTGCAGTTTTTTGGGCGTTGATTGCTATAGACGGGTGTGTGTGTGTGATTTTTGAATGAAATAGTAAAACCACTGCCAGTATTATCTACTTCACCTGGTTTTGAATAATACCAGGAAGCTAGAAACTGAAAACCAGTCTTGTTAAAGAGTTAGAAAGACTGTAAATGCATGAGAGGAAAGAAAAAAAAAAAAAACCCATTTATCTATCTTCTTTGAACCCTTATAAAAGTTCATATTTTTCCTAGTTTCAAATACTTGAAGTTTTCTGTGGGCAATTTTAAAAAAATAATTGTTTTAATGTAAGACAATACATACGCATTGCAGATTTAAAGCATACTTGGTAGTACCAAGGAGAAAGATAAAAATCGTTGATTCCACAACATTTAATATATTGGTAACTATCCTTCAATTTTTTTCTAGGCACATCTTTTTATAAAACGAGTCAGTACTATGCAGACCTTTTTGTAACTTCTTTTTTTAATTTGTACTATTTTGTGAGTACATGAAAAAGAATTTTGTAAAGATTAAACGATTATAGCATGTTGTGGTATTACACACTGTTGAAGGGGACCATCTGTGGCGTGGTGGCTGCGCTTTGGTGGGAAGAGTTTCTTGGGGTTCTCGTTTTTCTCCCAGCTCTGGGTGAGCAATATTGACCACTCTCCGACCTAAAGGGACTTCTCCGTTTGCCCTTGACGACTTGGGCTCAGGAGAATAGAGACACGTGGGAGTATACAGGAGGGCGTTCAGGGTGACTGCGAACAGGAGCTCCCAGCGCTGTCCACATTACAGACCCACTGGCCCCAGACCGGGAGGGGAGCAAGGGCGGGAGGGCAGCTGGCGGTGGCGCGGCCTGGATCCAAACCTTTAGCCCCCACCCCGGCTGGCGCCATTCTCGGGCGGTGGAGTAAGATAAAGCGGGGCAAGGTTCTGCAACTCCAAATCAGGGAGGCGCAGCTCCTACACCAACGCCTTTCCGGGGCTCCGGGTGTGTTTGTTTCAACTGTTTAAACTGTTTGAAAGCGCCCAAACTCTAGCGACCTTCGCAAACAACTCTTAATCTCCTGGGCTAGAGCGCTGCCCTTATTTGCGGGGGAGGGCAAACTGAACGCCGACACCGGGGCGCTAAGGCCTCCTCTCTGTCCCCCGACTGCTGGGACCCCAGCTGCCAGTCCTTTCCCACCCCCGGACCGCGAGCTTCTTGCGTCAGCCCCGGCGCGGGTGGGGGATTTTCGGAAGTGCAGCCCGCGCTGCCGGCAGGGGAAGGAAGGGCCCAGGCTCTTGCCCCGCCCTTGTAAGGCGGGAGGCGGAGCGGGGCAGAGGCCCGCCGGCAACTCGGGCCGCGTCGCCGAGCAGCGAGTGCCGCGGAGCCCTGAGGAGCCGCCGCCGCTGCCACCACCTGAGCCGCCCTGTCCGCGCCGCACCTCGGCAGCCGGAACAGGGCAGCCGTCGGGGAGCCCCAACGCACAGTCCTCAGCTCAGCATGATGGACTTGGAGCTGCCGCCGCCGGGACTCCCGTCCCAGCAGGTGCTGCCTCGGTCCTTTGGGCCCTGCGGTGGTGCCAGGACGGGGGCGGGGGAGCGAGGGAGCCGCGGCCCGGGAGAGACAGCCGCAGCCAGCTTCCCCCACGTCTGGCCAAAGCCAGGACCGCAGCGTTGGCTGGAGCCGCCGCGCTTGCGCTGGGGCCGGGCGGGGAGGGGCAGCGGGGGCGCGGCGGGGTTGTCTGACCGACCACTAGTCCGAGGAAGGCTGGGTGGCGAGTTGCGGGAAGGTCTGGGGATTGAGCTCGTGCGCGTGGGCCGTGGGGGCGAATCCAGCCGTGTCCCGGGTCCCCAAAGCTGGGAGTCCGAAGCCCCGAAGTTTAAGCGGCCCCGCGAGCGGCGGGTAGGAGGGGGCGGACGCTGGCGGTCTGAGCCGGCGCGGCCCGGCCCTTCCGGGGCCGTGCGGCTCCCCCGCCTCGGAGCCGGCAAAAATGTGCCTAGTCACGGGGCCGCTCTCGGGGGAGCTGAGGTCCCCTTTGGGCTGGGACCCGGAGCCCCTTCGCCGCGCCCCAAGACCTCAGTGTCTGCGGGCTGCGGCGCGCTCACCCCGTTGGGCCGTCTGTGGGCGCTGCTTTGCGAAGTCATCCATCTGTCGGATCACTCTCTGGCAGTCTTGAGCTTTCCTGAAAGCTCACTCAGTCCCCGGGACGAGGGAGGAGAGCTTGAAGTGCCCAGCGGGCTCAGAAGCCCCGACGTGCGGCGACTGAGCCCGGCCCCGAGCACTTTCTTGGCCGGGGAGGGGCTCGGGCTCGGGCACCCGGAGCTGGCCTCTCGCAACGCCGCGGGAAGTGCGGGCAAGGGCAGCGGACTCTGAAGCCGGAGCCGGCGGCGCCCGGGGCTTCTAATTCGGACGCGGTGCCCCCTGGTGGCGCGCACCTGCGTGGCCTTGGCCTCCGTGACAGCGGCCGGTTGGCCGTCACGGCAGCCCTCGATTGGCCCTTTCCTGCTTTATAGCGTGCAAACCTCGCCGCACCAGGGCCAAGGGACAAGTTGGAGCTGTTGATCTGTTGCGCAATTGTTATTTTCCCCAGAGCAGCTTTGTCTTTGGATTTAGCGTTTCAGAATTGCAATTCCAAAATGTGTAAGACAGGATATTCTCTTCTGCGCTGTCAAGGGTAAGAGTTGCGAGTGTAGATTAGAATTTTTATTGCTTTTAATCTGTTACTAAGTTTTTTGCTTTCTGCTATTATTTTTCCCCTGAGTGCTTTATATATTTTTCCTTTTCAATTGAGAATTTGCTTCAATTTCTTAACATGTTCCCCCTCTTCTGCAGGGGCAGAGAGTGGAACACTTGCGTTTCATAATACTTCCTAGTTTTTGTAAATTGTTATAAAAGTGAGAAAAAGTCTCAGCTCATCCTTTGTAGAAAATTTAAAAGTAGATATTTATATTTCTAATTTCCTTTGTAAATTATAGGAAAGAAAAACATTGGAATTCAAGCAAATGTGTACTTGATGTACAGTAAATACGTTTATGATGTTAAACATAAAGTTTTAGGCTAATTCCAAAGATCTACTGTAAAGTATTAAGTTATTGACAATGTATTAATTGTGCATTTTTTTTCTTTAAAATTGTTTGTCTTGAACTTTTCCCCAGTCTTGATTGGAATTGTTTTCTCCTGGTTCCAACTAGTGAAGAAGTGAATTGTACTTTCGGATTTATTTAATAGCTGCTGTTCAAGAGTTATCTATAGGAATGCTTGTTTGACTGAAGGATATACGATAAAAGTGAACTTTGGTTTTTCTATTTCTGGAATTGTACTTTACAGCCCTCTATTATTTTTACATTTTTCTTTCTTTGCTGTGTAATATAACGCTCCATATACAAAAATGCGTAAAGCATATGTACTGCTTTCAGTGTGTAATTTTCAGTTATGTTTGATAAAAATAACTGCCTTCCTACCTTTGTAATCAGACATCGACTTGCATGTTTGAAAACTGAGAAGAACAAGAAAATTTAGAATTGATTTTGTTTATGATTCATATTAGGTCATTGTCATCCAAAGAAATTCTCCAGGTATGAAGTGGTAGTAGGATATAGTTTTTCACCTTCTGTGCAGAGGATATGTTGATAATCAGGCCAGTAAGGAGAACCTTAGATTCAGTATCTCCATTAGGTGGAAGGTACCATCCATTACTCTTTAAAAGGGTGTCTTGGAGAAATAAAGCACTTTCCTAGATGAAGGATGAGGTTGGTATTGAACTAGACTGATAAGAATATTTTTAAGTCAAACAAAAGAAAAATAGAACAGACCTCTCTCTCATCTCCTGTATAAATGTTAAGCAAAGAATAGCTTGACTTTTTAGATATGTGAAAAATCTCTAGAGAGATTGTGGAAGTAGCATGTAGAAGAATAAATGCATAACTCCTATCAGTCTTTTCTGCATTAAAAATAACCTGGGCCATTTTGAAATCTTTCTTTCTTGCCCTGGGTCCTTAAAAGCAATGCGGAGGGGAAAACTGACTCTGTCTTTAGGATTACCAGAAAAAGTTGAAAGTGAAATATATCATTTTTCTTAATATTTCTTTTTATTGAGGATAAATCATGTTTAACAAAGTGCATGAAAAAAAGGAACCCAACAAGTATGTTTTTCTTCTGGGAATTTCCTCTGTCCTGACTGAAGACATTTAAAGGGGGTTTTGCGTCAGTATTTCCTCCTTAACTGTTCCTTGAACCTGGGTTAACTTTTCAGTATGCAGGAAGAATTTGGCACTAAGTTAATAACAGTAAGTTACTGGGCACTTCCCTGGGTGCCGGACATAATTGTTTCACATGCATAATTTTACAGTAACCTCATGGGAAATACTATTATCCCTGGTTTCCAGGTTGGGAAAACCAGGGAGAATAGTTAGATCAGGCATTAGGTTAGGAAAGAAGCATAGAGAAAGGCCGAGACCTGCTAAGATGACCAGACTATTGAGTGGCCAAGGTAGCATTCAAACAGGTTTGACTCCTGGGGGCTCCTAATGACCACTTCCAGACTGTACCAAAACTCCTTAAACTTTAAATAGGAAGAAAAGCTCACACTTTCAAAAGTGGGTAAGTTGAGATTTGCCTATTCTGGGGGAAGGAGAGGCTGGAATGTAAAAGATTAATGTCTGTAGCTTTTCCATTTAGCAAGACAATCACTGTATGTGAGGTAGGAGGTGGACCTTGTTAAATATAAGGAGAGTGAATACAACCCATCAATGGAATTACCCTCTGTGGTCCTTTTTAAGGAAGACACAGAGGCCTTCCTGGGTTCAATTTAGAGGGGCAGGACTGTTTCTGTCTTTTTTTTCTGAGACGGAGCTTTGCTGTGTTGCCCAGGCTGGAGTGCAGTGGCCTGATCTTGGCTCACTGCAACCTCCACTTCCCGGGTTCAAGTGATTGTCCTGCCTCAGCCTCCCGAGTAGCTGGGATTATAAGCACCCACCACAACGCCTGGCTCATTTTTGTTTTAGTAGAGGTTTAGTAGAGGTTTTAGGGATTTCACCATGTTGGCCACGCTGGGCTGGCCTTGAACCCCTGACCTGAGATGATCCACCAGGCTCAGCCTCCCAAAGTACTGGGATTACAGGCGAGAACCACCACGCCCAGCCTGTTTCTTAATAGTTTTTTAAAAAATTACTGGGGCTTTGGCAATGTCCGGGATTCTGCCTCACATTTTTCAGGAATCGTTTCCCGTTTTTGTTAATTAAATCTCTTAGCTACTGAAGTCTTTGCCTTTGTTTGCCTTGCTAGTTGCTACATCTCTTCTGTTCCGTTGGCTCTTTTTGTTTTGAAGTAGTGCTCAAAGATAAGTTTGGTAGTAAGAATATGGTGAAGAATGTGACAGGGTTAAACCAGGTTGAAGGAAAGAGAGCAGAATGCGGAGAATTTGTGTTGAAAACAGCTAGCAGAAACCTGATGGTGCAAAATCAACCCTAATCTCATGTTTCAGCACCTCTGTACTATAGCAAGCATACGGGCCCAAGTCTTATCTAGTCAAAGTTTACTTGAGTCTTTGAGAATAGTACCTCTCAAAATTAAACGCTTTCTTAGTCTTTACTGTTAAACAAGTTGGTTTTGGAATTATTGTCTTATTTGTCAGAATTAAGTATGCTGTAGGACTTAAAAGATCTGATGGATGATTTGCCAAAAAGTTGGTCCAGGGTAGCCTCAGGGTATTTAAGTGCCTGGTCCAGTCACTTTCTGAAAATGTACTGAAATCTGTTGCACACCAGGGTAGAGGAGGACAAGTTAACTAGATGTAATTTTTAACCTGCTTGTCTTCATCTCTGACTGTAGAAATGTATATTCATTAGAAGTTTACCATAAATAGAGAATAGAGTTTGTTTGTTTGTTTATTTTTAGAGATGGAGTCTGGCTCCGTTGCCAGGCTGGAGTGCAGTGGCATGGTCTTGGCTCACTGCAACCTCCACCTCTGGGGTTCAAGCCATTCTCCTGCCTCCGCCTCCCAGTAGCTGGGACTATAGGCACGTGCCACCACGCCCAGCTAATTTTTGTATTTTTAGTAGAGACAGGGTTTCACCATGTTGGCCTGGATGGTCTTGATCTCTTGACCTCATGATCCGCCCGCCTCAGCCTTCCAAACTGCTGGAATTACAGTCGTGAGCCACCGCGCCCGGCTAAGAGTTTATTTTTTGATAACCTGATTTCTAGGAGCTATTGAAATGTCACTGCTACCTGCTTTTAAATAAGCACCAACAAACATTTTTTAAGAGGGCTTTAGGGTAAAGGCCAAGATTTATTCAATTGATAATGTTTTCTGAAATAAAAGCAAAAATATGTTCAAGTGTATAATATTAAATACTAACATTCAGAAACAGATAGTTTTCTTATTCCAAACTACCTTAGATCTCAAAACAAGACTGTTAAGCAAAATCTTGTGCTACCTAAAGTTTGAGCCTTCTATGTGTCAGCTCCTGCCATAATAAATACCTTTTTATTTATAGTAAAAACTGTTACTATGAAGTATATTAAGAACTTTGAGTAGGGGAGGCATTTTTAATCATTTGTGTTTATGGCATATGTACTGTGTTGCAAATCCTGGTGTGTTGCAAATCCTGGTGTTTAAAATCCTGGTGTTTAAAAATTTTTGTGTATGTGAGCTTGTTCATTTGGTCCAAACTGTTGGTACTAGTAAAGACAAGTCCAGTGCATAAGTAAGACTTACAGCACCTAGTTCATCTTTTTCTTTTTTTTTTTTTTTTTTTTTTTTTTGAGATGGAGTCTCGCTTGGTCACCACCGAGGCTGGAATGCATTGATTGGTACAATCTGGGCACTGCAACCTCTGCCTCCCGAGTTCAAGTGATTCTCCTGCCTCAGTCCTCCTGAGTAGCTGGGATTACAGGTGTGCGCCACCACGCCCAGCTAATTTTTGTATTTTTAGTAGAGGGGGTTTCATTATGTTGGCCTGGCTGATCTCGAACTCTTGACCTCAGGTGATCCGCTTGCCTTGGCCTCCCAAAGTGCTGGGATTACAGTTGTGAGCCACCACGCTCAGTCTCCAAGTCCATCTTTCAAAGCCCCTGTTGATACTTGACTCTTGAGAGTTATTACAGACCATTAACAGCCTGTATTCTGAATAATTTTTTTTTAATTCTAAGGCAATGCTAAATAGCCATTCCAAATGGCCTCCAAGTCCATCTTTCAAAGGCCCTGTTGATAGTTGACTCTTGAGAGTTGTTATAGTCCATCAGTAGTCTGTTTTCTGAATAATTTTTTTAAAATTCTAAGACAATGCTAAATAGCCATTCCAAATAAGGTTAAAACTGACCCTTTAGGGCTTGTATTATCAGCTATAACTGATGGGATCCAAACTCTATTGCTTTTTCAAATCAGAGAAGAAGAATAAGAAAAGAAAAATAGGAATCACTTTGGCTTTGATGCCTTCTCTGAGTTTAGTTTTTACTTTCTGTATTAGGTGATTCTCTTTAATAGCATTTGAAATTGATACTTGTCTTACCTATGTATCTGTTTTTTTTCCTCTATAGTAGATGGTAAGCTCCTTGAAAGCTGTGCATAGAATTTATAGACATAGCAGGGTGTGGTGGCTCAAGCCTATAAACCTAGCATTTTGGGAGGCCAAGGTGGGTGGATCACCTGAGGTCAGGAGTTCAAGACAAGCCTGGCCAACATGGTGAAACCCCATCTTTAAAAAAAAAAAAAAGAAAAGAAAAAAAAATTTATAGACATATATGTGTTTTAAAGTAAGATATAATTTACATGCTATACAATTCACCCATTTAAACCAATTCAGGGTTATGCAACCCTATGAACGTAGTGGTTTATTCATAGGATTATACAACCATCACTGTAATCAATTTTCATCACCCTCAAAAAAAACCCCATACCCATTAGCAGTCACTTCCCATTTCCCCTCAACTCTCCTGGCCCCTGGTAACTACTCAGTTATTTTCTGTACCTATGGATTTGCCTATTCTGGATGTGCCATGTAAATATAATAGAATGTGAATGGAATCATACAACATTTATACTTTTGTTGCTGGCTTCTTTCACAGCATTATGTTTTCAAGGTTTAAACGTGTTGCAACATATAGCAATAGCTTCATTCCTTTTTGTGACTGCATACTATTCCATTGTGTGGTTATTCCACATTTTATTTATCTATTGATGATCATTTGTGTTGTTTCCACTCCTTATATTTCCGTTTGTTTCTTACAGCAGTGGTTTTCAAACTGTTGTATGTTAGACTCACCATCAGTATTTTAAAAACTGACGCCTGGGCCATATCCCTCGTGAAATCAAAATTTCTGGGGCTGGGGTCCAGGCATCACTTTTTTTTTGGAGGCAGAGTCTTGCTATGTTGCTAGGCTTGAGTGCAGTGGTGTGATCTTGGCTCACTGCAACCTCTGCCTCTTGGCTTCAAGCAATTCTCCTGCCTCAGCCTCCCAAGCAGCTGGGACTACAGGTGCGCGCTACCACATCCAGCTAATTTTTGTATTTTTAGTAGAGACAGGGTTTCACCATGTTGGCCACGATGATCTTGTTCTCTTGACTTCATGATCCACCCGCCTCAGCCTTCCAAACTGCTGGGATTACAGACATGAGCCACCGTGCCTAGCCAACATCACTGTTTTTTAAAGCTTCTGAAGGGATTCCAATGTGCAGTCAGGTTTGAGAGCCAGTGCCCTTGGGCATCAGTCTGCAACCTTTTTGGCACCAGGGACTGGTTTTGTGGAAGACAATTTTTCCATAGAAGGGGTAGAGGATGGTTTCGGGATGAAACTGTTCCACCTCAGATCATCAGGTATTGGATTCCCATAAGAAGCCGGCAACCTAGATCCCTTACATGCTCAGTTCACAACAGGGTTCGGGCTTCTCTGAGCATCTAATGCTGCTGCTGATCTGCCTGAGCTCAGGCAGGAATGCTGGCCTGCTACTCACATCCTGTGGTGCAGCCCAGTTCCTAACAGGCCACTGGCCAGTCCACAGCCTATTGGTGGGACCCCTGCCCTAGGGAACCCATCTCACTGCTTGGTACCCATTGAAGTATATAGTGATTTAGAAAATCTGGTTAGGATGTCTTATTTAAATCATGAAAGCAAGTGCTTTGGTCTTTGATCACTGCCCTTCACAGCCTTCAATTAACACCTAAATTTGGGAACTGTGTTTCAAGGTGCCTGACAAGTGTTTGAAACTCACTAAATATATATAACTTGAGCTCATTAAACCCCTCTGGAAGATTTGGGTAACTTTCTTATGAAAGGGCTTCCCTGAAGTGGGTCAGTAGGATTGTTCCGTGTTTTTTCAGGAATGTGGCCTGTGATGACTTGCAGTCTAGAGTATTTGGAAATAGCAGTGAGAGCAGGCAGTGAGGACAGAATGCTCTAAAGCTTGGGATAGGTATTGGAGATCCTGGAGGCCAGGACCAAACACTGTCTTACTCTAGGAAGAAGCTGTGTTCCTGGGCCACATTTTATCTTCATTAAAAACAAAAGACTTTTCAATCTCCGTGGCAACTTTTAGCAACTTCATTTTTTGGTTCTCTGTATCTGCCTGATAAAGTCGCACTATATAGTGGCTCCCACTTATGCTTACCTGAATGGCTTTTTGGTTGACATATTTGGAAACGGGCTAACTTCCAAACTGTTGGCAAGTTGTGTGTGGGTGCGCACACCACAGCACAGCAATCCCACCTGAGAGACTTGATGGTATGGTGCTTGGAAGGCTTCTGAAGCTGGCTTAGCCCCAGCCCTATACACCCACCTCACAGACAGGGTGGGGATAGGCCCAGAGGGAGTGGGTAACTGTCCACTATGGCCTTCCCACGCAAGGTTGCCAGGCAGAGCTCTCAAGGCCCAATTCCAGTCTTGTCTTTGACCACTGCCCCTTTGGTGGGATGTATTTAGTCACCTTGCTGGAAGCATGCTTTTCTAATTCTAGTCGTCAGTGGTTTGTTGCTTTAAGATTTAAAAAGTGGTATTCTGCTATTTTACTTGTTCTTAGGAGTTTTGTATTGAATGATATACATCATATGATTAAAGTACCTCAGAACAGGACTTCAGTTAAGATTTAGGCCACATGCAACGTACACTTCTTGTATTTTCTTAAAGCATTTCTTTCAGTAAATGTCCTTTCCTTATTTATTTATTTATTTTTGCAAGAATGTAGCTGACATTCAGAGTAGATTAGTACCTTCAATGTCTGTGTGAAAGAAATGATCTTAATATGAGGACAGTATTGACTGTGTATGTGGGGGGCCCACTGATGAAACACATAAAATTTTGCTTTGTTTCAGACCTGACAATCTCTTATCTGCTCTGCTTTAGCTTAAAACTATAATACTGCACATGGATGTAGAACCCAACCTATTCCCTGCCTAAGGGATTAGAAAAGAGGGAAGAGCCGGGCACGGTGGCTCACGCCTGTAATCCCAGCACTTTGGGAGGCCGAGGCGGGTGGATCACAAGGTCAAGAGATCGAGACCATCCTGGTCAACATGGTGAAACCCCCTCTCTACTAAAAATACAAAAAAATTAGCTGGGCATGGTGGCGCATGCCTGTAATCCCAGCTACTCAGGAGGCTGAGGCAGGAGAATGGCTTGAACCCCAGAGGTGGAGGTTGCAGTGCGCTGAGATCGCGCCATTGCACTCCAGCCTGGGTAACAAGAGCGAAACTCCGTCTCAAAAAAAAAAAAAGAAAAGAGGGAAGAATGACTGGTTCTTTGTTGCCTCTTGTGAAGGTAACAGGCACAGAGGTATGCTACATGATGGAATTATATGCCTTTAGGTGCTTGAGGGCTGACTAAGCACCCATACTTGTTTTTTGTTTGTTTTGTAGTACTGGGGCCAGGGAGTCTTGCTTTTATGTCTAGAGAGTGTTGAAGAACCATGAGTATTTAGCGAAAAAAAAAAATTTTTTTTTAGCCATTAAAATCCTAGTAATGGCTTCCTCTTGCAAGTAAAAAACTATTTTTTCTTAAAATTTTGTTTGTTCTTAGGAGTTTTGTATTGAAATGAGAGTTTCTTACTTGCAATAGGAAAACTTTCCAATTTTTGGAGTTATTTTTATTCTTGATGATTCTCAATGAGATGTAACTAAAATGTACATAGAAAAAACAACCCTAGGCCAGGTGCAGTGTAATTGGGATTACACCTGTAATCCCAATGCTTTGGGAAGTTGAGGTGGGAGGATCACTAGAGACCAGGAGTTTGAGGCGAGCCTGGGCAGCGTACTGAGACACTGTCTCCTCAGAAAGTTAAAAAATTATCCAGGTTTGTTTGTGTACACTTATAGTTGTAGGTACTTGGGAGGCTAAGATGGAAGAATTGCTTGAGCTCAGGAGTTCGAAGGTACAGTGAGCCATGATCAACACTACTGTACTCTAGCCTCAGCAACAGAGCAAAATCGTGTCTCAAGAGAAAAGAAAAATCAACCCTAATGGACTGGAACACGACCTGTTTACTTTGTGCCAGCAGCAGTTCCCCCACTCACCAACCCACATGTTCTTTTGCTGGTTCCCAAGTGAAGACCAGGACCAAGAGTAAGAATCATCCTGTGGGTGCAGACTGTATCTTGTCCTCCAGAGACAGCCCTTCACCCTCTGCTAGAAACTTCTTTACCACGCTGCCTGTTCAGTGAAATCCCTAGGGCAGTGCCTTCCAAACTGTGATCCAGGGGCCACCCCTTGGTGGTAGGGTCAGGAAGGAGGGGGAATGCATCCTAAGAAAAGTTGGGGTAACCTCATATCTCTTCTCATTGGTCCTGGGAAGTAAAGTCTTTCCTCCTCAGAGAGATACGGGTAGACATGACTCCCTTAGATAGAAACTCGTTCATCTCCCTCCCTTCTGCCCCTGCAGAACTCTTGGAAGTCTGGGGCCCTGGGAGCATGCTCTTGCTCTGTGCTACAGGTTTGCAAAGTTCACTTCATAACAGTACAATTATGCTGTAAATTGTGCAATACTGGAGACTGAGGAAACAGTTCATCTTTCACCTTGATTCATATTAACAGTTCACTTCCTACTGTGTGAAAAGAACCAGGCTTTGGAGATGGGAGACACCTGAATACAGACAGAACTGGCAATATCATGGGAAAGAAAAGAAAGAGAAATGAACATTTTCCGAAAAGCTGCTGGCACTATCATCGACCCTAAATATGTTCTCTTACTTGATCCTAACAATAAATCTTTGGAGATGGGGGTATTATCTCCATTTAATGGACCTGTTCATTTGAAACCTGTTCAAAGAAGTTAAGTCATTTGGCCAAGGGCACACTGCTTACAGGTAGCAGAACTGGGATTTTTGACTGTCCATAATCTCTATTCTCTGCTCGTTTTACTCCTTCCCTCCCTTCTTTCTTATTTCTTTGTCTGAGAACCAGTTGGGGCGCTGTTGGTGCATGGGCTGGACTTCTCTTTAGAGTGAAGTCTTGTTCCACATTACAGGATTGTTGTGACAACCGGAAAGCCGCCACCTCACCTCCATACAATTCCAAATGCTCCTGGGTGGTGCACCCACCCCAGTGGAACCACGGTGGTACATGGACTTCTAGAGACCATTTGAAGCCAGGACATTACTGCTTGTTCTCAGGAAACCTCAGAATATTACTTCCTTGTTTTCTGTGGAAAAGGGAAGCCTCCCATCTCTCCAGGTGGCAGCCTGTTTATACCTTTTATCCTCACCTAAAGCGGGTGATGGGCAGAGGTCAGGGAATGTAATGAAAGCTCCAGAAACGTAGAGTCTGGGTACCTTTTATTTACTCAGGTAGAGTGACTTGTCCAGATCCCTTCACACACAGCAACATTTGATAAGGTAATTGTTACTGCTGAAATTTGCCATTTCTTAGAACTATGGCTGCAAGGAATTGGTTCCAAAAGGATAATCTAAACATTGTTGTTATTTTCATCTTTAAGGAGATGAAGTTAAAGTCATATATGTCATATCTCTCTGGGGCTTAACCACCTTTTCTGCTGGGTACTTTTTGAAGAGGTCTGAACACTGAGGTACGAGAGTAAAGTTCAGCTGTGGAATAGCCAAATAGGTTGTGATCATATAATAGTGTAAGGCTTTAGAAAAATCCTAGAATGTGGGCGGAAAGTAAGTTTGCCCACTTGTTCTTTTTCCTTTTCCATCAGCTTGAGGGAAATGGCTAGTATCCTCTAAGAAAATTCACTTAATCAGCAACTGAATGATTGATTGTTATATTATCCATATTGCAAAATTCTTTAAAGGATATTTGAAGATGATCACATTTGTTATCTTACAATCTATTTTATTGTTTATTTGAAGGAGTGTTAACAGTTCTTAAGATATACTTTATTTTCAGTAGCATATTCAAAAAATAATTTTGAAGTATTGTTAATGGGAATGACATTAAATAATTTTTTATGACTAATGGGTCATATATGATATCTTTGTTACTTAAGTAATTTGAATTCTAACCCCATATATCTTAGGTAGACAATGAAATACTGAATTGTGAGTCTAAATAATATACACTTACTCATTCCACAAATCTTTATCAGGTATCTACACACCCTAGGAAACTTTCAGGGCATGAAGCTTTAATCTTCCAAGATAATGCAGCACGTATCACTCTTGAGGGACATTTGTTTTTCAAATTCCTCCTCTGTCTCCTCTGTGTAGGATATGAATTCTTCTAAGTAATGACTGTATTTTCATCTTTTGTGTAATTCTGATGTCTAGTTGCTCAGTTAATGTGAGGGTAAGTCCATTAACTGCTCTCTAGGTGCTTGCTATTGAATATAAACTAGTCTGTGATACATGGTAAGGCCGTGACAATGCAGATGAGAAAATGTGACTTCCAACTGGGGTGCTCAGAGAGGATATCCTGGAGGAACTGGCATTTTAACTAGACTTTTCTTTTAAGCTGGTAGATTTTGTTTGATTCAGGCTTCAGCTGGAAGTGAACAATGGTACCGGTATGAGCTGTACTATGGCAGAATATTGGGCCAACTGGGCTGACAAGGTTAACTTGGGGGTTGCCGTAGAGGGCCTTCAGTGCTCATGTGCACTGTTTTAAGTTTGTACAGGGCATCTGGAAACCATGGAACAAGGTTCTGGAAAGGGCGAGGCACATAAGCTGGATGTGGATAGAAAGTTATTGTGGCAGATGAATTGGAAGATGGACAGGTTGAAGGCAGGGAGATGGTGAACAGGCTCCTGCCAAGGTATGAGCATTGTTGTGACAGCTTAGTTGGCTTGGCATCAGCACACATATTGAGGATCTGTCATTGTAACTCTCAATTGTATCCTTGCTAGACATGTAAGAACTTTTTAGAGCCTCCTTTTTAAAGGAGGGAAGTGGATTGTGCTCAAGCTTGCATGCTCTGCTGTTCCTGTGCTTTAATAGAAACTCATCCACCAGTGTGTTCATGGAGGAAAGGAGAGGAAAAACCAGCCAGAAGTTGCCATTTGCTTAAAGAATGGATTCTCTTCTTCCTCAAGGTGGCACAGAGAGAGTGTCTTTTTGCCCTTCTCTAAGATGGATTTACTATTTTCAATAAATTATAACAGTCTGATTGATCCTTGGCTTCCAGTTACAATGATTAGCAATATTTGCCTAAGGAAAGAAAAAACAATTTTCTCTTTTTGCTTTCCTGAGGGCTTTGCTTGTGAGCCCCAAGCAGACAGATGTGGACAGCTAGCAATGCAGGTAACAGCAGCAGTCTGTTGCATTCTGCAGCACTGGGCACAGTACACAGTGTTCGGACAAACCCTTCTGCCCTTTGCAATCCTTACTACACCTGTGAGGTGAGGAGTGTTCTCTCTGTTTTATAGGTGAAGAACTGAGGCCAAGAGAGTTTATGTCATTAGATTTTACAATGGGGTGTGCTTCCGTTTCATCACCTGTAGATTGAGATTACTGTGACATAGTCTTCCTAGAATGAACTAAGTAAACTGGGCACAGGAAATAGCACATGGCATGCCTTCAGCGAATGGTGGCTATGATAATTATTATTCCATTTCTTCTTGAAAAAAAAAATCCTCCTTGAATTCCAGCGTAAATACTCATGCCCTTTTTTGCTGTTAGCTATAAACCTCTCATTCTCCTTGGTCTTCTTGGCCTTGTGTGAGAGCCTGGTTGTTGTGGAGACTGATGTCTTCTGAGACGGAAGAATAAGCCACAGCAACGCCTGGTATGTGCCCTAGAGCAGCACGGGCCCCACATGCTGCCCAGGCTTCTCTGGAAGACCCCCTAGTCTGTCTGCTGGATTTCTTGTACTTATGAAGATTGTTAAACCATCTCCTAGGGTTCCTTTCCAGACTCAGCCCTTCACTTGTGGCAGCATTTCTCACTCTGAGGTTCTGGGCCTAGAAACCCAGTGTCCACAGGCAAAGTCTATGGACAGAGAGAGTTTATAGAGAGTGGGAGCACATCAGTGGAAGGCTAAATCCAAACATGAACTGAGCTGGCCCTGGTGGCCTTGTCCACTTGCCATCCTCTTAACCCTTTAAAGGTTTTAAGATACTCCTTTTGTAATAACTACCCCTAAGTAAATTTGGCCATAAACAAATGGCACAGCATGAAGGAAAAGAAAAAGCCCCTTGAGGGAGATGACAGCCAAATGTTTTACATTTTTACTCCCTTGGTTGTTGTCATGCACAGCTGATACCTAAACAAGTAATGGCCTCATCTTCTATTTTTTTATATACTGGTTAGACCCAGAACCCTAAAACCTGGATGCTTCTCATGGTCATTTGGCATCTGCAACGGGAGTTGAATTTATTAATAGTCTTAATATCTCATCCTTGGGTTGTCCGATATTTTTAAGGGGTATTTACTTACTTTGCTTTTCATATAGAAAACTTTCTGTAAGGGCTGGTATTGTCTTGACCTTTTATTGCAGGAACAACACAGGGAAGTTAGGGGGCTAGGCCACAGTTACCCCATACAGCTAGATAGCAGCAGAGGCCCCACTTGGCACTCACCTGGCTTCTAAGCTGCAGTGCTTCCCACCACACTGTGGAGCCTCTTCAAGGAAGCCTGGAATGGAGAGGAACTCTGGTTCTTTAAGATAAACCTGAGTTGGATCTCACTGTCACCATTTATCAGATGAGGAGAGGCAAAAGTACTTAACCTCTCTGTTTCCTTACTCAAAATGACAGTGATCATACTACTTACTACCTACCTGGGTATATTGATGTGCGTATGAAGGAGGGCACAGGACAAGTGCTTGTAAGAGTGTTGAGCACATAGAAAGTACGAGATAAATGGTGGCCGTACATCACTAGACTATATCATACTTGTCTTTATCTGGGCTTAGAATCTTGACACTTTGATCTTTCATTCTCAGATCTTAATATGAAGGCTTACCAGGTAACCACTGCCCAACATGATTATTTAGTGGGTTCATATATGTGAAAGCAGTTGAGATACAATTTCCAAACTCAGGGTTAATTTATGTCCTTAGTTGGAACAGGTGGTACTCTCCCAGCACCTCACTTCTATCCATTCTTCAGATGACCTTTGCAATAATCATGGTAATTGAGTAGTATCTGTACCATAACATTGTTGAATTTTAAATTTAAGAGGACAAAGTGATACATTTAGCCATCATGAGCTCTCCTAGTAATTCCAACTCACACCAGCTGTTTCACGTTATTGAGGTAGTTTTTACAAATGATTGCTAACAGTACAAATGCTGTTTCAGGTAGTTTGGAAGGGCAAATTTTCCCTTGGTATTCAGTATATCCTTAGGAAGTAATTTGCAAAACAGAAGAGTTTGGTTCAGTGGAATTCACCCCTAAGGAGTATGGAGGGCCCACTTTGTAGGCTTATCCTGCACTGTCCCTCAAGCTTGAAATTTGGCTCATGCAACCAAGGAACTGAATTTTTAATTTTGTTAAATTTTCATTTACATTTTAAAACAAGTAGTATAGAATATTATTCTGTTAAATATATGTTTCTTGTTTTGGTAAGACTACATTTCATGTTACCATGTTGGGTCAGATTTGGTGTAGTGTGTATTGTGTTTTGTCACCTTGTTAATAATTTTCTTATTTTGGTTGCATGTTACAATAATTTGGGATATATTGGGTTAAAGAAATATCTTATTAAAATTAAATTCACTGGTTTCTTTTTTGTTGGTGAGGCTAGGCTGCTAAAAAATTCAAAGTTACCCATGTGTATTGTATTATATTTCTGTTAGTGCTACCTTATATGAAAATAGCCTATTTTTTTCATCATTATTTTCAGTTACATTTGTACTTCATAGAATCAGCCATTTGGAGGAAGAGATTTGGAGGTCACCTAACCCAACTCCAGCCTTTTGCAAGTGGTAAGACCAAGGCCAAACAAAGGCTACTATAAAATGACTGACCTTCTCGCAGAAGGGGACTGGATCTAGTGGCTTTATAGCCTTTGCTTTGGATCCTGGTTTTACTTGGCATTAGAAACATAGCAGACATCAGAGCATCAAAGAACTTAAACTTCCACCAGACCCAGACTGAAGAAAATGCTTTATTGATTTGCTTATGGAGACTGGGTCCTGCTCTGTTGCCTAGGCTGTAGTGTAGCGGCAGAAACATCCAGCCCCAACCTCTTGGGCTCCAGGATCCTTGTGCCTCAGCATCTTGAGTAGCTGGGGCCACAGGTACACACCACCATGCCTGGATAATTTTTTTTTTCTTTTTTGTAGAGACTCTGTCTTCCAGGTTGCCCAGGCTGATTTCAAAACTTCTGGGCTCAAGTGGTCCTCCTACCTTGGTCCCCCAAAGTGCTGGGATAACAGGTGTGAGCCACCATGCCTGTTTTGGCAGTTTTTAGGGGCACACACTACTTTTGAGCCAGTTTTGCTCCTGATAGTGTAATGCTGGAGGCTGGGCAGGGGAGATGATCTGCCTGAAGGGGCTGAGAACTAGGAGGCTCTTACTTCTATAACATTGAGCAAAAGGCACAATCTTAGAGAATCACACAGTATTCAGAGCTTTTGGGTAGGAGAAGGAAAGTCCTCTAAAAAAAAAAAAAGAGTGCAGGGGCCAGGTGCAATGGCTCACGCCTATAATCCCAGCACTTTGGGAGGCCAAGGCAGGCAGATCACCTGAGGTTGGGAGTTCGAGACCAGCCTGACCGACCAACATGGAGAAACCCCCGTCTCTAATAAAAATACAAAATTAGCCAGGCGTGGTGGTGCATGCCTGTAATCCAAGCTACTCAGGAGGCTGAGGCAGGAGAAACCCTTGAACCCGGGAGGCAGAGGTTGCTGCGAGCTGAGATCATGCCATTGCATACCAGCCTGGGCAACAAGAGCAAAACTCTGTCTCAAAAAAAAACAACAGAGTACAGGTCAGACATTGGGTAATATTCTCATAACAGAATTTCATAGGCCGTTTATTTGGTTAAAGACTTGAATAGCACAGAACAATTCTGTAAGGGTCAGTTTTCAAAGTAATTCCTAATATTTAATGAATTTTTAAGCAATAGAAATTGCAATAGTGAAGTCTAGCTTGAAATCTAATTTGTATTAGGTTGAGCAGGTGACAACCACCACCCCCTGGATTCTGCTCAGTCAGATGAGACCTAGAGCCAATTGCCCATTTGGCATCTCAGGCCTCAGGATCCTCATTTATCAACCTAGGGTTTGGACTGGGGTCTCCATGATCACTGTCAGCTCTCCTTATTCAGTTAGATGTTCTGTATGTAGTTTAATGGCCAGTAAACACCTGTTCCTGAGTGATACATCTTTGGTAAGAAAGCCTTTTCCTGGTCTTTAATTAAGGAGCCGATAGATGGGTCAGCCTGGCTGGACTAGCTTTTACAAGTCTACCTTGTCTATTAGAAAGGCTGAGCTTGCTGATTGTGCCCGTCACGCTTGAGTGTTCCTGAGACTTTGCCCAACCTCAGTCTTATCTGCAGGTACTCCAGCCTCTGCATTCCTTGCCCTACAAAACGTGCTGCCAGTTCCAAAGGCACAAATGAAAATTATCTTGGCTGGAGCATGGCTAGGCACACACCAGTGGTTAAAGGAATGCTGTTTGCTGGCTGACACTTCTAGAGTGGAAGTTTCTTTCTTTCTTTGGCCTCAATTTTATTGTTAAAAGATAGTGGAAAAGGTCCGATTTTGAAATGATCCTGGAATTAATGTAGGAGGCCTTGTATAAGCAGTTAATGTATTGAGTGGGTACCATGTTCCAACATGATACAAGGCGTGAAGGACACAGGATTTGAGAACGGCATGGAGAAATGCACGCCCACACTGCTGGTGCAAGTGTTAAAGTTACAGCCTATATGTAGGGCTATTTGGCAGTATATACTCTTTGACTCAGCAATTAAGTATGTATGTGTTAGATACCTTCACACATTTGTGAAATGATTTACATACAAGGATATTCATTATAGCATTATTTGTAATGGCAAAAAGAAAAGTCAGATGGGGGACTGATTAAATAATTATGTTATTAAGTAATGTTTTAGTACATCTATGTAATAAAATAATGTCCAGTCATTAAAAATAGACAAAGGCTGGGTGCAGTGGCTCACTCCTGTAAATCCCAGTTGCGGCTGGAGGATTGCTTGAGACCAGCCTGGGCAACATTGTGAGACCCTGTCTCTACCCCAAAAAATATATATATATATATTAGCCAGGCATAGTGGCACATGCCTGTAGTCTCAGCTATTCAGGTGGCTGAGGTGGGAAGATCACTTGAGCCCAGGAGGTTGAGGCTGCAGTGAGCTGTGATTGTGCCACTGCACTCAAGCCTGGGCAACAGAACAAGACCCTATCTTAGAAAAACAAAAGAGGACAACTCACAACTTTATGCCCTGATGTAGAACCATCTCCAAGATATATTATAAATGAGTGTGGGACACTATGATTATATGTGATTATGTGTATATGTTTCCTAAGAAAACAAAAAAACTGATACTAGTGATTGTCTTGGAGGAGTGTAACTGGAAGATTACTTTTGCAACTTTAAAATTTTATACCATGTACACCTGGTATCTATTTTTAAAAAGCCATTGTTAGGCCCTAAAGGAGTTTAGTCACACCATAGTAAGAAAACCCTTTAAGACATACAAAATATGGGGTAATTACTGGCTTTATGGGAGGATTGATTTCAATGTGAAACTCTCCTTATGCAAGTGAGTTGTCCTGATTTCCATGCTAAGCTCTCTTCATGCAAGTAAGTTGGCTCGATGCCTGTTAAGTTGTCTGGGGCAGACAGGTCTGAGTGTCCAGAGGACAGACCTCAACTCTTTGTTTCCTTCCTGGGGAGTAGGCATGGGACTTAATTGGTTTCTAGACTGTGTCTATTGAGGTGTGGACACCAAGGAGCTGTGGACAGGCTTCCTAGGCTCAAGGTCAGAAGGTCTGGGTTGGAGTCCTACTTGACAAATATGTGATTTGGGGCAGGTTGCTTAATCCCCGAAGACTCAATGTGTTCATCTAGAAATGAAGATTACAGGCTGGGCATAGTGGCCCACACCTGTAATCCCAGCATTTTGGGAGGCCAAGGCAGGCAGATCACCTGAGGTCAGAAGTTTGAGACCAGCCTGACTAATATGGCAAAACCCTAGCTCTACTAAAAATATAAAAATTAGCTGTATGTGGTGGCAAGCACCTGTAATCCCAGCTACTTGGGAGGCCATGGCAGAAGAATCGCTTGAACCCAGGAGGTGGAGGTTGCAGTGAACTGAGATGGCACCGCTGCATGCACTCCAGCCTAGGTGACAGAGTGAGACTGTCACACACACACAAAAAGATTATAATACCTGACCCACCTTCCTCATGCTACTATAGTGCAACTCAGATAGTGCCCATGAACACTCCTATAAACACTTCTATTAAAGCTGCAAACACAGCTGTAATAGAAGGTGTTAGGTACCTGTGAGGCCAGCAGGCTACAGCAAGAGATGCTAATTAAAAAAGAATTGAGGTGAGGCAAAGATCTTTTCTCTCTGCCAAATAACTTGGCAAGAGTTGTAAAATTAGAAAAGTAGACCCTAGGTCGTTTGATAATCCCTTGACCTCTGACCCCACACAAATGCTCTCACCCTCTAGACCGGTTTCCTTATTTGCAAAATAAGAGGGGCTCTCTGGGTGACTCCTGTGGACCCTTCCAATTATAGCATTCCATGACAGTGTGGCATTAACAGTAATTCCCATCTTGGCTGAGGTGGATGAGTCATACTAACTGAAAAGTCAAAATATGAGGAGGAAGTCTCTTTACGTATGAGAATTTTCCTTGAGCTGGAGACTCAGAGCCTCCGGGGGGAAATGAGGGAAAACATTACCACCACCAACAGGGAGACTCAGAGCTTCTGGGGGGAAATGAGGGAAAACATTGCCACCATCAACAGGGAGACGAAGGATGCATAAAGAGAATGGAGATGTGTTTACTTCCTGTGTGTTCTTGCCACTTCCATAGCCTCCTTTGCTTTCAAATGCCCAGGTGGGCTGGGCCTTTGGAAAATAGGCTTAACCATTGTTTATTGGAAGGATATTGACACAGTAGGCCAGTTATACACTTTATGGCAGTGGTTAACTCCTCTGTGAGGTCTTTCTGTGCAGATTTAGTGGCACCTCCTCCATGCTGCCTGCGCTTCTCATCACTTTGTCTTATAACTCAGATCAGAGACGGTCTCTTACTTATCTTTGTATCCCTGGCACATGAGGGGTGGTATTAGATGGGTAGATGGATGAATGATCTACTTAGGATATTTACACTAATCTTGTTGAACTTGACCACTACCTTTATAACTTACCACCATTCTGTTAGAAGGAAGTTGTAACTTTTTTTTTGAGACAGAGTTTTCGCTTGTCACCCAGGCTGGAGTGCAATGGCACGATCTTGGCTCACTGCAACCCCTGCCTCCTGGATTCAAGCAATTCTCCTGCCTCAGCCTCCCAAGTAGCTGGGATTACAGGCGACTGCCAGCACATCCAGCTGATTTTTGTATTTTTAATAGAGATGGGATTTCACTGTGTTGGCCAGACTGGTCTCAAATTCCTAATCTCAGGCCATTCACCCACCTCGGCCTCCCAAAGTGAGGCATGAGCCATGCACCCCGCCTGGAAGTTTTAACTATTAATAGCTTATTATTTCAAAATTTATTTCATACGCAAAAAAATCCACACAAAAAAATTAAACAGATCCCTTGGTCTATTGGGGATCTTTTTTTTTTTAAGCTAAGTGTTTTATATATAATAATAATAATATAGTTAATAAAATCTATCTAAAATTCATAACACCAGCACCCAAGTTCTCTGGCTAGCAGCAATAAATGGCATTTAATACTTAGTCCCCAAGCCTGGATGACTCACTGTACGGACTTATTATTACTTTTAGCTATTTGTAAGTAACATGAAAATTGGCCAGGCATGGTGGTTTATGCCTGTAATCTCAGCACTTTGGGAGACCAAGGCAGGAGGATCAGTCGGGGCCAGGAATTTGAGACCAGCATTAGCAACATAGCAAGAACCATTTCTACAAAAAATAAAAAGAATTAACCAGGCGTGGTGATGCATGCTACTTGGGAGGCAAGGTGGGAGGATCACTTGAGCCTAGGAGTCAGAAGCTGCAGTGAGCTAAGAAGGTGCCGCTGCACTCCAGCCTGGGCACCACAGGGCAAGACTGCATCTCTTTTTAAAAAATCAGAAAAGGACCTCAAAGATTGAACTAGTATTTATCTTTACAAATGCAGGACCAAAAGAGAGGGTAAAGGATCACTTGGGGAGTTTAGAAGTGGCAGAAGTATCTGTAGAGAGCCCTATGGTGTGAATGTGCTG
Source organism: Callithrix jacchus (assembly GCF_049354715.1). Taxonomy (NCBI): domain Eukaryota; kingdom Metazoa; phylum Chordata; class Mammalia; order Primates; family Cebidae; genus Callithrix; species Callithrix jacchus. The sequence continues at coordinate 52,133,352 of NC_133507.1, forward strand.
GAGTATGTGTGCCCATCCTCATAGGGGACTCCCTTGGAGGAGGAGGGCACCCCAGCATGGGCGGCAAAGCTGTTTGACTTCAAGGTGGAGATGTGAGCCACCTGGTTAGTCCATGCTCAGTTAATTTCTATGGAGGTTAGGTAAACTAGGTTAGGGAGTTGAATCCAATGTTCCTGAAGGTTCTGTTGGTGATATGGCAGGGGTCGATTTGGGAGTGGGGAGGGTTGGATCATTCTCTAGGAGCAGTAGAAGACCTAATTCCAAAGGTGAGGACAGCATTTAGAACTCCATACATACATGCCTTGTTCAAAAATGGGGAAGAGATTAAAAAAACTATCCTAATGTTCGCTTGTCAAACCAAGCCATTCTCTCAGCAAAGTAGTGAAACCCTTGCATAAGTCCTTTAAAGCTTAGCAGCATATCCTACTCAAACACAACCACAGAACAACAACAACAAAAACTCCTCAGGGACCCAGATGTGAAACCTCTCATGGATAATTCAGCACCATGTGCTTTTTGTAGCAGGTAGGATCACCTGGTGTTTTGGAAATTAACTGGTTTTCTCTGACATCTTTTTGACTGAACTCTGTATGTGCCTCTTGAGAAAATAATCCAAATTCTTGCTGTCTCCATTTTCCAGTTTTGCTTTATCTTTGCATCATGCTCTGCAGTTTCCAGGCAAGCATAACGGGTGAGAGTTCCAGTAAACTGGCTTGAGCATATTTCGTAGATTGAGTCATGACTGAGAAACTTGTTTTGGAACAGGAAGCAGCCCATGAAAATGTCTGCACGTGGTAACCTGCCAGATTGAAGAAACTGGACCACTTTCTAGTGAAAAGATAAAAGGGTGGAAAAATGGTTCTATAACTCAGGGTATGGTAAATTTGTGAACTAGAGTTTTAACTTGTTGAATAATACATCTTTGTGTGTATTCGGGCTTTTTTATGCTGTTAAAAGTCTAGTTTTTCAAGAGTAGGGAAAGGAAAATTTGGATTCGTGTTAACTGTTACTCGCTCTTAAGTGTCTCTGCTATGTATAAGCCCAGTTATTTTTCTTTAAGGAGCTTTAGTTACATAGAAATAAACCTGGCAACATTTACACTTGGCCTAGAGGAGTGTAAGGCCCCTTTTGTCTCCAGTATTCTGCGATTCTGTATTTTAAATACTTACTTTGCCATTATTATAGCAACACAAGACAGCAGATCAGTCTAGTAAAACCAAAAGTACTGGAACGTGGGCAAATAGAATGGCCTAGAATTCTTGCTGAGAAAACAGTTGGCTTTGCTATATTCTTGCAATGCAGTGTGAGAGAAGTCAGAGAAGTAAAATAGGCAGGTAAATATTTATGAACCATAATAGTCATCAGCACGATGTATTTTAAAAGCACATCTGCTTGGGGTCATTTTGCTTTAAGGATTATGACTGCAAGGTAGAGATTTGTAAATGAAGGAGAGCTCTCTTGTGTTTTTTGTTGTTTTGTCTTTGGTTTGAGACAGGGCTGGAGGGCAGTATGTGATCATGGCTCACTGTAACCTTTATCTCCTGGGCTCAATTGATCCTCCCACATCAGTCTCTCAAGTAGCTGAGACTACAGGAGAGCCCCACCATGCCTGGCTAATTTTTTAATTTTTTCATAGAGTTGAGGTCTCACTATGTTGCCCAGGCTGGTCACAAACTCCTGGACTCAAGCAATTCTCCCACCTCAGCCTCCCAGAGAGCTGGGATTACAGGTGGGAGCCACCATGCCTGGCTGTTACATTATCAATTCTTCAAAATTCAAGGATGCCCTCAAATGTTTTTGCAGCCTCATATAGCTCTTAATTTGGTTTATATTCATCCAGATGGTAGGATATGATTCATGTTCCACCAGGTTTTGTTCAGAAATACTTGGGCAGTGTCTATGGAAAAAAAACTCTAAATCAGATTTAGCTTTTAGGTAAATAATATCACCTGGGCATAATATGAACAATGAAATGTATGAAAGAAAAATATAATCAAGTGTAACTTAGACTTTCAATGGGGGTAACTAAGATTTGGATGAAGGAGGGATCTCGGGAAATAATATTAAAATAAGATTTATTTTTTTAATGGAAATACATGATTTTAAGAAGGAATAACTTAAACAGTCCAACTTTATACTACATTAAAGTATAAAGAGCAAGGATGAGTTTCACTTTCTGTGTAGAGTTAGTAGTGTGTAAATTAATTTTTTAACAGTTTATTGATGAAATTTATTTTTAGAAGGAAATCTTCCACCACCTTCCTGTCATTCTCAGGGCAAGGTAGAGGGTAGGAGAGGGAAGGGAGCCTCAGGGGTAGTGGGAGGTGCAAGCATTAATTACCCATTTGAGTGTATAAAGAAACCATTTTATCTTTCATTTCAAATACTTTGTCTCAGTTTACTGAATAGCGTTAATTAGGACAAGCATTGTATTATCTTTGCTTTGCTTTTTCTGACTTTTTGGATCATCTAAGCATGATAAATGCTGGTTTATTCAAGGCGCTAAAATTGACTTGCAAAAGACATATTTAGTATGGATTCTGCATTCAAGTCCTTTCTTTGTTTATCCTGGTACAGAGATGTTTGTTTTAAAGCGGTATGAGTTAACTGTCCAACTTCAGATTTTCCCTGAAATGTATAACAGATTACCCAGTTGGCAAATGATGATATATATTTTTTAACATGAATATTTCCCTCAGGCCAGATGGTGATTTAACATGAATTGTCCAACATTTGTGTTTCTTATCAAATTGTCTTCTTTTGTCTAAGCCAAGCTAGCAGCATAATTTGGAACACACTCAGGAATCACCAAGGACAACAGCAAAAAAAAAAATTCAGACATGAAGTGGCAGACGACATTTGCTCCATATGCCTTGCAAAGAAAGGCTCATGGCCAGTTCTCACATAGCCCTCGAAAAGCTTTCTCGCCCGTTGTAAGGAAGTACCTGTGGAGTGCTGTGCAAATCATCTACCTGCTTTCCTCTCTCTCCCCAAATCCTACTTATCTAACACTTATACTGTGGCCTTCCTCCTCGGGGGACTTGCATTTCCCCAAAGCCCTGGATTTATGTGCAGAAGAGCAGTTTTAGTTCTTCCTTAGGCACTTCCCTTTCCTTCTTCCAGTGTCACGTTCTTGTTTGGGTTCCATCCGGACAATTATTTCCTCTTAGATGATGTGTGAGCCTTGCAGAGAGCTGGGACATTTGTGGAATAAATCATGTGCCCAGTCACACGGTTCTTTACAGGAAATGCGCTGCATATTAGCTTAGCACGAAACACAGTAGTGAGCTTATGGGCCTCTCCAACAGTAAGTCTTCAGTTTTAACTTCTGCTGGTTTTTTGTTGTTGTTGTTTTTTCAACATAAAACTTTGAAAGTTTCGTACAACATCAAATTTCTGCAGCATTTTGTCTGCTGAAACAGATGTGAAAATCTGAGTAGCACAGAATATGACATTAAGGCCACAACAAGAAACCCACTGTTGCTGCATTCTAAATTTGATCAAGATGTCTCTCGGAATCCAAAATAGTTGCTTCAAACTCAGCTCTTTTCTTTTATGAAGCAGGGTCTTTTTGTTTGTTTTAGAGATCTCTCATAGCAAGAAAAAATATTACATAAACCTTTTTTTTGAAACAAGGTCTCACTTTGTTACTCAGACTATAGTGGCTCCATCTTGACTCACTGCAGCCTTGACCTCCAGGGCTCAAGCAATTTTTTTTTTTTTGAGACGAGTTTCGCTCTTGTTACCCAGGCTGGAGTGTAATGGCGCGATCTCGGCTCACCGCAGCCTCTGCCTCCTGGGTTCAGGCAATTCTCCTGCCTCAGCCTCCTGAGTAGCCGGGATTACAGGCACGCGCCACCATGCCCAGCTAATTTTTTGTATTTCAGTAGAGACGGGGTTTTACCATGTTGACCAGGTTGGTCTCGATCTCTCGACCTCGTGATCCACCCGCCTCGGCCTCCCAAAGTGCTGGGATTACAGGCTTGAGCCACCGCGCCCGGCCCAGTCCTCCCACTTTAACCTCCCCTGCCTCCCCATGTAGCTTCTAATTTGCTTTATTATTTGCAAATAATTCAGAATCTCTCTGAAATCAAAATCCTTTTTTGTTACAACATGCTGCCCTGAGGAAGAACCAAGCAATGAAGTTGTCCATGATTTTGGAAGTTAATTGGTTCATTCTTTCTGACCATCTAGATAGTCCCAATGTTATTTTAGGCTCCCCCTAGTTAGGTCCACAACCTCATTATTATCCATTGGCCTGGACTTTGGTCTCACTTATACAGCAAGCAGTAGAGCCTATGTCACTGTCAACATGTAAACATTTGCATATTTTACATTTATAGAGAGATCTCTTTCTCTTTCACATGTCTCATTTGATCCACTAACATCTGTATGCTTGGGTAGGATGGAATAATTAAGCAATGTACAGCTAAAACCATCCAAACCCCTCAAATATCATCTGATGGGAAGGAAAAGGGGGGAAAAGGAAATTGAATGTAGTTATTTCAACTCCTGGCATGATTGACCCTGACAATTTTAGAGTAAATTCCACTAGGGATTTTATTCCAGTTCATGAGGTTCTAAGGATACTTTGCAATCCATATTTGTGAGATGTTTGCAACCTAAATTGCTTCAGTTGCATGAAGCAATTATCCTGGGATCTCCTTAACCAGGAGAAACCTCAGGCCCAGGAAGTGTGGGGTAAGTGAGGCAGGGATGTGCCAAAGTGCACTTTTTCCAGATACAGGGACAAGTATTTGAGTTTCTTTTACTGACCTTGCAAAGAGCTTTGCACACTTTGCACATCACTGCTTGAGATGGGTGGGAACATGGACTGCCTATTTTACAGAAAGAAATGAGTTCAATTAAGATTGAAGGATCATGCATTCCTTTATTTTTTGGTGCTTCTACTTAGTAGATGAGAATGTATTGAACACTTAATACCTTGCTTGGGCAGATAGCTCCAGTTTGCAGAAAGTCTAGACACAATACTCTGCTATCTATCTAGATGTACTCAGAAGAAATGGCCCAAGCAAATCAGAATTTCAAAGCAGAATTCTCAGCTGGGCGCAGTGGCTCACGCCTGTAATCCCAGCACTTTGGGAGACTGAGGCGGGCAGATCAGTTGAGGTCAGGAGTTTGAGTCCAGCCTGGCCAACATGGCAAAACCCTGTCTCTACTAAAAATACAAAAATTAGCTGGGTGCGGTGGCGTGAACCTGTAATCCCAGCTATTTGGGAGGCTGAGGTGAGAACCGCTTGAACCCAGCAGACGGAAGTTGCAGTGAGCTGAGATTGTGCCACTGTACTTCAGCCTGGGCGGCAGAGCGAGACCCCATCTCAAAAAAAATAAAAGTAGGTTTCTCAATACCTTGGAACATTCTGTCTCCATGAAGACCTCTGGGTAAACATGTTCATCAAAATGGAAACAGATCAATGTTTAAAACAAGTTATTCTCATGTCTATTTCAGTGGGGATGCCCCTGAGAAGATAGCAGTGTATGACTGAGTGCTCTGTGGTTGCTATTTTGTTGCTCCTGTTCAGAAAACTGATCTAGGTGACATGCTTAATCCACCCTGCAGACTAGCTGCTCCATACCACCAAGATTCTAAAGCAAAGTGTATATACAGTCGGCCCTATGTAGCCTCTGGTTCAGTGATGCAACCAATGGCAGATTGGTTCAAAAATACTTGGAAAAAGGCCAAGCACAGTGGAGTGGTTCACACCTGCAATCCTAGTACTTTGGGAGGCCAACGCAGGCAGATCACTGGATCCCAGGAATCTGAGACCAGCCTAGGCAAAATGGCGAGACCCCATCTCTACAAAAAGTAATTAGCGGGCTTGGTGGCATGTGCCTGTAGTCCCAGCTGCTTGAGAGGCTGAGGTGGGAGGATCGTTTGAGCCAGGTGAAGGCTGCGGTGGGCCATGATTGCATCACCACACTCCAGCTTGGGTGACAGAGCGAGATCCTATCTCAAAATGAGTAAATAAATAATAAATTTCAAAAAATATTGGGAAAACAAATAAACATAATATACAAATAAAATACAGTATAACAGCTACTTACATAGCATTTATACTTTATTAGGTATTGTAATCCAGAGATGATTTAAAGTTTGTAAGGGGATGTGCATAGGTTACATGCAAATGCTATGCCATTTTATGTTAGTGTAGGCTCATGGCTAATAAAGCATGAACCCGAGTGAAGCTGCCAGGCTGTGTGTCCTTGTTCAGCCGCTTTCTGGTAGTATCTCTTCTTTCTAAACCTCAGTATTCTTATACCGTAAAACAGGCATGTTTTATCTGTATAAGGCTGTTTTAAGGAATAGTTTTTATATGTAAAGTACTTAGAACAGTGCATGGCATATAGGAAGCCCTTAATAGACACTGGCTTAAAAATAACTAGGTGTATCCTATCGAGGTATACCTGACTACTAACTATGCTTACTCTGTGTGCTTTACACTATATATTGTTGAAGGCTAGAATAATGAGGAGCCCCATGAGCAGGGTTTCATAGCATTTAAGATTCCAACACCAACCTTCAGGCATGGGTACAGGTGGCCTGTGCCATCCAGCTAGCTGTGCTGCCTCCAGGCTGGGTGGCCTGCTGCTCCTCTGTTGGATAAAAATAGCCTGACTCCTCACTGAAACAACCACCATGTTATTTGTGTCCTTGGGAAGATGAAAGTCATAGAGCTGTAAGCCTGGCGTTGCCAGCTGTCAGCAGAACTGAAATACAAAGTGTGACATGTATCCACACAGTGTCCACTGGCCTTCAGGTCCCAACTGCCATTCCCTCATCTTGATTTTTTTCCATTCTCGAATTCATTATTTCCCCTATAGGTGATTTGTGAAATGGAAACAGATTTAGATTTCCTACCTATTTAGATTTTTCCAAAGACTAAATTTTGGAAATTTAGAATTTCCAAAAATTACAAATCAGAAAAACTGCTATTGACACATACGTGGTTAAGAAATTCTGGATGTGGTTCCTATGCCTAGCCTAGTCATATGAATTCTCTCCCCGTGTATCTTTTTTTGTATGTGAAACAGGGTCTTGCTTGTCACCCAGGCTGCTGGTGCGCAGTGGTGCAATGCTCACCATGGCCTTGACTTCCTGGGCTCAAGTGATCCTCTCACTTCAGCCTCCCTAGTATTTGGGACTATAGGTGCACACCACCACGTGCAACTAATTTGTTTTGGTTTTTAGTAGACACAGGTGTCACTATGGTGCCCAGGCTAAGGTCAAACTCCTGGGCTCCAGCAATCCTCCTGCCTCGGCCTCCCAAACTCCTAGGAGGAGGAGGAATAAGTCACCAAGCCCAGACTCTCCTCATGTATCTTTTACTAAATCAAAACCTTCACTCTTTGTAAGAGTCTTCCTGTATCTTAAAACTTAATACTTTTGATCCTTCCCTGGAGCCAGGGTTTTATTTATTTATTTTTGAGACAGGGTCTCACTTTATTGCCCAGGTTGGAGTGCAGTGGGTGATCATGGCTCACTGCAGCCTCAACCTCCTGGACTCAAGTGATCCTCCCACCTCAGCCTCATGAGTAGCTGGGACTACAGGTGTGCGCCACCACACTTGTTTCTCCTCTCCCCCGCATTGGTAGAAATAGGGTCTCTTTATATTACCCAGGCTGGTCTCGAACTCCTTAGATGAAGCAATCCATTCCTCCTCAGCCTCCCAAAGTGCTGGGCTTGCAGGGCATGAACCACCGCAACTGTCCCTTTTTTTTTTCATCTCTGAGATGGAGTCTTGCTCTGTCACCCAGGCTGGAGCACAGTGGTGTGATCTCGGCTCACCGAAACCTCCGCCTCCTGGGTTCAAGCAATTCTTCTGCCTCAGCTTCCCGAGTAGCTGGGACTACACGCGTGCACCACCATGCCCAGCTAACTTTTGTAAAGAGGATTATTGATAATTCTCAGGAAGGAAGCTAGTGGGGTCTCATCCCTTTCTCAACTTTTTGTTAAGCAGTAGACAACCCTAGTCTTAAACTTTTTCATGTCTCAACTAAAACTCAAGTCAAAAAGGAAGTTATTTAATAGGTGAGCCACAGAGATAAGAGTAGCAAGCAGTGATGGGAGAAGATAATCTAGTGTAGGAAAGATGGAAAGAATGGTGATATTTCACAACTGCTAGATTGACACTTTTTAACTTGGGAGTTACCCCTCTATAAACTGGATATTTTCTGAGCAAAGTTTAAAGAAAACTCTATGTATTTACTCAGTAGAGTTTTCCAAACCCTACTTCTCATAAGCCAGTGGCTTAGCATGCTTGCTCTAATTTCTATTTTCCATTAAACAAGAGTGGAATTTCTTTTAATTCAAACCATTTGTGACTTTGCCCTTTAGTGACCTCTACCATCACCCAGTCATTAATGATCCAAGTGATAGAATGGATGACTATGTGTTTGTAGGTTGTTTGTTGTCTTTAATGAATAGATTCATTGAATGGAATTAACTGTGCTCTTCTAGAACATTGGACCTATGTTCTCATTTAGATTGTATTTGTCATTTCCCCACCATCAACAGTGGCATAATGTGAATTAATTTATGTGGTATCTGCCATCTTAACCATGGTCTCTCTCCTTCCTCTTTTTGTTTTAAACATAGGACATGGATTTGATTGACATACTTTGGAGGCAAGATATAGATCTTGGGGTAAGTCGAGAAGTATTTGACTTCAGTCAGCGACGGAAAGAGTATGAGCTGGAAAAACAGAAAAAACTTGAAAAGGAAAGACAAGAACAACTCCAAAAGGAGCAAGAGAAAGCCTTTTTCGCTCAATTACAACTAGATGAAGAGACAGGTGAATTTCTCCCAATTCAGCCAGCCCAGCACATCCAGTCAGAAACCAGTGGATCTGCCAACTACTCCCAGGTACAGAGTACTCAGTTCTTGGGAAAGTTATGGCAGGGTTTAAGTAAAGACTGACCAAGGAATTAAACTATCTGGATTTGCATTCCAGCTTTGCCTTTCGCTGTGTCTTTTATTTACTTTGTCAAATCTACTTTTGAGTTCACTACCCAAACCTACTAATCTTACAAAGTTATTGTGAGGATTAGGAGGACATGAGTTACAAGAAAGAGTTTTGTAAAGTTCAGAAACCTCCTATAAGGATCAAGTAGCAGCAACAGAAGCAGTGGCAGTAGAACCAAGTAATAGGGATTACTTACAGTACTGCGGCAAGCACTGTTTTAAGAACTTAACATATACTGACTGATTTAATCAACACAACTGTATGAATTAGGTACCATTATCCCTATTTTATCTACGATGAGCAACTGAAGCTCAAAAAGGTTAATTTGCCCAGATCACTCAGAAAATTGGAGGAGCTAAGATTTGAACCCAGGTGGTCTGGTTCAAATTGTGCCCTGAGGTGATCTCTGAAATAAGATATTTACTTGATTATAAACATTTTATGAACATCAATTATGAATATTTAGCTTGGCAATGGAATAATCATTTTTGTCTTCTTTTGTGTTACTCCCTTTTATCAGGCTGCCCACATTCCCAAATCAGATGCTTTGTACTTCGATGACTGCATGCAGCTTTTGGCGCAGACATTCCCGTTTGTAGATGACAATGAGGTGACGTATAAAACAACTGATAAATAGCAAAACTCCATAACTATATAATAACAATCATATTCTATGTAAGTCCCTTCAGTAAGTCTCCATTTAAAAGAGTAAACATTTTTAGGAGGAAATTTTTTAACCAAGGAAATACTCTGTCAAGGAAACCTTAGTCTATAGATAACTTTACAATTAAGAAAAAAAAAACCTTCACATAATATAAAACCAAAATCATTTACTATCGCATAGCCAGAAACATGGACAGTATAACCATGGAAACAAATAACTCATTTGTTACAAGTATCTAAGAGGTTTTGGTGAGTAAAGAACAAGCTGGGCAATGAACGAAGACTTGTTAACAATTTTAATAAATCTGTTTTATCTAGTACTACTGTGCTAGATATTACATAAACTAAATCCTAAAGATTATACTTAAACATTTTAAAGCTTACTTTCAAATGCTTAGGCTGAAACTATTAGGCCAGCAAATAGTAAATGTGAGTCAGTAGGGTTAGGAAAAAGACTTGTTTCATTATTTACAAACAGGAGTCATGATTGGTTAGTAAGTAGAGACACGGAACTGCAGCTGATTCCACTTTGTGTCGTGACGGTGCCTTAGAGCTTACTCATCTTGTTGGTGGAAGACTCATTAATCAATGACTTATCAATTTTAGGTTTCTTCGGCTACGTTTCAGTCACTTGTTCCTGATATTCCTAGCCACATCGAGAGCCCAGTCTTCATTGGTACTAATCAGGCTCAGTCACGTGAAACTTCTGTCGCTCAGGTAGCCCCTGTTGATTTAGACGGTATGCAACAGGACATTGAACAAGTTTGGGAGGAGTTATTATCCATTCCTGAGTTACAGGTAACCAAAATAGAATGTAATACTGAAGATATTATTTTATATTTAGTGCCCTTTAGTCATTCTGATTATTTATGTGCCACCTATTTATAGGAACGATTGGAGGGTGCCTTTAAATTAGTCATGAGTGCTGCCCATGCTAGTTAAGTGGGTTGGATATCCTGAGGAATTTTTTTTTTTTTTTGAGACAGAATCTCACTCTGTCACCCAGGCTGGAGTGCCGTGGTGTTATAACTGGGACTACAGGTGTTATAACTGGGCTACACCACGTCCAGCTAATTTTTGTATTTTTAGTAGAGATGGGGTTTCACCGTATTGGCCAGGCTGATCTAGAACTTCTGACCTTGTGATCCACCCACCTCAGCCTCCCAAAGTGCTGGGACTACAGGCATGAGCCACCTCGCCCAGCCAAGGATAGAATGTTATAAACCTGACATCTGATGTGGGAACTCTGAAAATAATCCGTATACTTAGGCATGAATACGTATTAGAAATGAGAATTATCTCTGAATTACAGGGGTAATAAATTATAGAGATAAGCCTGGAGAGAATGTGGATAGGAAGTTTATCTAAATTTATTGCATGTGGATTAACTTTGATTTATATAGTATAAACTTCTTTCTCATGCAGTGTCTTAACATTGAAAATGACAAACTGGTTGAGACTACCATGGTTCCAAGTCCAGAAGCCAAAGTGACAGAAGTTGACAATTACCATTTTTACTCATCTATCCCCTCAATGGAAAAAGAAGTAGGTAACTGCAGTCCACATTTTCTTAATGCTTTTGAGGATTCCTTCAGCAGCATCCTCTCCACAGAAGACCCCAACCAGTTGACAGTGAACTCATTAAATTCAGATGCCACAGTCAACACAGATTTTGGTGATGAATTTTATTCTACTTTCATAGCCGAATCTGGTATCAGCAACAGCATGCCTTCACCTGCTACTTTAAGCCATTCACTCTCTGAACTTCTAAATGGGCCCATTGATGTTTCTGATCTATCACTTTGCAAAGCTTTCAACCAAAAGCACCCTGAAAGCACAGCAGAATTCAATGATTCTGATTCTGGCATTTCACTGAACACAAGTGCCAGTGTGGCATCACCAGAACACTCAGTGGAATCTTCCAGCTATGGAGACACACTGCTCGGCCTCAGTGATTCTGAGGTGGAAGAGCTAGATAATGCCCCTGGAAGTGTCAAACAGAATGGTCCTAAAACACAACCAGTACATTCTTCTGGGGATGTGGTACAATCCCTGTCACCATCTCAGGGGCATAGCACTCCCATGCATGATGCCCAATGTGAGAACACACCACAGAAAGAACTGCCTGTAAGTCCTGGTCATCAAAAAACCCCATTCACAAAAGACAAACATTCAAGCCGCTTGGATGCTCATCTCACAAGAGATGAACTTAGGGCAAAAGCTCTCCATATCCCATTTCCTGTAGAAAAAATCATTAACCTCCCTGTTGTTGACTTCAACGAAATGATGTCCAAAGAGCAGTTCAATGAAGCTCAACTTGCATTAATTCGAGATATACGTAGGAGGGGTAAGAATAAAGTGGCTGCTCAGAATTGCAGAAAAAGAAAACTGGAAAATATAGTAGAACTAGAGCAAGATTTAGATCATTTGAAAGATGAAAAAGAAAAATTGCTCAAAGAAAAAGGAGAAAATGACAAAAGCCTTCACCTGCTGAAAAAGCAACTCAGCACCTTGTATCTCGAAGTTTTCAGCATGCTGCGTGATGAAGATGGAAAACCTTATTCTCCTAGTGAATACTCCCTGCAGCAAACAAGAGATGGCAATGTTTTCCTTGTTCCCAAAAGTAAGAAGCCAGATGTTAAGAAAAACTAGATTTAGGAGGATTTGATCTTTTTTGAGCTAGTTTTTTGTACTATTATACTAAAAGCTCCTACTGTGATGTGAAATGCTCATACTTTATAAGTAATTCTATGCAAAATTATAGCCAAAACTAGTATAGAAAATAATATGAAACTTTAAAAAGCATTGGAATGTCAGTATATTGAATCAGTAGTTTCACTTTAACTGTAAACAATTTCTTAGGACACCATTTGGGCTAGTTTCTATGTAAGTGTAAATACTACAAAAACTTATTTATACTGTTATGTCATTTGTTATATTCATAGATTTATGATAATGACATCCGGCTAAAAGCAAATTATTGCAAAACTAACCACTATGTACTTTTTTATAAATACTGTATGGACAAAAAAATGGCATTTTTTATATTAAATTGTTTAGCTCTGGCAAAAAAAAATTTTAAGAGTTGGTACTAATAAAGGAATATTATGACTGTTAAAATTATTTCTTTGGAATTCCTTTGAGTTTATTCACACAGTAGTGTTTTCCATAATCATCTATTTAATACATTTAGATGTTTTGCATCTTCAGAATGTTTTCTTTGAAAATATGAAAAGAATTTTATGCTAAATTTCTAGTGACAGGGTTATAGAGAAAGTATATCAAGAGGATACTTTGCCTCTTCAATAGCAGGTACATCTAAACCCAAAAAATGTTATACACTGACATGAACGCATTGATTGATTTATTCCTGTAAGTAAATAATACACACTATACACTAGGCAGGGTTTGAAGTAGAAAGGAAAAAAACCAATACCCCTACCCTGGAATTTGCATTCTAGTGAAGAGGAGGTAACAAGGGTACTCCACTGTTAGAAGTGGATGGGGTAAAACAGTAAAAACATCACAGCACAAAAATAAGGCTATAAATGGGAAGAGCCTTACTGAGGTGGCAATATTTGAAGGTGTGGGAGAAGCCCTTCTCATAGCTAAGAGCACTGCAGACAGGATGCAGCAGGTCCAAAGGCTGCACATTTGAGAAAAGGACAATGTGACTCAAGAAACAGATGGGGGTGGAATATGGCAAAGCCTCGTAAGTCCACGTGAGGTGGGGAGCTACTGATGCTGTTCAGGAGTAACATTGAACTGGTTTTTAGAAGTTCCTTCTGGTGTGACTGCTGGCAGCGGCAGCCTAGCTTTCTGATAAAGGAGTGTAGTTAGTGGCAGGTGACTGTACCACTCTGGATGGAGGCTAAAGAAGTTAAGCTGGAGCTATGGTCAGTGCAGTGGTGGCAGCTGGACTGGCCATTTCTGCTGCAGGTTTTGCAATCCAGGGAGCACATGTAGCAAGTAAAACAGGTTTTTCAAAGTCTACAAAAATCTGTCTTCAGTGGTGGCTGTTAGAGAGGTGGGTTTGAACTCAAAATGACAAAATAGGAAGCAGCCTGTTAGGCCTTACTGCCAATAAGGGAAAAATAAGAGATGCTCAGTAACAAATGTGATACTAAATCGCCAAAGAAGGATCCCCTTATATAGCAACCAAAATCACTGAAGCTAAAGATTTACTAGGTCAAGCTCAAAAATTATACATATGAATTTTAGGTTCCTACTTTTTATGTATATGAGTATCAACTTTCTATAAAATGCCTCAGAGCTACAACTTTTCAAGCTCCCTCTGGCTTGTGTGTTGAAAACAGTATAGTGGGTTAAGGATGGGGGTAGGGAAACCAATTGGAAGGTTCATGCATTACGATGATGGCTTGGTCTAGGGAGACAGAAGAGGGGTAGTTAGGGACACTGGATTCTGCCATGTCTCAAAGAACTAAAAGGATTTTCTGGTAGAATGGATGTCAAAGAGTTGAGCATCTTTAAAAACTGAGTTGCCCAAAAATGAAGATTGGATAGAGAAGAGAGATCCAGATGGGAAAATCAGTTCCTTTTTGGACACACTGAGACATCTATTAGACACAACTAGAGTGTACAAAAAAAGTCCCCTCAAAAACCTTTCAAAATCTGCATGCTCATAGTGGTGGGTGCCTGTAATCCCAGCTAATCAGGAGGCTGAGGCAGAGAATTGCTTGAATCCAGGAGGCAGAAGTTGCAGTGAGCCGAGATCGCACCACGGCAATCTAGCCTGGGTGACAGAGTGAGACTCCATCTCAAAAAAAAAAAAGAAAAAAAAATCTGCATGCTTTCCAATGAACCATTCAGTTACTGATTTTTTCACCTAAGCAGATTTCACTTGTTCATATTATTTTGCCTTTTTAAAGTGAGGAAATGGAGATTCATTTAAGTATGTTTAAAATAAGCATTGTATGTGTAACTATTCAGTGAAGACTCCTAGCAACCCATTAGGAGCAGTGTATTGTTAGAAATCCTGTCCCTGGAACCAGACTGCATGGGCTTGCTGCTAATTCCTAGAATGATCTTTGGCAACTCACTTTAGCACTCTCAAGCATATTTTCTCATCTATAAAGCATAGTGCAGCACTGTTCACAGTAGCAGACTTGGAACCAACCTACACACCCATCAATGATAAAGAAAATGTGACACACATATACCATGGAATACTAGGCAGCCATAAAAAAGAATGAGTTCATGTCCTTTGCAGGGACATGAATGAAGCTGGAAACCATCCTTCTCAGCAAACTAACACAGGAACAGAAAACCAAACACTGCATGTTCTTATAAGTGGGAGCTGAACAATGAGAGCGCATGGACACAGGGCGGGGAACATTACAGAGGCCTGTCAGGGGGTTGGGGGGCTAGGGGAGGGGGATAGCATTAGGAGAAATACCTAATGCAGATGATGGGTTGATGGGTGCAGCAAACCACCATGGCACGTGTATACCTGTGTAACAAGCCTGCATTCTGCACATCAGAACTTAAAAAAGCAGAGTGGTATGCAATGGGCCACCCCACAAAAAGCACTGTGCTAGCTCATACTAAACACCGTATCAATGATGGGTGTTTTGTCTTTTTCCTTTAGCCTTCTATGATGATGCTTTTTGGCTACAAGTTAATCCAGTCAAATTAGCTTACAAGAGAATGTAACTGTTAAAGCTCAGGATTGAAAATGACTTGAAGGACTAATGGATCTGAGAATTCAAATGTAAAGATCTTGGTTTTCTTTTTCTTGAGACAGAGTCTCTATTGTCCAGGATGGAGAACAGTAGCACAATCTCGGCTCACCACAACCTCCACCATTCAAGCGATTCTCATGCCTCAACCTTCAGAGTAGCTGGGATTACAGGCATCTGCCTCCTTTTCCCACTGAAAATACAAGAGATGAACCGGGCCTGTGATTACAGGCCCAGTTACTCATTTTTGTATTTTCAGTGGAGACAGGATTACACCATGTTGGCCAGGCTGGTATGGAACTGCTGACCTCAAGTGATCCACCTACCTCGGCCTCCTGAAGTGCTAGGATTTCACGAGAGCCACTGTGCCCAGCCAAATGTGAAGATTTTGTGACCCGAATATTTTTCACGTGCTATCAAGTAACTTCCTCTGGTGGTGTGGTGACAGGGCATCTTGGGAGGAGACATCACTTTTCCAAACTCAGAACATAATCCCAGGTCTCGAATAAACTTGTCTATTCTTATGTCAAATCGTGAGTGGGAGAGGGTGGCAATAATCTCAGCAGCAGCCCTATCTGGAGCACCTAACACTGATACTTGAAGGAGGAAGAGCACTGCTGGGCAGAGACATTCTTCATTCCTCTGCATCCTTTGGTAGCAAACTGATTCAAAGTATTCTGTCCAATTCATACAAGATTAACTGGACACAGAAACTTACAGTACCTAAAAATATTACAGTGAAACACAAAACATTGTGAGAAATTATAAATTTCAAATAACAAATCCCAACTATGCCATGACTAATAAAACCAAGTGTTCACTTATCTTGATCTGTGTTCTATTTGAGAGCTTTTATACCTAACTGTCCTTAGTAAAATTTGGCTACTGATCTGTAATTGCACAACACTGTCTTATTAGAAAAGTATATCTTGGCCGGGCGCGATAGCTCAAGCCTGTAATCCCAGCACAGGGATCCACAGGCCGAGGCAGGTGGATCACGAGATCAAGAGATCGAGACCATCCTGGTCAAAATGATGAAACCCCATCTCTACTAAAGATACAAAAAATTAGCTGGTCATGGTGGCGTGTGCCTGTAATCCCAGCTACTCAGGAGGCTGAGGCAGAATTGCCTCAACCCAGGAGGCAGAGGTTGCGGTGAGCTGAGATCACGTCATTGCACTCCAGCCTGGGTAACAAAAAAAAGCGAAACTCCATCTCACACACACAAAAAAAGAGTATATCTTCTTGCCAAGATCTCTCAAGTTCCTGTTTTTGAGGGGACACTGCTCAAACATGCTTGCCATATCCGTATTTGTGGCTAAGCCTCAGAAGATATACAGGGCAATTCTCATTCCCATTTTAAAGACAGTTATCAGGATGCTTTCAGTTGATGTCTTTAACACTTGAGAATTGGAAAAGAAGAATAGAAAACTTCAATCCTATGTGGGAGGGAAAAACGCTTAAGACACTGGCATAACTTTTATCATCACCCATTAAAATGTTAGGTATGTCTCAGTATATCCTTGTAACAGTATCCAGCATTACCAAGACACTATCTTTAGGGTCTGTAAGGAAGGTTCTAGCTTACATTCTTTAAGCTACCGAATTTAACCTTGTGATTTATTGAGGGAAGAAATTGTAAATCCATTTTACCAATAAAAAAAAGGCGGGGGTATTAGGTTAAAACAAATTCTTAACCTGGATAGAACTCAGGTCAGAGAATTTTGATGGGAAGAAAATTTCGTCTTCATTTTCACTAACATTAAACATTCTCTTTGGTATTCCAGGCAACAAACCACTGATATTTCACAGTACTTGTCTTAAAGTACAATTTAAACCGCATTTTCACTTATGCATCACAACTTCAAAATGTTACAAATCAGACCCACCATTAGACCTAATTTGGTGTTTCAAGTACATTAAGTCACAAACTTAGTATTTTGGAAATATTTTCATGTAATGTTTAAGTAATACCACCTGTATCTCATACATGGAAAAATCAACATTCTAAGGGGCCTGCTGGCATACCAATCTGCCAGACAGCATGACATTCAAAAGAAACCAAGTAACCTGCCCAAGCTCACAAAGCTGCTTGTACATTCTGTAAATTTCTTCCCGATAAGCAAAATCTGACACAGGAATCAAAGTAACAACAACCTACGAAATACAGCAGACCATTGACTTCAAATAGGCAACCCATCAGAATTCTTTTGAATTTATTTTAAAGGATGTAAGTTTACTCAGGATTTATTGAATAATATAGTAATACAATTAAAAATTACCTGGAGCCTCCAGATGTTTAAACATTTTACACAATTCCTTTGAGTATTACAAGTCCCTTAAGTATTAATTAGTAGCTATATACATATATGGATGTAGTGAATACAACTTAGCCATTTCATCTTTTAAGGTATTTTAAAGCTGTCAGCATCCTTCTGTATGTATATAATTTACTCAATTACTATTTCTATACCAATAAATTCCTATTTCCTAGCTAACTTGCAGAACTGTGCTCACATAACCCCTACCACATCAACGTACACTTTCAATGCATCCTTGCTATTACCTGGTGTTAGGGTCTTTGAAAATGTATTAAGTTTAAAACAGCTTATTTTATCTATTACCACCTTACATCCCCCTAAACCTTGGCACTGTAGTATATTCAATCCAAAATTAAAAACCAACCCAATGTGTAACAATCCAATTTTTTGCAAAGGAAAACAGTGTTTAGAACATTTACTACCAGTCTGGGATGTGCACATGAAGACTCAAATTTTAGCTCATTTCCTGAATATTTTGGAGTTTATAACAATGTGCTTTTATTGTGAGAAAACAAGAGTAAATATACTTCTTTTGTTGGAAATAAGTCCATGCTCATCCTTTATTATTCCACGACCTAAGTATTAAACTGAAATTGTAAGACACATTAAGATTACTTAACTGCACCAAGTTAACTGCACCAAGTATGACACAAGTGTTTCAAATTAAACCTAACAGCTAGCCAAGAATCCTTAACTGGCTTTCACTTACAAAGTATTTCACTTGGAAAAACTATATTGGGAAAATGTGCTTAACAGCTATTAAGGCTAGAAATCCAAATGTAAGTTGTCATTTTAGAAGACTTCATCAAAGCCTTACCCTCCCCACCAAAAAATTAATCCAACAAAATAAGAGGGCCATTGTACACAACATATTTTCTTGTGTGTTAAATGGCAGCGTAGTTTAAGACTACTTAAGGTCATGAAAGGTTTTCTCCAACTCTCACCATACAATGCTGAACGACTCCACTGCCTCTCAAGATTTAACAAACTAGGTACTTTCGGCCAGGTGCAGTGGCTCACACTTGTAATCCCAGCACTTTGGGAAACCCAGGGGGGTGGACCACGAGGTCAAGAGATCAAGGCCATCTTGGCCAACATGGTGAAACCCCGTCTCTACTGAAAACACAAAATCAGCTGGGCATGGTGGTGTGACTGTAGTCCCAGCTATTCAGAAGGCTGAGGCAAGAGAATTGCTTGAACCCAATTGAGCAGTGAGCTGAGACGCCACTGCACTCCAGCCTGGCAACAGAGTGAAACTCCCTCTAAACAAAACTAGATAGTTCCAACATCTGCAATACCTCCCCCCTTTCCCTCCTAGCAACCACCTTTACTTTTCTCCTAGTTTGTTTCTATTTACTAATTCACTTGCTTATCTTATTTTGGTTGTTTTCCCTCTCAAAGGTTCAGATTCCTCATATGTATCACCCAAATACCTCATTGTCTTTCAAGACCTAAGTTCTTATAGGCAACAAGTGCTGGTAACGTTAAAAAATATTTTTTCTTCCATGCCTATTTCCCATGGCTTGTTTTCCACATAATAGAATCCACATCTTTTAAAGTAACTCATAAAGGCTCACTCCAAGTTTCCTGTTGTTTTATTTACTGGTAAAAGAACTCAAAATATTCACCTATAATGTTTAAGTCACATGAACACTGTGAAGTGACAAAACAACACACACATTTCTAAAAATATTTTAATGAAAAAGTTATCTTTCTGTAAACATTTCATCAGACTACAAATGAAACATCTGAATCCATTACAGAACACTTCTGAATTCTTAAAAATTAGAAAACACACTTAGGTTTTATCATTTTGAATATTTAGATAGGCTAACAATCCTTACATTACCCTTGCACACTGGCATGCTTATTCACTATTTTGTGACATCAATTACTGGAACTCCAAGAGATACTATCATTAATTAGGTTTCAAATTGTTGACTATTATATACTGGAATTCTTAAAATCAAGCCTATTTCAATTATTACTTAACAAATACACTTTATTACCACATATTCTCCTGTAGAACATGAATATAAAATCAGCTTTTTAGAAGTGTAATATTAGAAGCATTAACCCATAATTTGGTTTAACAAAATCAGTTAATTCTGCCTCAACCACTTATATAACAATTTTTTTAAACTGCTGCTACAACTAATACTGTATTTTTCAGAAACGACAATGGAACTATGTTTAAATAAAACAATTTTATTTTCATAAAGAAACGAACTAGAAAGAACAATGCACTTAAAAAATAAAAACGTTTCCTTTCTTAGGAAATTTGCTTCACTAAAACCATATTGTAAAGGAAATTCAAAGGCTGTTACCTTACTCAACATGTGTAGAAACTGGGTTCTCATTTAGATAGAGCCAACAGCCATTTTCTAAGTACACTGGCAAACTGACTGTTCTTCATGTAGGAAACCGGTAATTTGGAAACTAGTTTGCATTTTCAGTATTTGTCTCCATTAGGGTAAACTAACCACCTTAATTGTTAAGTCCTTTTGGGGCAGCAAAAACAGCCCTTATTAACCATGAACAACCAGTTTGAACAGTAATTCAGTATTCTTTGGAAAAAATGTCTTTTTATAAAGGAGCACTAATTAGGCCCCCACTGCTTCTGGTTAACAGATGAACCTAAACAAAAAAAGGAACCAAAATGTAACCTGTTGGTCCAATGAATTCCCTGAATTTATATACAAGAGAACTTATGAGGCCACTTGAAGACCAACTTTTATCTGTGACATCTGTTAACTTTTCTGAGATGAGGTCTGTCAACCAGGCTGGAACACAGTGGGGCAGTCAGCTCACTGTAGCCTTGACCTCCTAGGATCAAGGGATCCTCACATCTCAGCCACCCAAGCTGCCAGGACTACAGATGTGCAACACTAAGCCTGGCTAATTTGTCTATAGGCAAGTCTCAAACTCCTGGACTTCGGATCCATCTGCCTTGACCTCCCAAAGTGCTGAGATTACAGGCATGACCTGCTGTGCTGAGCCCTGGTAACTTTTACTGTTCCTCTGAAGGTGTTTTTCCCAATATGAGGATTGCCAGCCTACTGAGTCTGTGGTGTGCAGTGCTTATTAAAAATTGGTTTTCACCAAAGCTGAAGCTACCTTCTACCAAAAATTGAGTTTACCCTGAAGACAATAATAAAAAATGATATACACAAGGGGTCACAACTGACTCCAGATGAATAGTTATGACTATTGCAGGGCAATTTTTAAAACTAAAATTTCAATGTGTTGATCATGGTACCAAGGTAGTTTTAAGCTGAAGAATTTTACCAATGTGCCTACTAGAAAGGGACAAAGTTGTGAAATATGTACTTGTAGGGAAACAAATGGTGTCATCAGGTTTTACTGTCAGCTACAAACCTTACCCAGCCAGAAACCTTCGTATTTTAGATGGTAGGAAAGACATTCCGCATTTAGGCAAGTAGGGTTCTCATTCAACCTGCAAATCAAAAAGATTACTCTTACCTTGCTTTACAAAAAATTATTCTTTAATTAGTGAAAAAATTCAAATTCAAGCCTTACCTAATGCTTATTGCCCTTCCTTGCAGGTCTAAATGCTAGACCTAGTGACTGTGGCAACTATCTCTCATTGATGTTCCAAAAGGCGAAGAGCTCCTTCCTGCTAGACTTTCTTCGATATTTCAGTTGTAATAAGCAGATTAACTAGCTTTTGAAAAGTTGCTCACTATCATCATAGTATCTTATGCCTTCACTTCTCTGTAGTTGAAGCTCTTGCTGCTGCCTTGTCATTCTTTATTTATGCTGACTTGTCCATACACAAAAGGCTGCTGAAGTCCTGTCTTAGTGAGTTTCCTTTGATCCACACTGTGCTTAAAAAGCACATCTTAGGTCCTTTAAAGCTGGTTAAATCGCTCTCCTCATGGCTTACTTTTCCACACTGTTCACAAGAGCTAAGCTAATACAACTTATAAACAGGTCACATACACAGATTTCACCTGCTTATAGGTTGTAAACATCAACTTACTGTAAATGTTTTCACTATAATACTAGTTCCAGAACATAGAAAGTTGGTTAACAGTACAATTAACCTTATATGCCATTAAAGGATACTGTCAAGGTTGTGCCAAACAATTTCACAAACATAAAACAGGAAATGTCAATCTCCCCCATTCCTTTAAACTTTATTTATGAATAAAAGAACTTGAGACAATTTAGCTCAATTTTAATGTTTCCCAAGCATTATTTTGACCAGGTACCCAGGTTTAAGTTATGAACATTGACAGTGTCCATTATATAACCACACTTGAAGTTATTAAGGACTTAACCATTTTCTAATATTAGCCTATTTTCTACACTGCTTTTTCACATATATGCCCATTAACAAATGGAATGTCTGTTACATTTATTGTTTGTGAGTGTTTCTGGAAAACTGCAGTATGTGTGAAGACCAATTTCCATGGTGGCATTGCATGCATCCAAATATTAATGCACAGAGGCACAGAATTAGAGCAACAAGAGAGCATATTCAAACACTAGCACGCCCCATTCCCCTTTTTATTGCTTGTTTTGCTTAGTACTTCTTAAAACAAAGAATCTTGAATTCAACATTCAACTACCAAGAAAGAATAACAGCAGGGCACATACTCAGGGATCGAATGAAACTGTAAGTACTAGCTGGCGCAAAACAGTAGACATTGATTTATATTAATATATATATATATGACCTTATTATCTAAAACTCTTCTCAACCAGGGCCTTCCAAACGAATTGGTAACAATATGATTTATGTTGAAATATACACAAGAAGTTACAGTGTGTTCTTTGGAAATTTAAGAACTCAGACTATCCAAATTTGAATTCAGGTCTGTAGGAAGTGAGAAGCTTGTACTAAGCAACTGTGCTGCTACATTTCTGCTGCAGTTAGGTTATTTTGGATAGTTATACCTAAACTATCCTTGGTTTCATCCAGCAAAATGTATAGGGTACAAACAGGAAAGCATGCCAGCCAGTTAGGGGTTTAATAATGCATGATTTTTATTCTCTTACTCTGAAAACTTACATATATATATATATATATAAATTTAAACCAAGGAAAATATCTGATGATTTATGGGCCTCTTGTGCTTTAAAAAAGAAAAAAAAAAGGTACCCACTAATTTGCTCGGATATAGCAGGCTTAATGGTCCTGTATTTTGAAAAGTTTTAAAGAATGGTTTCTAACGTAAGAGAGAGAAAACATCCACTACCCCTTTTCTGAATTTAAATGGAGGGCAGTTAAACATTCTTTACACCCAAAACCTATGGCAGCAGTTCAAATTTGACCAAGCTAAACGTAGAATGAAGATGTTCTAAACACAGCTAGGACTCAGCAAGTCTAACACACTAAAATCATGTGATTACATTTTAAAAGAAAATGCACAAAAACCAAATAGAAGTTTTGAGATATTTTTCATTTGAAGGTAATCTTAATGCTATTAAATTCACAAATGCTAATTTAAATACCCAGTCCTATTTACCTAAAACACACATTGCAAACACACATATATCTATTCTCTCCACATGTCAGTGCCCATTCATATTATGGTTTGGAAATGGGGAGAATAGATTCCCCTTAAACTGCAAGTCAGCAGGTGTTTCTTTACAGTTAACTTTAGCAAAATTCATACAAAATAGTAATTAACAATGATCTTCTTTACTTGTTAACTCACAAGGAAACACCTTCAAAACTGCATTTTGTTAAAGTTTCTGTACTAAAATGTAGAAAAACTGAACTACACAAATATTGAAAAGTTAAAAATTCCTTAATTTTTTATTCCTGGTACCACTACCACAATTTACAGGGCAATATACCTGATGTAATGAAAAGAAAAAGAAAAAGACAAAGCTACAACAGATAAAAGACCTCAGGAATGTACATCTAATTGACACTACATTGCATTAATCAATAGCTGCACTTTTTGCAAACTGTGGCTATGACAGTCCTGAACAAGAAGGGTTTCCTGTTTAAGCTGCAGTAACTTTTCTGACTATGGATCATCGCTCCTTCTGTGGCAGATTTTTACAGTTCCTCTAATGCATTTGGGACGACTGTCTCAAAGTAACCTGCAGCTTTCCTGACAACTCCTCGCTCTCTCTCCTGCTAAGAACTGTAGCCTGTTGAATAATACAGGATAAAAAAATTATTACACTCAGTGAACAGTTCCACATATTCTTTATCATCATGACAAAAATTTAAAGATACCTACCCTTTTCTGCTGCTTTTAGAACCTTCTGCTACCATATCCACCACTTCCACCACCAGATCCATAACCACCTAAAAATATATATAATAGATCCATAACCACTAAAAATATACATAATATCTTAAAAGAAGTATGCATTTTTTTTAAATTAAAGACTCTTAAAGAATGATTTAAGAAGTACTTACCACCATAGGGACTGCCCGAGCTTCTTCCACCAAAACTGCCCCCTTTCATGGGTCCATAATTTGATTGCTGTTGTCCACTATAATTTCCAAAATCATTATAGTTCCCACCACCACCATAGTTACCTGAAATCAGAAAGGGTTTATGTGTGGTTTACCCACACAATAATCATTTTCCCCTTTTGATGTAACTATTATTGTTTCACAATTATGGTAGCATGCTTACACACATCACTTTGGTAGCACCACTTGGAATAACTGATGTCAGCATATTGAAAGACCATCAACATTTTGTTTGTATTAGATGGTATTCTCTAGGCACATGTTCTTTCTACCATTAACACCATTGAAATTGTCAGTGTTCCACTCACTATGATGCTGCTGCAGTATAACATTTAAAACAATGTGAAGGCATTCTAACTTGTTAAACCTTCGCTCATCTGTCACTGACATGTTAATTAGGTCCAACAAAACAGGACACTCGTAAGGATCTTAACAGTATCCTGGAGTAATGACCTACATTAAAGCCTGCAACATACCTGTGACGTATTGACACAAAGTACTTTTTCTCTTACACCTAGATGGCAACCTGCTCACTTCAACTTGTCTCAGTATTCAAACAATTTACTCCCATTTGTCCATTTAAAAGTACTTAAAAGTTCAGTTTAAAAGTACCTAAGAGTCAAGGTAAAATTCTGGCAATATATAAACTCCCTATCTTTTACATGTATTATTACATACTGGCAAATGACCACTTTTAACTTCTCAACTAAGAGTTGAGTGTATTTTAGTAAACAATCAGCAAAGTCAAGAAAATTTGAATTACCCACCATTTTATTATTTTCTAATATTACAGAACACACAATTTTACCAACTGCTAACTTTTAACACTTGTCAAATATATGTCATGGGAACTGTTAGCAACACTGAATAGTTCACATTTAAATGAAAAAAGTGAATGCTTACCACCACCAAAATTTCCTCCTTCGTTGTAACCATCATATCCTCCACCACCGCCACCATATCCACCACCTTGGTTTCCATATCCTGGTCCACCACCACCATAACCCCCTCTACTACTATAACCAGGACCACCGCCATAGTTGCCACCTAAAAAAAAAACAACAAAAAATAAGAGCACACAAAAACATAAATGTGTAAAGAGTGAAGTTACTCAATTCTGGTGATTGTATGTTTAAGAAACCAGATCTTGGTCTGTTGCCCAGTCTCGAGTATAGTGGCATGACCACAACAATGCAGCCTTGAACTCCTGGGCTCATGCCACTCTCCCACGTCAGCCGCCCGAGTAGCTATACTATGGGCATGTGCCACCAAATTCCCCTATTTTTTCTAGCAACATGGTCTCCTGATGTTGCTCAGACTGGTCTCAAAATCCTCACCTCAAGTGATCCTTCTGCTCCAGCCTCCTGAATAGCTAGCATTACTCAATTCTGGTTTTATATTACATTTAAGCCACTGGCAAATAAGCCAATGAGTTAACACTCTGAAACCTGGTAATACCAAAAAATAATAGAATAGCAAGTATCTAGAGCTAGTAAGAATGAAAATAAATGCTTCAGTTTTCATTTTATCAATCTGCACTAAGAAAAATACAGCCCCAGACTTCAATTCTAGCTCAACTCCTAGTACTCTCTGAAAAAGACCAGTTAATGTTAAATCTCCAGGGGAAAAAGAGTCTCTACTCTTCTATGGCATTAGTTTGGAAATACGTCTTAACCATTAAGTCATTCAAGTTTTAATTAAAATTAGAAAGGTAGAATACTTAATTTTCCATAAGGTAAAGAAAGTTATTAAAATAAACCACCTACCATCACCAAATCCATTATATCCACCATCACCTCCTCCATAACTACCTCTGCTGCCACCACCTCCACCACCATAACCTCCTGAGGAAAAACAAGATATGAATTAAAATCATATATTTAACTTACCAAAACGTTAGGTACATATGTACTTAGAAGATAAACATCCTACCTCTTCCACCAAAGTTTCCACCACGGCCAAAATTACCTCCACCACCTCCAAAGTTTCCTCCGCGACCCATAAAATTGCCAGATCCACCTCCACGACCTTTAACATAGGCAAGGGAGATTTTAAGAATCTTACAGCCACCACTAAAATCTTTTGTGTACATGTGTATGATACTACTCACCTCTCTGTGATCCAGCAGACTGCATCTCTTGTTTAGAAAGGGCCTTTTTCACTTCACAATTATGCCCATTAATAGTGTGGTATTTCTGAACTACATTTTTTTTTTAATCAAACAAAACAAAAAGTTATTTTGTGTTTGGAAAAGCGCATATATATGATACCCTCTGTCATTATGTAACCCATTAAGACATAATCAGGTAGTGACTCTGGGAATGAAGGAGCATTCTGAGATGTTAATGTTTATTCCTTTACCTGGATACTGATTACAGAGTTATTGACCATACACTATAAAGGCTGTTACATGCAACAGAAAATTACAAGCAATTTGGCAAATTTAGTTCAAAACAGAGAAACCACTTTTTTCTCATTTAAGTTCCCATAAATTGCTACTTACCAACAATTTTATCAACTGTATCATGATCATCGAAAGTTACAAAAGCAAATCCTCTCTTTTTTCCACTCTGCCTGTCTTCCATAACTTCTATGGTTTCAATCTTGCCATACTTTTCAAAGTAGTCTCTCAAATTATACTCTTCCGTATCTTCTTTAATACCACCAACAAAAATTTTCTTCACTGTTAGATGGGCACCAGGCTTTACAGAATCCTACAAATCAAGTCATGTATTAAGTCAAGACATAAACTTTCACAACAATTTCACATATTTTACAACATATTATTAAAATACCTCTCTAGAAACAGCTCTCTTTGGTTCCACTACACGCCCATCAACCTTGTGTGGTCGAGCACACATTGCTGCATCCACCTCTTCAACACAAGAATAAGTCACAAAACCAAAGCCCCTGGAACGTTTGGTTTGGGGATCTCTCATTACCTAAAAAATAAAAGTTTTATAACATTGAAACACCTCCACCGGTTCTCTACACCCCTAAAAACCATTCTGTTCCCTTAGTAACTTACCACACAATCTGTAAGTGTGCCCCATTTCTCAAAATGTTCTCTTAAACTATCATCTGTAGTTTCAAAGCTCAGACCACCAATAAACAGTTTTCTCAACTGCTCTGGTTCCTTTGGATCATGGCCCTGAGACAAAGAACCAATATGCTTAAATTACCTCTTAAAGATGAATTGTTAAGATGTACGAAGAGCCTTTAATCTATCATAAATAATAAAATCAACATCAAATTCCTGAGACAGTTAACACTTTGTCCAGTTAAAACTTTGACTAGAGGAAGGGAGCCATGGCCCACGCCTGTAATCCCAGCATTTTGGAAGGCCAAGGTGGATGGATCGCCTAAGTCAGGAGTTCCAGACTAGCCTGGACAATATGGCAAAACGCCATCTCTACTAAAACACAAAAATTAGCTGGGCACGGTGGCGGGCACCTATAATCCCAGCTACTTGGGAGGCTGAGGCAGGAAAATTGCTTGAACCCAGGAGGGGGAGGTTGCAGTAAGCCAAGATTGTGCCACTGCACTCCAGCTTGGGCAACAAGAGGGAACCTCCATTTCAAAACAAACAAAAAAACCCAACAATTCTGACCAGAAATACAGACTTCCACTGTTAAAAGGGCTAACTTATGCCAAGGAAACCTACTACCTGCCTTTCAAATGCCAACATCACTTCAATTAAACTGAAATCCAAGACAATTCCAGAACAAAAAATCTTCCATTTTTTAAAAGCTATGACCCTTTACTTTAGAAGTTGCTAATGAGAAATCATTTTCTAAGGCACTAAAGTGTTGGAGAAACAGTGCTGCTTCTATCCCAAGTATTCTCAGCCTACATCCTAACACACATTTAATTTTAAACACAAAACTGTGATGATTAACCTCAAGAAACTCACTGCTTTCAAGCAAATTTTTAAAAGTCATTCCTAAGCTAAATTAGCATTTCCTGTCCCCCCCCAAAAATTAGAAAAAAAAAAGAAGCCCACCAAATATAGCTTTGTATAGCCCATAGCCCATGCTTGTTATATGCTACAAAAATCTGCACTTTACAACTCAATTTTAAGAGTCACAAAAAAGTGGCAAGTTGGACTTACTTAGTAGTATGAATTGTCTGACTAGAAGAATGGAGCACAGTAAAACAAAAATTTAGATTTTTAAGAATTAAAATGTTCTGAAATTGTTTTATACGTTAGTCAGACTTTTCAACACATTGCATTAACTGTCATTTAATGTATCATTAAGGTTTCCGTCATCCGAAGTCCTTAAAGGGGCTCACATTTACATTCTAATGTCTTCCTGTGTCTTCTAGAGGTAGAGATAAAGCATTTAATGTGAAGCGACTGTCACATACTAAAAAAAAAATGTTAAATAATTAATAGCCTAAAGCATTAATTCATGTAGTCTCATCTTTTCAAGTTTTGGATAATTGTATTCGATTGGCAATAATAAAATCGACAAAAATAAACATTTGGGATCCACATAAAACGTACCGCCAACACACACGCAAAAATTTCAACTCTGGCTGCAGTCCTCTAAACAAAATTCCAGGAAACTACAATCAGAGCCGACTGAAAAAATGGGAAACCACGAAGATCAAAAATACTTTTAATTCTTATTTAACATCTACACTCAAATTCTTCTTCTCCACTCCTCGACCCTGGCCGGGGCCGGGAAGGAGCGGACTGGGTTGTTTTCCGCATCTACACTCAAATACTAAGTTCTTCACCCACATGGCGGTTTGCGAGGTGTAAAAATAGTTTAACAAGTCCTTTAAAGCAGCAAAGTTTTTAGCAATCTCGTATTTCCGACAGGATGCTGCGAAGAAAAGAACAGGCTAGACAATTAAAGACTCTCCTCACGAAGCGGATCCGTAAAAGGCCTAGAAAAGCGCCGGCAGAACTTCAGCAAAAGCGCTACGTTCCGCGCTTCTAGGCCATTTGCGGCATTTTCCGCTGGGCCGCCTCCGCCCTCTTCCCTCCAATCCCAGGCTCTCTATCCCGGCGGCAGAGCGAGGCGGCGGCCATTGCGGGCCAATGCGCCATTTCGTAACGCGGCGGCGGATCAATGTCAATGTGGCCGCCGCCCGCCTGCTCGCTCGCCCGGATGTGCCTGCTCGTCCCCTCCCCTCCCCCCACCTCCTCCCAACTGCTCCCGCCGGGCCCGCCATGCCGCCCGCGGTCTCGCTTTGAGGCCGCGCAACCGGCGGTCCGGCTTCCCTCCCCAGGCCTCCTCAGCCACGCCGCGCCTCCAAGGGGCCGCCAGTGCAGCCGAAGGTTAAGGCGAGGCGAGTGAGGCGCCCCGAGGAGGCCTCAGAGCCCGCTCCCCTCCCCCTCCCAACGCTCGTCTCAACGCAAGAGCGCGGGACGGCCGACCCAGTCCACCCGGCCTCCCCGCTCCCACCAGGCCAGGCCCCCCAAGCCGGCCATTCCCCATCAACCCCCCGCTCTCCCCCTAATACCTCCTCCCCCCGGCGGCGACGGCGACGGCCGGAGTCGGGCTGGGGGCGACCGGGCGGCGGTTTTACCTCCATTTTGAGACCGGACTCGCCTCTTCCAACTCGAGTTCAATATGGGACCGAGAGGAAGAGGCGGGGGCAGTCGTCACGTGACGCGTTTTCCGCGCGCCGCCAGTCTGGTGGGGGAGGAGCGAACTGAGAAGGGGGCGGGGCCAAGCGGGCGCGAAGAGGGACTGGACCAGCGGGTTGGCGGGCGGAGGGCGGAGGCGCGGTGTGCCGCGGGAGCGCGCGCGCCTTGCCAATTTCCAGGGCTGGACCGCCTTTGCCGCGGTTTGCGTCTGGACGTTGGTCCGGACGTCAGCTCGGGCTCAGCCAATAGTGAGTACCCACGTATGGAGACTGCCTCGTGACTGCTTGTCACCAGAGAGAAAGGCCTTTACCTTTCTTCATGCGCCTGTCCTTCTTTCCCCACGCAGACCTCTCGTTCTGTGTTTCCGAATTCATTCCTTTCCTGTGCCTGAAATAAAACGCACGTTTTTCTTGCTTGTAATTTAAAAGTGGCAAGAAAAACCCCTCGGCCTCCCGGACCACCTCTCCTGTTTCCAAATGCCAGGGACCAATGTCTGACTGCGGCGCCATGTACCGAAAAATCCCTGCGACTCCGACATGTGGGAATCACAGGCACCTTGGACAGGCCTCAAAACGCGGCTGACTTACAGAATTTTTACTCCTTAACAGAGGCAGGACTGGTGGAGGTCAGTTCATCAGTTATTCACTGATCTCAAGAAACAAGTCAGGACTATTTTCTAATGTGCTGCTTTCAAGTTAGTGTGGAAAGAGCTGAAGCATCTTTTCTAGCTGACGGAATTTACGAAACTGAATAATTTACAAGATTTCCAAAAAAGCAGAATCGCCAGATAATGCTTCCTGTTTGCGAATGATTGTTACCATGATGCTCTAGAGATCCGATCCTTTCTCGGCCCAGATCATTTGACTTTACAGAACTTTAGTTTTAATTTTTTTAATGAAAATGGGATTAGGTCATCTCCTAATACCCACGACAGCCATAAATTAATAATCTATGGATCTATATTTAAAGTTGTTGATAAAAATAATCACGATTGACCAGCCTCCCTTTTCATTAGGAAATGCTTTATATTTTAACTTAGCAACCCATATGACCTACTCTTAGAATTGAGCGGGCTCTCCCTAGGAAAGATTAGAAATCTAATCAGTTATATTAAAAGTTTCTGTTAACAAACGCGGAGTGGTCGGCTTGGAATTTGGAAAAGGGGAGCGCAAAATCTAAGAATTTGTTAATTTATCTAGGCGTTGCCCAGGGAGGACCTGTGTTATAGTTTGGAAACATGAACAAAGGGTACTTTTGTGGGGCAGAAACCAGTTAGCAGTCCTTAATGTAATTTGGATGAAATAACCGTTCAAACCAGACTCCTGTTGCTTTGATTCCTTTTTCTCAAACTTTTATGTATTCTGCGTATTCAGGTGCTCCTGATGGCTAGCAATACACTTGAGACATTGGAAGAATGTACAGCCTTAGCGTCTGGTTAAGTCTGATTACTGTGAACAGTCTTGGTCACTTTATCAATTCTGAATACAAAGAAAAATGCAAAGTGAAACACTTTGGAAAGTGGTATTCACACCAGTGTACCCTATGAGACACTGCATATGTGATCAAGAAGATCACCTGGCTACACTTTAGGGTATGTTTGTCCAGGTGTTTCCTAACCAAGTTAGTTCTAATCAACAACTTTTGTTCTAATCAATAACTTTTGTATAAATGTTAACGTTAAATCGCGAAATGATGTTGGATGGATGTTAATTTCTCTCCAGGAACATGAAATGTCAGTCCATTTATTTACATCTTTTTGTCCTCCCCCTGTATTGGTCCACATTTGCTGTTGATACTGCATGTGTGTTGTTTTTGGACATTAGTTATTTTATTTTATTTTTGAGGTGGAGTCTTGCTCTTGCTGCCCAGGCTGAAGTGCCATGGTGCGATCTTGGCTCACTGTAACCTCCCCCTCCTGAGTTCAAGTGATTCTCATGCCTCAGCCTCCCAAGTAACTGGGATTACAGATGTGTACCTCCACACCTGGATATTTTTTTGTATGTTAAGTAGAGACGGGGTTTTACCATGTTGGCCAGGCTGGTCTCAAACTCCCGACCTCCCAAAGTGCTGGGATTACAGGCATGAGCCACCGCACCTAACCTGACTTTTTTTAATGCTTTTGTCTAAACTTAAGCTCTGGCCGGGCACGGTGGCTCACGCCTGTAATCCCAGAACTTTAGGAGGCCAAGTCAGGAGGATCACCTGAGGTCCCGAGTTTGAGACCAGCCTAGCCAACAGGGTAAAAACCCGTCTCTACTTTTTAAAAAATACAAAAATTTGCCAGGCATGGAGGTGCACGTCTATAATCCCAGCTACTTGGGAGGCTGAGGCCCGAGAATCACTTGAATTTGGGAGGCCGAGATTGCCCTACTGGACTCCAGCCTGGGTGGCAGAACGAGACTCCATCTCAAAAAAAAAGAAATGGGCGGATGCAGTGGTTCATGCTTACAATCACGGCACTTTGGGAGGCCGAGTCTGGCAAATCACCTGTGGTCAGGAGTTCAAGACCAGCCTGTCTCTACTAAAAATACAAAATTAGCTGGGCGTGGTGGTGTGCGCCTGTATTCCCAGCTACTCAGGAGGCTGAGGCAGGAGAATCTCTTGAACCCGGGAAGCAGAAGTTGCATTAAACTGAGATCATGCCACTGTACTCCAGCCTGGGTGACAGAGCAAGACTCCATCTCAAAAAATAAATGAATAAATAAATAAGCTCCAATTGTATCTCAGGTACAAAAATCCCCTTTTCCAGTCCTTGAACCTTGAACCTTGGCTACGATCTACACTTGCAGCTCTGACTCTTTGAAACGAGAAAGGAAGTGTATGGGATGGGAGGAGGGAGTGAAGGTACTAGGGTGAGATGAGTGGCAGACAAACTTTATAATCTGTATCAGGCCCTCTCTTTTGTGACATACAGAAAATGATCATTTTTGTGCAGCATGCTAGGGTAAACTAGAAGATATTTAGAGGCATCTAAATGGTAGTAATATTTTATTTTAAGTGTCTAATTTTGATAAATACAAAGTAGTAGGAATGCAAATATTGAATTTGCATAACACTTTAAAATTTTCTATGTTTTTTAATGATCAACTTGAATTTGTTCTTGTGAATACATTTTGATACTAGATTTTATGGTTGAAGTGGCTTTATGCAGTTTCTGATTTAGACTTTTGTTTTTTGAGATGGAGTCCTACTCTGTTGCCCAGGCTGGAGTACAATGGCACAATCTCAGCTTACCGCAACCTCCTATTCCTGGATTTAAGCAATTCTCTTGCCTCAGCCTCCCAAGTAACTGGGATTACAGGTGACCACCAGAACACCTGGCTAATTTTTTTCCATTTTTAGTAGAGATGGGGTTTCTCCATATTGGCCAGGCTGGTCTCGAACTCCTGACTTCAGGTGATCTGCCCGCCTTGGCCTCCCAAAGTGCTGGGATTACAGGCATGAGCCACCATGCCCAGCTTTTTTTTTTTTTTTTTTTTTGAGATAGACTCTCATTCTGTTGCCCGGGCTGGAGTGCAGTGGCATGATCTCAGCTCACTGCAACCTACCACTCCTGGGTCCAAGCGATTTTCATGCCTCACACACCCAACTCGCTGGGATTACATGCTTGTGCTACCATGCCTAGCTAATTTTTTTTGTTTTTGTTTTGAGACAGTCTTATTCTGTTGCCCAGGCTGGAGTGCAGCGGCATGATCTCGGCCCACTGCAACCACTGCCTCCTGGGTTCAAGCAATTCTCTTGCCTTAGCCTCCCAAGTAGTTGGGACTACAGGTGGGCACCACCACACCTGGCTAATTTTTGTATTTTTACTGGAGATGGGGTTTCACCTTATTGGCCAGACTGATCTAGAATTCCTGACCTTTAGTGATCTGCCTGCCTCAGCCTTCCAAGGTGCTGGGATTATAGGCAAGAACCACCGTGCCCGGCCTGATCTAGACTTTTTAATGATATGAACTCCTCGTATTCTGAATAGTCATTGTCATTGAGGGACTGATTCACATAAGTGGGTGATAAAATATTTAAAACCATTTTTATACAACCATTCAAAATGTACAGTTGTAATTATATTTAAAGAATCTAACAACTTGGCTGGGCACAGTGGCTCACATCTGTAATCCCAGCACTTTGGAAGGCCAAGGTGGGCGGATCACGAGATCATGATTTTGAGACCAGCCTGACCAACATGGTGAAAACCTGTCTCTACTAAAAATACAAAAATTAGCCAGGTGTGGTGGCAGGTGCCTATAATCCCAGCTACTCAGGAGGCTGACGCAGGAGAATCGCTTGAACCTGGGAGGCGGAGGTTGCAGTGAGCCTAGATCACACCACTGCACTCCATCCTGGCAGCAGAGCAAGACTCCGTCTCAAAAAAAAAAAAAAAGAATCGAAGAACTCTTATTGACAAATGTAATTTCATGTGATCATTGCAAATGCATTTCAAACCCAATAGTACATTTTTATATGAAGATTTCTACATTGAAACTCCAGCTTTCAGAATGTGTGCATTGTTAACAGCTAGCCTGGTTGCCATTAAAATAGCATTTGCTTCAATAGAGTAGTAAAAGCCACTGTATGTTAAGACAAATATTAGGGCATTGCCTGCTGCTGAACTCACCAGGAACCCCACTCTGCTCCTGTGTTACTCTGAAACAATCTACCTCTGGAGATGTATGTTGTATTCCTTGGGCACCAACATCACGAACTTGTGCATTGGCCAGAATCTCTTTCATGATGGGCAGTGGGGTGGTTTGCGTGTAATTGCCATGTGCCAGTCTCCTTGGCTATGCACAGACAGCAGGACTGCAAGTGCTGGTTGTTGTCCACAGTGCTTCCTGCTTGCTTGGCGTGCACTCCAGGCCACAGGCTGCACAGAGAAGTCCTAATAAGGCTGCTCATGACCAGAGGTACTGACCCAAGGCGCTCTGGCTGGCGCAACCCCTCCTAACTGTTCCATTGGAGGAGAGGTCAATTTCTCACTGCCATTCAGGACACTGGCATGCTAAGGTCTGCCATTTGGGAAACTATTTGGATTATATGTATCATTTTAGGAATGATGAAGCTGTTATGCAGAATAAGGAGCTGATTTTGCCAAGATTAATAGCAAATTAGTACAGAGTCAAAACAGAAAATGGAAATTGAGTAAAAATATTTTGGACAGGAAGAAGGTAATTTTTTTTTTTGAGACAAGCTCTTTCTCTGTCCTCCAGGATGGAGTATAGTGGTGCAATTTTGGCTCACTACAACCTCCAGCTACCGAGTTCAAGAGATTCTCCTGCCTCAGTCTTCGAAGTAGCTGGAATTATAGGTGCCTGCCACTGCATCTGGCTAATTTTTTATGTTATTCATAGAGATGGGGTTTCACCACGTTGGCCAGGCTGGTCTCCAACTCCCGACCTCAGGTGATCCGCCAGACTCGGCCTCCCAAAGTGCCGCAATTGTAGACGTGAGCCACTGTATCGCCCATTTCTTTTATTTATTTTATTTTTTTTTGAGATGGAGTCTTGCTCTGCCACCCAGGCTGGAGTACAGTGGGGCAATCTCAGCTCACTGCTAACTCCACCTCCCAAATTCAAGTGATTCTTGTGCCTCAGCCTCCCAAGTAGCTGGGATTACAGACATGCACCTCCATGCCCGGTTTATATTTCCAAAGACCACTACAGTGATTGGCTCTGTAGTAGGTAATTCATTTATTTATTGAATAAATATTCAACAATAGATAAATGAATAATGAATGATATAGTTTGGGTCCCCCTTCAGTGCCCTCTTAGACCTCGATATGGTGTGGCTTTGTGTTCCCACCCAAATCTTACCTTGAATTATAATCCCTATAATTCCCATATTCCCCATACGTCAAGGTTGGTTCCAGGTAGAGA
Source organism: Callithrix jacchus (assembly GCF_049354715.1). Classification (NCBI taxonomy): domain Eukaryota; kingdom Metazoa; phylum Chordata; class Mammalia; order Primates; family Cebidae; genus Callithrix; species Callithrix jacchus. The sequence goes on from NC_133507.1 coordinate 52,168,960, forward strand.
TAATTGAATTATGGGAGTGGTTCCCCCCATGCTGTTCTCGTGATAATTAGTGAGTCTCAGGAGATCTGATGATTTTATAAGCATCTGGCATTTCCCCTGCTTGCATTCATTTTCTCTCCTGCTGCCCTGTGAAGCAGTGCCATCTGCCATGATTGTAAGTTTCCTGAGGCCATCCCTGCCATGTGGAACTGTGAATCAATTAAACCTTTTTCTTTATAAATTTCCCAGTCTTGGGTATTCATAGCAGGGTGAGAACGGACTAATATTGACCTACTGCATAATTTGTAGGGCATTGTGCAAAATGAAAATGCAGGGTGCCATGTTCAAAAATTTTTAAAAATTTCAAGACATGACATCAAAGTATTAAGCCAAGCCAGGACCCTTATGAGTGCTGGACTTTGTGTAACTCCAAAGGTCATATGCCCATGAAGTCTGCCCAGTGCCCAGTGTAGTGCTCTGTCTAGAGCAGGTACCTGGTTTCTTTTCAGAAATTTATTCACTTGCCATCTTTTATTTACCTATTTCTCATCAGCCACTCATTTCTTAAGTGTTCCTAATCTATTTCTTCCATAGGCTATAGAAATTCTTTTTCCAAGGTCACAAATGATTATCTAATTGTCAAATTAATTTCCCTATTCCTAAATATTAATCCTCTCTGACCTAGGGATTAAGATCACTGCCTTTTTTTTTTTTTGAGACAGAGTCTTGCTCTGTCTCCCAGGCTGGAGTGCAGTGGCACAATCTTGGCTCACTTCAACCTCTGCCTCCCGAGTTCAAGCAATTCTCCAGCCTCAGCCTCCCGAGTAGCTGCGATTATAGGCATGAACCACCACACCTGGCTAATTGTTATATTTTTAGTAGAGACAGGGTTTCATCATGTTGGCCAGGCTGGTCTCAAACTCCTGACCTCAAGTGATCTGCCTGCCCTGGCCTCCCAAAGTGCTGGGATTACAGTTGTGAGCCACTGCGCCTGGCCCTGTTTCTTCTTTTTGATGTTTTTCTTTTTTGTCTTTATTAAGGACATTGATTCTTCCCTTCAGTTCATCTCTGCTTCCTTGGATCCTTTCCTCTTTCATTTCCTCTCTCCTCTTGTTTCCATAAAGTTTTGTGACACTGAAGTATGGAACTTCCTGAGAAACTTTGTGAAATGTATGCATTGTTCTCCTAGGAGTGGCTACTTTCCCTGGGAAAAGTGGGAGGTGGTGTAAGTACATGGGAACTCTCATGGAATTTGTACATGCCTCCCAGGAAGCTAAAGAAGAGGTTAGGTCTGATTAGTGTGTTTGTTAAGATGTTAAGATATAAATCGTGTATGGTGGCTCATGCCTGTAATCCTAGCATTTTGGGAGGCCAGGGCGGGTGGATCACGAGGTCAGGAGTTCGAGACCAGCCTGGCCAACATGATGAAACCCCGTCTCCACAAAAGACACAAAAAATTAGCCAGGTGTGGTGGCGGGTACCTGTAATCCCAACTACTTGGAAGGCTGAGGCAGGAGAATTGCTTGAACCTGGGAGGCGGAGGTTGCAGTGAGCCGAGATCGCACCACTGCACTCCAGCGTGGGTAAAAGAGCAAGACTCCGTCTCAAAAAAAAAAAAGATGATAAGATATATCACTTCCTTCTCCCAACACACACATACCCATCCACCACACACAGACCCCACGAGTAATTTGGAGACTGAGGAGGTAATTTGATAGAAGTATTGAGGAGTCATTCACAATGACTATACTCTCTTTTAGACAAATCCCAACTTGGAAGTCTGAAAAGGCTAAAATCTTTTTATTAGGTGCTTTACAAATGACTCGCACATAAAACTTTTATTGAACAAATTAGTTATACTTTTCTCTTATTGTCTTTTGTGTTGGCTGCTGGGTGCGGTGGTTCACACCTGTTATCCCAGCACTTTGGGAGGCTGAGGCGGGTGGATCACAAGGTCAGAAGTTGGAGACCAGCATGGCCAACATAGTAAAACCCTGTCTCTACTAAAAATACAAAAATTAGCCAGGCATGGTGGCATGTACCTGTAGTCCCAGCTACTCTGGAGGATGAGGTAGGAGAATAGCTTGAACCTGGAAGGTGGGTTCAGTTCTTGGCCTAGTGAGCCAAGATCGTGCCACTGCACTCCAGCCTGGGCAATGGAGCAAGACTCTGTTTCCAAAAAAAAAAAAAAAATGGTGTTGGCCATGACCCTTACAATGGGTAAGGAACGGTGTCACACTTTGCTGCTCCTGCATAAAAAAGAAATAAATGAGACTAACAGACAATGCTATTAGGGGTATTTTTCCCCATATTTTTATTATATAATTTTTAAAATATAGAAGTATTGGAAGAATTGTACAAAAGTCATGTTTATGCCCACCAACTAGATTCATCAATTGACAATTTTCTATATATGCCTATATTGTAATACTTAGCTGGGTGCGGTGGCTTATGTCTGTAATCCCAGCACTTTGGGAGACTGAGGCTGGGGGATCATGAGGTTAGGAGATCGAGACCATCCTGGCTGACACGTTGAAACCCCATCTCTACTAAATACAAAAAAATTAGCCAGACATGGTGGCACACTCCTATAGTCCCAGCTACTTGGGAGGCTGAGGCAGGAGGATTGCTTGAACCCAGGAGGCGGAGGTTGCAGTAAACTGAGATTGTGCCACTGCACTCCAGCCTGCGCAACAGAGTGAGCAGACTCCATCTCAAAAAAGCCAAAAAAAAAAAAAACCCATTATGACACATTCACCCTAGTACTTTAGCCTGAATAACTTAAAAATAACGTTCTCTTGTATAATTACATTAGCATTATTGCACCTGAAAAAATATTTTTCTAATATTATCTAATGTATAGTATACACTGAAAGTTACCCAATTCTACCTTTTATAACTGGTCAGTCCATGGTCAAAACAAGGGTTACACATAGAACTTGTTATCTTTTTAGTTTCTTTTAATTTAGACTAGTCCTCCACTTTTTTTTCTTTTTTCTTTTCTTGAGATGGAGTTTTGCTCTTGTTACCCAGGCTGGAGTACAATGGTGTATCTCGGTTTATTGCAACCTCTTCCTCCTAGGTTCAAGCGATTCTCCTGCCTCAGCCTCCTGAGTAGCTGGGATTAAAGCATGTACCTGGCTAACTTTTTGTATTTTTAGTAGAGACAGGGTTTCTCCCTGGTGGTCACACTGGTCTCAAACTCATGACCTCAGGTGATCTGCCAGCCTCAGCCGTCAAAAGTGTTGGAATTACAGGTGTGAGCCACTCTGCCTGGCCAGTCCTCCCCTTTTTTTCCCATAAAATTGACCTTTTGAAGAGACCGGGACAAATGAATTTGTAGGATTTGGGGTTTGTTTTCTCCACATACGATTTAACTTGATTCTCTATCTCTTTCATTTCCTATAAATTGGAAGGTTAAATCCAAAGTCTTACTAATTTCAAATTAATCAGGTTTAGCAAGAATGTATCAGAAGTGATGATGTGTACTTTAGATTGTTGAGTCACATTAGGCAGCACACAATATCAGATTGTCCCACTATTTGTGTTGTTAAATTTCATCAGTTAAATTGGTAAAGCCCTTCTTTGTAATTACAAGGTGATCTGTGAGGTGTACTTTGGTCCCATGCAAATATCAGACTCCAAAACAACCTTTCCCGTTATGTGTTAGCATTCTTGATCATCCTTGACTGAATTATTTCCTTGGGGATGACAGAATGATGACTTTTCTAATTATATCATTTCTTCTGCATTTATTAGCTAGCATTTATAAACGCGCGCGCACACACACACACACACACACACACACACACACACACTTTACTTCACCAACTGGGAATGAACTACAATTTCTCCTTAAAAGACAGGGTAGGTGCTTTAATTGCCAGTTTTCAGAATAAGAAGTTAGTATAACAGTCACCTTCAAAGGTGGCAAATTATCTTTTTCCTCTTTAATTTTCTGTTTATCACTATAGATTCATGGGTTTTTATTTATTCACTGATTTATAATCAATTGCAGTTATTATTCCTTTTGACATTTAAATTGCCCCAAATTTGGTCTCTATGTCCTTTTGAATTCTCTCTCAGGTGCATTTGAATTTTATTAATCAAAACAAACTCTATATGCCTGGGTGTCCAGGCATCTGAAATAAAGTTCTCTTCTGTTAAAAAAAAAAAAAAAAAAGAAAGAAAACCAACTCTATATGTGGAATTTAGGCAACATTTGGAAGAGATTTGGGGATGAGGAGACGGAGAGAGTGGCCTCTACATAGGTAGGCTATCACTGCCAGCAAGATTGTCCTTGGAGTCAGCTAGCGTGGGCCCATCTCGACCTGGGAGTCTTCTCTACCTTCATATTTAAGCCACAGATTCACAAAAAGCGCCATCGTTTTCCATAATTAATTGGCAGTGGGAGACCAAAATTACTGTATGAATGTTTGGCTCATTTGTAAATTAAGAACTGCCTGCTTATTTGTATAGGAATGATGAAGATAACTATAACCCAGATGTGATTAATTAAAGGGAAATACTCATCAGTAGCAATATGGGATATTAAATGAAAATATGTTAGTATGTAGTGACATGAGACTTCTGACTGAGATGTGAGAGAGGAAACAGATCCACAGGACCCTACACAAACAGCAACTTAGCTGTCCTGTTCCTTCATGTCCTGCTGAGTTTATATTAACAAATGAATCCCAGAGCTTTGGGTTATCTGAGTTCTCCCTGGGAGATCTGTCTTAAGAAAATTTCTTGTGACAATAATACCTTAACCCAAAGCAGACATTTTCTTTTTTTTTTTTTTTTTTTTTACCTCTTAATTTTTTTTTTTTTTTTTTTTTTAAATTTTTTATTGGATTATAGGTTTTGGGGTACATGAGCAGAGCATGCAAGACAGTTGCGTAGGTACACACATGGCAGTGTGCTTTGCTTTTCTTCTCCCCTTCACCCACATTTGGCATTTCTCCCCAGGCTATCCCTCCCCACCTCCCCCTCCCACTGGCCCTCCCCTTTTCCCCCCAATAGACCCCAGTGTTTAGTACTCCCCTTTCTGTGTCCATGTGTTCTCATTTTTCATCGCCCACCTATGAGTGAGAATATGCGGTGTTTCATTTTCTGTTCTTGTGTCAGTTTGCTGAGGATGATGTTTTCCAGATTCATCCATGTCCCTACAAACGACACGAACTCATCATTTCTGATTGCTGCATAATATTCCATGGTGTATATGTGCCACATTTTTCCAATCCAGTCTATTATCAATGGGCATTTGGGTTGATTCCAGGTCTTTGCTATTGTAAACAGTGCTGCAATGAACATTCGTGTACATGTGTCCTTATAGTAGAAGGATTTATAGTCTTTTGGATATATACCCAGTAATGGGATTGCTGGGTCAAATGGAATTTCTATTTCTAAGGCCTTGAGGAATCGCCACACTGTCTTCCACAATGGTTGAACTAATTTACACTCCCACCAACAGTGTAAAAGTGTTCCTTTTTCTCCGCATCCTCTCCAGCATCTGTTGTCTCCAGATTTTTTAATGATCGCCATTCTAACTGGCGTGAGATGGTATCTCAATGTGGTTTTGATTTGCATCTCTCTGATGACCAGTGACGATGAGCATTTTTTCATATGATTGTTGGCCTCATATATGTCTTCTTTCGTAAAGTATCTGTTCATATCCTTTGCCCACTTTTGAATGGGCTTGTTTGTTTTTTTCCTGTAAATCTGCTTGAGTTGTTTGTAAATTCTGGATATCAGCCCTTTGTCAGATGGGTAGACTGCGAAAATTCTTTCCCATTCTGTTGGTTGCCGATCCACTCTAGTGACTGTTTCTTTTGCCGTGCAGAAGCTGTGGAGTTTCATTAGGTCCCATTTGTCTATTTTGGCTTTTGTTGCCAATGCTCTTGGTGTTTTGTTCATGAAGTCCTTGCCTACTCCTATGTCCTGGATAGTTTTGCCTAGATTTCCTTCTAGGGTTTTTATGGTGCCAGGTCTTATGTTTAAGTCTTGAATCCATCTGGAGTTAATTTTAGTGTAAGGTGTCAGGAAGGGGTCCAGTTTCTGCTTTCTGCACATGGCTAGCCAGTTTTCCCAACACCATTTGTTAAACATGGAATCCTTGCCCCATTGCTTGTTTTTGTCAGGTTTATCAAAGATTGTATAGTTGTATGTATGTTGTGTTGCCTCCGGTGCCTCTGTTTTGTTCCATTGGTCTATATCTCTGTTTTGGTACCAGTACCATGCTGTTTTGATTACTGTAGCCTTGTAGTATAGTTTGAAATCCGGTAGTGTGATGCCCCCCGCTGTGTTCTTTTAAAGCAGACATTTTCAAATGGTGGGAATCAGTCAGTGAAGCAAGTTAGTGGAATAATTTGATTTTGGACAGAAACTCAACAAGTCACACCATAATAGCTACTTCCAATTCTGCTGTACAGATCTCTGGTCCAGACTACAATCTTTTTTTTTTTTTTTTTTGAGACTGAGTTTCGCTCTTGTTACCCAGGCTGGAGTGCAATGGCACGATCTCGGCTCACTGCAACCTCTGCCTCTTGGGTTCAGGCAATTCTCCTGCCTCAGCCTCCTGAGTAGCTGGGATTACAGGCACATGCCACCATGCCTACCTAATTTTTGTGTTTTTAGTAGAGACGGGGTTTCACCATGTTGACCAGGATGGACTCGATCGATCTCTTGACTTCGTGATCCACCCGCCTCAGCCTCCCAAAGTACTGGGATTACAGGCTTGAGCCACCGCACCCGGCCCAGCCTACAATCTTATAGCTATACGGCTATAAACGATGTAGAATGTGGAGATTAAATTATCTGAGTGATAGTGAGGCAATCTTTCATGTGGAAGCAAGGACAAATGCTCTCATATTGCTGTGAGTATAGTAATGCTCAAGAGTTATTTAATGTGGGAAATTTAAATAACACTCTGGGCCGAGTGCAGTGGCTCACGCCTGTAATCACAGCACTTTTGGAGGCCGAAGCGAGTGGATCACCTGAGGTCAAGAGTTTGAGATCAGCCTGGCAAACATAGCGAAACCCTGTCTCTACTAAAAATACAAAAATTAGCTGGGTGTAATGGCACACACCTGTAGTCCCAGCTACTTGGGAGGCTGAGAAAGGAAAATCACTTGAACCTGGGAGGCAGAGGTTACGTGAGCTGAGATCCTACCACTGCACTCCAGCCTGGGTGACAGAGCGAGACTCCATCTCAAAAAATAATCATAAAATAAAATATAATAACAACACTGTAAAGGCTTAAATAATGTAAGACACTTAAGATTGCCTGTCTTTTCAATAACCTCTTAACCCCTTTTCATTCTGTTTGCTTAAATTCCTGTTTCTATTTTAGAATACTTTTGCTTTGTTTGCTGATTTTAATTTCTTTGTATTTTCCTTTCTTTTGGTTCATGTGGTCCTCTTGCTATTATTGCCTTAGTTAATTTTCTGGGTATAGCATCATTTTTCTTCCCACCAACAACTTTTTTTAGTATATACTTCAGTTTTTGTAATTAAGGAACTTTTGGTTTTCTTTACTAAGTCTTTCCTGGCGACAAACTATGAAGGGGACCCTACCCTGCTAACTCTATATCTTATACAAAATTATACACAATCTTAGATGACAAATAATTTGGAAATTAATCGAGGATCTAGATTTGCCAGGCTTAAATGTGATTCAGGTATTCCTTCTCCCCTGCATTGTTCTAAGCAGAGTCCTTCTCCAGCTGAGATTCTTTTTGTTACTGTTATTTACCTCAGAGCTCTGCTGTAGTAAATGATCTCCCTCTGTAAAAGGAATCTGGGAAAGGAAACTTCTGCCCCCATATCATTAAATGGAAAAAAAAATGTACCAAGTAAAGTACTATCTATCTATCTATCTATCTATCTATCTATCTATCTATCTATCTATCTATTTTTGAGATGGAGTCCTGATCTTTCACCCAGGCTGGAGTGCAGTGTCATGATCTTGGCTCACTGCAAACTCTGCCTCTCAGGTTCAAATGCTTCTCATGCCTCAGCCTCCCAAGTAGCTGGGATTACAAGTGCCCACCATCATGCCCAGCTAATTTTTGCATTTTTAGTAGAGAATGGGGTTTCACCATGTTGCCGAGACTGGTCCCAATCTCCTGGCCTCAAGTGATCCTCCTGCCTCGGCCTCCCAAAGTGCTGAGATTTCAGGAGTGAGCCACCATGTCAAGTCTAAAAGTAAAGTGCTTTTGTTTACAATTATTCAGCAAAGCGAACAAATATGATGGTTACTATTGCAGCATATATTAGACACCATTCTCCAGGCTCCAAAAGCTTTCATAAAAATTAGAAAATAAGAAGTAGATATAGGAATAGATAGAGATGATTAAAAGGTTTTGGGATAGGCATCTTTTCCTCTATTCTCTTAAGAGATATTTTTTTCTAGCTTTATTTATTTTGTGGTAAAAATATATAACATTAAGTTTGCCATTTTAGGGATTTTAGAATTACAATTAAGTGGCATTAATTGTATTCACAATGTTGTGTAATATCAATACTCTCTATTTCCAAAACCTTTCCACCACTGCAAACAGAAACTCTGCACTCACTAGGCAATAATTCTCCATTCGTTTTCTCCCAGCCCCAGGAACCTCTAATCTGCTTTCTGTTTCTATAAATTTGTCAGCCGTTTTTAAAAGATGAGCTATCCAGGTGCGGTGGCTCATGCCTGTAATCCTAGCACTTTGGGAGGCCAAAGTAGGCAGATCACCTGAGGCTGGGAGTTTGAGACCAGCCTGACCAACATGGAGAAACCCCGTCTCTACTAAAAATGCAAAATGAGCCAGGCATGGTGGCGCATACCTGTAATCCCAGTTACTTGGAGGCTGAGGCAGGAGAATTGCTTGAACCCAGAAGGTAGAGGTAGTGGTGAACTGAGATAGCATCATTGCACTCTAGCCTGGGCAAGAAAAAAGAAACTTCATCTCAAAACAACAACAACAACAAAAAAAGGATGAGCTTTGGCAGCTGTGAAGATGGGAAATGGCCTAAGGCAGGGTCCCCTACTCCTAGGGCATGAACTAGTATTGGTCCATGGCATGTTAGGAACCAAGCCACACAGCAAGAGCTTCATCTATATTTGACTGAATTATTTCAGAGAGAGAGAAGGCAGAGCTTCAGCTGTATTCACAGCTGCTCCCCATCACTTGCATTACTGCCTGAGCTCTACCTCCTGTCAGATCATCATCATCATCAGCAGCAGCAGTAGTATTAGATTCTCATAGATTCTTATTGTGAACTGCACATGCGAGGGACCTAGGTCATATGCTCCTTATGAGAATCTAATGCCTGATGATCTGTCACTGTCTCCCATCACCCCCAGATGGGACTATCTAGTTGCAGGAAAACAAAATCAGGGCTCCCACTGATTCTACATTAAGGTAAGTTATATAATTATTTCATTATATATTGCCATTTAGTAATAATAGAATAAAGTACACAACAAATGTAATGTGCTTGTATCATCCTGAAAACCATCTACCCCTCTACTCTTCAATCCATGGAAAGATTGTCTTTCTTGAAACCCATCCCTAATGCTGTAATTACTGGGGACTGTTAGCTTAAGGAATGCAAAGAAATAAGACTTAGCTCTTTTCCTTCAGGAAACTATAATAATATAATGTTTTGAAAACCATCCTTGTGAGTTTCTTTTTTGCTTTTCTAAGAACCCAATTTTTGCTGTAGTTGGTAGAGATGTTGATCAGGCTGGCAGACCTGGGATATGGAAAGGATGCAAAAAGAAAAAGCTACATATTATTCAACTTCTGAAAGCAAAATAGTATTATACAAGTCAGTAGGCTTGCAAGCAAGCTGAGTTTTCCTTTTTGCTTTTCTTTCTTTCTTTTTTTTTTTTTTGAGATCTCACCATGTTGTCCAGACTGCAGACCAGTGGCCCAATCACAGCTCACTGCACCCTTGACCTCCTGGGCTCAAGCTATTCCCCCACCTCAGCCTCCTAAGTAGCTGGGACTACAGATGTGCACCACCACGCCCAGCTAATTTTTAAAAATTATTATTTGCAGAGATGAGGTCTCACTAGCAATAGCCCAGGCTGATCTGGAATCCCTGGGCTCAAGCAGTCCTCTCTCTTCAGCCTCTCAAAGTGCTGGAATTACAGGCATGAGCCTCCTCGCCTGGCCACAAGATGAGTTTTTATCTTAAGAGATGATTTTTCTTTTTTCTTTTTGAGACAGAGTTTCGCTCTTGTTACCCAGGCTGGAGTCCAGTGGCACGATCTTGGCTCACTGCAACCTCCGCCTCCTGGGTTCAGGCAATTCTCCTGCCTCAGCCTCCTGAATAGCTGGGATTACAGGCACACACCACCATGCCCAGCTAATTTTTTTATCTTTAGTAAAGACAGTGTTTCACCATTTTGACCAGGATGGTCTCGATCTCTTGACCTCGTGATCCACCCGCCTCGGCCTCCCAAAGTGCTGGGATTACAGGCTTGAGCCACCATGCCCGGCCAAGAGATGATTTTTCTAAATTCCTTTTCTCTCTTTAATATATAACTTGCTGAATCAGGAGGAACCAACTCAAAGTTTTGTGTTATTGAGAGGATATTCTTCTGTTTATGTTAGCAAAGCCACAAGTCTTGCTGTTCAATATTAGAAAGAGGCCTGACATGGTGGCTCACGCCTATAATTCAAGCACTTTGGGAGGTGAGGCAGGAGGATTGCTTGAGCCCAGGAATTCAAGACCAGCCTGGGCAACATGATGAAATCCCATCTCTACAAAAAATACAAAAATTAACTGGGTGTGATGGTGTACGCCTGTAGTTCCAGCCACTCTGGAGGCTGAGGTGGGGGATCCCTTGAGCCCAGGAGGTCAAGGTTGCAGCAAGCTGTTATGGAACCACTGTACTCCAGCCTGAGTGACAGAGCGAGACCCTGTCACACACACACACATGCACACAAAGTAGAGGGCAAGTAGGGTAAGTTTGCCTGCAAGTAACAAAAATAATGCAGATAATAGCAGCCTCAAAGGTAAGAGTTTGTTTCTTTGCCATATTCCAGAATTTATTAAAATAACTGAAGTAGGCCAGGCAAGGTGGCTCATGCCTGTAATCCTAGCACTTTGGGAGGAGAGTAGCCTCGCCAACATGGTGAAACCCTGTCTCTACTAAAAATACAAAATTTAGCCAGGTGTGGTGGTATGTGCCCGTAATCCCAACTACCTGGGAGGCTGAGTCAGGGAGGAACCCTCTGGAACCTGGGAGGCAGAGGCTGCAGTGAGAGGAGATTGTGTCAGTGAACTTCAGCCTGGGCGACAGAGCAAGACTCTGTCTTTAAAAAAATAATAAAATAACAAGTCTACCAGGTTGTCAGACCAAGTCTGGCATTCCATTGTGTTATGAACTTAGGTTCCTTCTATCTTGCTGTCTGCTGTGCCTCAAAGATTAAATCTACATTCCAGCCAGCAGGAAGAGACAGGGAGAAAGAAGAGGATATCACCTTTCTTTAAGGATACTTCCAGTAAGTATCACATACAATGTATTGTAGGTGAGAAGTAATTTCTTTTTTTTTTTTTTGAGACAGCATCTTGCTCTGTCACCCAAGCTGGAGTGCAGTTGGTGTGACCTTGGCTTATGGTAACATCCACCTTCTGGGTTCAAGCAATTCTCCTGCCTCAGCCTCCTGAGTAGCTGATACTACAGGCTAATTTTTTTGTATTTTTAGTAGAGATGGGTTTTCACCATGTTGGACAGGCTGGTCTCTAACTCCTGACTTTAAGTGATCCTCCTGCATTGGCCTCCCAAAGTGCTGGGATTACAGGTGTGAGCTATCTTGCCCAGCTGGGAGGAAGAGATTTTTTTTCTAACTCATTGCTAGGATCATGGCTGATCCTATAACAAAAGATAAATTAACAAAAGAAAAACACACAAATTTGTTTGGTAAAAGTTTTATGTGACATAGGAGACTTCCTGAGGAAATGATGACCAAAGAAACAGGTAAGCTTGTGCTTTTTTTAATGCTTAGGTTTGATGAAGAAGTAGATAATTGTAGAAAAGTATGATTGAACAGAGAGGGTAGGATATAATGGCGATGAACTGGTGGGAATTTGGCAAGGCCTGTTTGTTTCGATTCCTCTCCGAATCTTCAGAGATAATAAGTGTGTTCCCTTTCCTTCAGGTATAGGAAGGGTACCTCTCAAATGGGGATCTTATGACTTGCTTCAGGGGAGACAGGGCAGAGAAAATTAGTGACTTCCTGCTTCTGCTGTTTTCTCAAATGCCAACATGGCATATTTTGGGGTAGCATATCCTGAACCCCATCAGTGTGTTTATATCCCATTGGGTAAAACTTAGTCATGTGGCCATAACTAACTGCAAGGAAGCCAGACAACAGGTGCTCTATTATTATTATTTTATTATTACTATTTTTTAAAAAGATGGGGTTTCACCATGTTGGCCAGGATGGTCTTGATCTTCTGACCTTGTGATCTGCCTGCCTGGGCCTCCCAAAGTGCTGGGATTACAGGCGTGAGCCAATGTGCCTGGCCCAGGTGCTCTATTATTATGGAAGAAGGGGCATACAGATATTAGAGATTAACTGGCACTTTCTTACACAGGGGGGGAGGTAGTTTGAAGAATGAGACTACAAGATAGAGGGCACTGCTGAGTGGAGAGCTATAATGAAGCCTTTTGAACAGCTCAAAGGCAGTCAATGTGAGGGCAGTGAGCATCAAAAGTAGGTTAGACACCAGACACAGTGGCTCTCACCTGTAATCCTAGCACTCTGGGAGGCCAAGGCGGGCAGATCATCTGAAGTCAGGAGTTCGAGACCATCCTGGCCAACATGGTGAAACCCCATCTCTACTAAAAATATGAAAATTAGCCAGGAGTGGTGGCGCATGCCTGTAATCCCAGCTACCTGGGAGGCTGAAGCAGGAGAATTGCTGGAACCCAGGAGGCCGAAGCTACAGAGAGCTGAGATTGCACTGTTGCACTCCAGTCTGGGCAACAGAGTGAGACTCTGTCTCAAAAAAAAAAAAAAAAAAAGGCCAGGTGTGGTGGCTCACACCTATAATCCCCACACTTTGGGTGGCTGAGGTGGGTGGATCTCCTGAGGTTCGGAGTTCAAGACCACCCTGACCAACATGGAGAAACCCCATCTCTACTAAAAATGCAAAATTAGCCAGGCATGGTGGCACTTGCATGTAATCCCAGCTACTCAGGAGGCTGAGGCCAGAGATCATGCCATTGCACTCCAGCCTGGGCGACAAGAGTGAAACTCCATCTCCAAAAAAAAAAAAAAAAAAAAAAAAATGAGTAGGTTAGGTTCTGAGTACAAGAGGCTGGGAAATGGGTTTTGCTAGCTAAAAAAGTAACACATTTTCTCTTTTCTGTTATTGTGGCTAAGACTAGTCCTGTCCTGTCTTTGCCATAAACTGTGTGGGAAATGACTCCTTCAGAAAATGAGTCCCAAAAGAGAAGGGAGCCTGATAGCTATCTCTCTCCATGTTGCCTGAAGTGTTAGGAGGTAGGGATAAGGGGAGTGCACCAAGAATATATAAGCACTGTAAAAAAACAATGCAAAACCAAATTAAAATTGTTTACTTGTATCTTCTAAAAATAAAAAAAACTATTTTGGATTCTATCTACTTTGTCCCTATAGTTCTGCATATTGTTTCTCTTGTGTCAGATTTCTTTTCTTTCTTTCTTTTTTTTTTTTTTTTGAGACGGAGTTTCGCTCTTGTTACTCAGGCTGGAGTGCAATGGCGCAATCTCGGCTCACCGCAACCTCGGCCCCCTGGCTGGGTTCAGGCAATTCTCCTGCCTCAGCCTCCTGAGTAGCTGGGATTACAGTCACGCGCCACCATGCCCAGCTAATTTTTTTTTTGTATTTTTAGTAGTGACGGGGTTTCACCATGTTGACCAGGATGGTCTCGATCTTTTGATCTCATAATCCAGCCGCCTCGGCCTCCCAAAGTGCTGGGATTACAGGCTTGAGCCACCGCGCCCTGCCTTGTGTCAGATTTCTAACTAGTGGTTGTGTTTTTTTTACAAAATTTTTGTAAGGTTCTTCTAAGTATTAATTACAACACAATATGTAGTGAAAATTCAAAGTCATTATATATTAATATTATAATTATTATATTAAGGCTCATCAACAAAATAGAGAAAATGGCTCAAAAATAAAACTATAAGGAGTCTACTTGTCTCAGAAAATAGATGGTGATGACCTATAATCCATTTAGAAGTTAACAGCTGAAGGACGGTCACTGTGGTTCACGCCTGCAATCCCAGCACTTTGGGAGGCCGAGGTGGGTGGATCATGAGGTTGGGAGTTCAAGACCAGCCTGGCCAAGATGGTGAAATGCCATCTCAACTAAAAATTAGCCAGGTGTGGTGGCAGGAGCCTGCAATCCCAGCTATTCTGGAAGCTGAGGCAGAGAATTGCTTGAATCCGGGAGGCAGAGGTTACAGTGAGCCAAGATCACGCCACTGCACTCCAGCCTGGGTGACGGGGCAAGACTGTGTCTCAAAAAAGAAAAAAAGAAGAAAACAGTTGAATAAATATGCTTGACATTCAGTTTTCAGTTCATGCAATGGAAATAACCTTAAATCTATAGGAAATGACAGACATAAATGGGTTAAAGGCTGAGTTAATGAATTATTTTTACAGTTGAGCAATAGTAAATCCAAACAATGTTATTCTGTTGTTTACATAACAGATCTATGCTTTTGGTTAATCTCTTGCAGCAATTATGACAATCAAAATTCCAAGAAAAAAGCAAGGTGCAATTCAGATTTTCTTGGGAGTGAACATATGTGAACAAAGCAGGACCACTGCATCAAAGATAAATAATATAAAGGGTTATAGGGACAAAATAGATAAAACTCTAAGTGTGTTCTGGTTTTTCTTTTTTTTTTTTTGAGACAGAGTCTTGCTCTGTTGCCCAGGCTGGAGTGAAGTGGCATAATCTTGGCTCACTGCAACCTCCAACCTCCTAGGTTCAAGCAATTCTCCTGTCTCATCCTGAGTAGCTAGGATTACAGGCACATGCCGTCATACCCAGCTAATTTTTTATATTTTTAGTAGAGGTGGGGTTTCACCATGTTGGCCAGGCTGGCCTCGAACTCCTGACCTCAGGTGATCCACCCACCTCAGCCTCCAAGTGCTGTAAAGTACTGGGATTACAGACTTGAGCCACCATGCCCAGCTTGTTTTCCTTTTTGAAAAATACAGGCAAACTTCATTTGGTAGAATTAACCATGCTGAATTTACAGTGATAACACATTTCTGGCCTTGTTTACATCCTGTAGCTTATTTGTAGAGCATACTAACTAACATATGTTGTATGTTTACTTCAAGCTTATAATAATCAACTGTGAATTTTGTTCCATTCAATACTATCATAGTCTTTTAAAGATATAAATATATATTATCTTAAACATTTTTGGGTATACAAGTAAAACCAGAGTAATACTTTTCAGTAAATATTCCAACTTCCTTCATTTTTTTTTTTTTTGAGACGGGGGATGGAGTCTTCGCTCTGTGGCCCAGGCTGGAGTGCAGTGGCATAATCTCAGCTCACTGCAACCTCTGCCTCCCGGGTTCAGGCAGTTCTCATGCCTCAGCCTCCCGAGTAGCTGGGACTACAGGCGCCCACCAACACACCCAGCTAATTTTTTTTTTTGTATTTTAGTAGAGATGGGGTTTTACCGTTTTGTCCAAGCTGGTCTTGAACTTCTGAGCTCAGGTAATCCGCCTGCCTTGGCTTCCCAAAGTGCTGGGATTAATTTTTATTATTTTAATTATCTACATGTTATAACTATATTCCTACTACTTTTTCCAGCCGATTAATTATTTCTTGGTGAAATGTCCCTTCAATCAAATGGTATCATATGAACCATGTGAAAATAATAATTGTAAATATTATAATATGCAGTTATTTATTTTTAAAAAGTTTGTGGATACATAGTAGGTATACTGATTTAGATTTAAAGCAGTTTGAATTAGTTCTGGAAATATGTATTATTCGAGTCATATTATTTTAAATTTGAATTTATCATAGGCATTAACTATTATTAGGTACAAGGCAATTGCAAAAGCTGAAAATATTATTATTAAATAATAAAGCAATAAAAATGTTTTCTGTTGTGGAGAGAGGAGAAGGAAGGTTCAAATACACCTAGGCAGAGACTCAAGCATCCTAATAAAAAATCATTTAGCATCAAGTCTCTCAGAGTGTGCTCACATGTTCAGAACATTCAAAACACTTGATTCCATGTATCTGAGGGAGAGTTATCACACATTTTGATTCCCCAAATTGAAATAATTGTGGTTTTTTTTTTTGAGATGGAGTCTCACTCTGTCACTTAGGCTGGAGTGCAGTGGCATGATTTTGGCTCACTGCAACCTCCACCTCCCAGGTTCAAGCAATTCTCCTGCCAGACTCCTGAAGTAGCTGGGATTACAGGTGCATGCCACCACGCCCAGCTAATTTTTGTATTTTTACTACAGTCAGGGTTTCACCATGTTGGTTAGGCTCTTTTGGATGCCTGACTTGAAGTGATCTACCTGCCTCAGCCTCCCAAAGTGCTGGGATTACAGGTGTGAGTCACTGTGCTGACCTCAAATTGAAACTTTGAGTTTTTACTCCTTTTGGCTGAAAAATGACTGTGATTTCTCAGTTTTGAAATTACACATTCCTTAATCTAGAGGTAATAAGTAACAAACTGACCACTTGGTATAACTGTTGAAATTAGGACTGTATCATATAATAGATATCATATATCAGTTAATCTGAGTTAAGTTTCTAAAATGTAGAAAACTGACTCTTTCAATTAGTACTACTATTTACTGAAGGGTAAAATAAGTTACATGGTGTAGTTGATGGAGTGGGTTAGCACACCTCCAGCAGGTGGGTGCCTTCTGCTGGACTGAATCAGAGCCTCCTATGCCCCTGGGTTGCCCATTTGCCTCTCAGGAAGCATTTTAGTTTGATTAATTTGAGTGTAGGCACTAGTCTCATTGTCCCCAGTAAACGAGCAACATAGAGCCTTGTAAACGAAGACCTTAGACATTTCCCTGAAATCTTTTCAAGTGCTGCTTTCTACTCACTCACTGTCATAGATCGTTGCAGCTCTACAGGTAATCTTTGGAGTATATTTCCAGCCATTTTAGTTTCAGCTCTTTTTTTTTTTTCCTTTAAGACTAGTCAAATGTAATAGTGAGATGAGGGGAAAGAGTAGAACAAGGAATTCAATCTGTAACGGACTGTGACCAATCGATTGAGATAACTCACTTCTTTTGCACCAGCCTCAGCTCTTTTTGTGAGTAAGGAATAGAAATCTACCCATATTAGTTCAAATAAAGGAGATGGGGATATGCAATAATTTTGATAAATAAAATCAAACATTTCAGCCTTCATGAGAAATAAGGCTGTACACTGAAGCCCTCAGGGACCAAGGAAACTATATTCTCCATTTTTTGGTCTTCCGGCGCCAACTAGTGTCTCTTCTTCCTTTGTTTTAGCACATTTACTCCATTTTCCTCTTTCATTTAGTTGGCAGACTGATGCACTGTTTTTACAATGGCAGACAGACTGGAGGTCTATATGACCCTTTCGCATAACTACCTTCACGCTTTAGGTATCTGTTCAAAACCTTGAAAAAGAGGGAGAGGGGAAGAAGGAGACCGGGAGAGTGGAGGAGGAGGGTGAGAATATTATTTGATGTGGGAAAGCCAATGGTGGAATTTGTTTTACTTCAGGTCTCTATCTTTGATTCAGTCAACCTTGGTTGTAGGACTGTTAAAGATTAATCTTGTTCATCAACAACAAAGAAATGAAAGATAAAAAACAATCATTACATTTTTATACTCCTTGACATTTTCTCTTGGAAGGTTAGCTGGATTTTATGATATTCAGTTGGCAAGAGTATAAAATAAACAACTTGGAGGAGCAATATTTCAGTGTGGATGGAGTTGGGGAATTGACTATCACTTTCTCATACTATGTACCTGTTTCTATATGTACCTTTTTCTTTATTTTTACTAAATAAAATATAAGCACTGAATTCCTAATTATAGTCCTAGATCTGCTAGATAGGTATTTGATAAACCCACACTTCTGAAAATATTTAGAACTTTCTTTTTTTTTTTTGAGACAGAGTTTCGCTGTTACCCAGACTGGAGTGCAATGGCACGATCTTGGTTCACCGCAACCTCTGCCTCCTGGGTTCAAGCAATTCTCCTGCCTCAGCCTCCCGTGTAGCTGGGACTACAGGCAAGCACCACCATGCCCAGCTAATTTTTGTATTTTTAGTAGAGACGGGGTTTCACCTTGTTGACCAGGATGGTCTCGATCTCTTGACCTCATGATCCACCAGCCTCGGCCTCCCAAAGTGCTGGGATTACAGGCTTGAGCCACCGCGCCCGGCCCTGGAACTTTCAAAAGGATCAAAACCTCATTAGTAGTGATGAGAGTATTTTAAAGCTCATAGGGACTTTATAACTCATATAGTTCAATTCCATAATTTTACACACAAATAATTGGAAGAACATACAAGGGAAGTAAATGATGCAAGGCCACACAGCTCACTGGAGATGGAGCTGGACTCCACTTTCTGTCATTATGTTTCTAAATTCACCATACATTATGCTTCTTATTAAAAAATACTACGTAGCAAATAACTCACATTAATAGAAGGGATAAATAAAATTTAATAAGGTTATTAAAGGTTTTTCTCTCTTGATATGTGATTATTTTAACAAATTAGTACTAGATTGACATGTTTAACCTTGAGTGTGTTGCTTATTCTCTAGGGATCTCAGTTCTTTTGATCTACTATAATTCCCTTTACAATAATGAAGTCCCATGCATGATTGGATTACCAGAAAGGATTCTACCCCTCAGGTGTTTTAGTTTATTGTTGCTATGGTTATATTTTTCTCCTCTCTATATATTATTGATGAAATTTTATTATAATAGAATTTAAAATATTAGACCTGGAGGAAACTTTAGGAATTACATAGTCCAAAACTCCCTCATTAACTTATACCATATTTTACTCTATTATTCTAATTATTGATATACTACTGAGGTAGCAAAAAGGAATAAGAAGGATTTGGGACTATGAATGTGAAACACTTTCTGGATGACTACTGTTGACCTCTGAAGAGAAAATGAAACTCATATGAGGCCTCATCTTTGTCAATGAAACTTTATTTACTTACACCATAATTATTTCTGTACTATTTGTACAGAATAGATTTTTTTTTAATTTGTATTACCTGAATAATAATATTCACATATATAAAATAAGAAAGTGGCCATGTTTATGGTTTTTATTGCAGCAAATAAAACCAAGTTCTAGGTGGTTTTCCTATATTGATAATTAGTAGAGCATAAAATATACATAGACATTGAATATGTCATTGATGTTAAGATTTTTTTCTACAAGAGAAAATCTCTCATAGAAAAAGCATCATCTCAGATGTAAGGAACAGGTGTCCTGAAGTCCTCAAGTCTAAAGTTCTCCGTCAAACATTTCAGTTTTGTTTATGTTTTAGTTATGACACACCTTTAAGAACTGAAAGGAGCTTTTCAGCATAATGATGGAAAGGACAGAAACTAGTCTATTTTTACTTGCCAGGAACATCGCATTCTAGCCAATACATTTTCTAATCAATAAATAGTGTGAGCCAAGTCCCAGGTGTCATTAAAGTATCCGTTAATGTGTGGACCAAAGATTGTTTCTAAAAAGTGTTCAAAGAGCCAAATTCCTAAATAGTAAAAAGTTTTGAAAGCAGATATCTAAAATTTAAAAAAATTATTCCTCATTTCTTTAAAAACCTATTTCTATTTCTCAGGTAAGAACAGTGCAGCCTTCTTCCCATTCCTGGATCTCTGTCAATTCCAGTATTAGATTCTGTGCTATTTCCTGTGCTACAAGTTTGAATTTCTAAGCTACAAAGATAACTAGGTAGGAACAGTGTGTCTTTCCATTTTTATCTATATTTAAAAGGTAGGAGGTGAGGCCAGGTGTGGTGGCCCATGCCTGTAATCCCAGCACTTTGCGAGGCTGAGGCAGGTAGATCACCTGTGGTTAGGTGTTTGCGACCAGCCTGGCCAACATGGTGAAACTCCGTCTACTAAAAATGCAAAATTTAGTCAGGCATGGTGGTAGGCGTAATCCTAACACTCAGGAGGCCGAGGCAGGAGCATCGCTTGAACCTGGGAGGCAGAGCTTGCAGTGAGCTGAGATTGTGCACTCCAGCCTGAATGACAAGAATGAAACTCTCAAAAAAAAAAAAGGTAGGAGGTGATGTGGAAACTTAAGTAGATTAAGAGCCCACTAGTTGCTAGAAGTGTTTACATACAATATTTCAGTTAATTATTTTATAGACATAGGTAGGCTTATCTCTACTAAGAGACCAGGATATTCTGGATCAGAGAAGCTAAGTAATTTGCCTAAGGTCATATGGCTAATAAAAGACTGGAAGAGAATGCTACGTCTGGCCAGAGACAGAGACTGTGGGAGATAAACATCTCACTCTGTAAGCAACTCACCTGTGGTGTTATTTATTTATTTATTCCTGAAACATATTAAGTATACATATTTATGAGGTATAATGTGATGTTTTGATCCATGTATATTTTGTGTAATGATTAAATTGGGATAATTAAGGTAAGTTTCACCTTAAACATTTACCTTTGTGTGTGTGTGTGTGTGTGTGTGTGTGTGTGTGATAACTTAAAAAAAAAAACTCTCTTCTAGCTATCCTGAAATATTTTATTATAATTGAGGTATTATTAACACTAGTCATCCTACAATGCAATAGATTACCAGAACTTATTCCTCCTATCTAACTGCTGCTTTGTCTTCCATTTCTGCCCTTGTTTGTCTTCTTCTTATTTTGTAGAGAGATATGGGGTTTTACTATGTTGCCCAGGTTGGAGTACAGTGATGTGATCATAGCTCACGGCAGCCTTGAACTCCTGGGCTCAGGGATCCTCCTACTTCAGCCTCAGCTGGGACTATAGGTGCCTGCCACCACACCTGGCCTTCTTTTATTTTCTATTTGATTTTTAGTAAAATTCTCCAAATGTAGTTGCCACTGCTTAAGGTGGCAATGCTGGGCACCTGTACAAGAGCTGCTTTCTCTCCTGGTGACCTTGAATAAGTCTTATAAGTTTATTATTGTGCCCTTTCCCTGTTTGGTTCTTTCAATTAATGGACAATTATTTTGTTAAGACTCAGAACTGAAAGCCAGGTGCCAGCTCAGGCCTGTAATCATAGCACTTTGGGAGGCTGAGGTGGGCGGATTGCCTGAGCTCAGAAGTTCATGACCAGCCTGTGCAACATGGCAAAATCCCGTCTCTACTAAAAATAAAAAAATTAGCCAGGTGTGGTGGCGGTCACCTGTAATCCCAACTACTCGGAAGGCTGAGGCATGGGAATTGCTTGAACCCAGGAAGCAGAGGTTGCAGTGAGCCAAGATCATGCCACTGCACTCCAGCCTAGGCAACAGAGCAAGACTCAGACTGGGTTTCAGCAAAGATTTTTTTTTCTTTCCAAATTGATGTGAAATTTAGATGTGTGAGTTAAAGAGTATAAAATAAGCCATCAGCTACTTTTTCAAAAGATACAATAAATCTATCAAATCGAAGAGCAAAACAGCATCAATTATAATCAAAATAATTTAGGCTATCATGTCATGATGCCAGAAGAATACATTATTTCCAAGGGCTCTCCTGATAAATTAGATTGGGAGATTGGCTAAAACCTCAGCTCCTCCCTACCTGTCCCTCAACAAGAGAAGTAAAACAGGTATCTTACGATACACAATTTAAGGTGAAGCCATAATAATTACCTAGTAATCTCACACTGTATAATTCCTAACATCTTTATGCCATCCAATTTTGTCTTTTCTCTGCTCAAAATAAGCACTGCAGTATAAGCTGTTGAATGTCAATAATCAATTCCTTGGCAAGATTACATGATAGAATAACAAAACAAAACTTGCTGTACAACAAACGAATAAAGCTTTTGACCTCTCGTAAGAAATATATGCAACCACTCACTTCCAAATATCAGTGTGTCATCAGCAAACAACAAGCAATACTGACAATGTCCCTAGAAACTCATGGAAAGGCCTTTAGGCCTAGCGTATAGTCAGTTCATTGACCTCAACTACCTACAGCAACATATGCAGTTCTGTGATTTTTCTTAGGATAATCCCCTTGTAGACATTTTTGTGGCATTGGGGGACTCCTGAATTCTTTGCCCAAACACCCTGGATCTTGCATCATAACCTTCAGTATTCCTTCCCTGTATCTGTCCTCCCTAAGGTACACCACTCCCGTGGTGTATGCCCCTTAGATGGATGTGCTGGAGTATCCACAAAAATACTTCAGAGGCCCCTTCTGGTATGTGTGAGCAGGTGGTTAAAAGAGAAGGTGGAGCTAGCCTGTAGGCAGTGGGTTCCTTTTGTACTCATTTCCCAGGTCCTGCAAATATTACCAGTTTCCTTGGATGGAACTAGAGCCGGGCTTATGCCATCCCACAAGGGGCTAGGCCTAGAATACAAAGTTGTCACTGCATAGAGAACTGAAATGTATTGTTCTTTTCTAGGGTTCAGGTAAGGATCAATTTGCCACTAGCCTACTTCCTTGTGGAAGCTGCATAGTTGAATCTTCTGAAAAATTTATACAATTGTCATAGAATAAATTTTTATTTAAACTATAGGTTATTTATATATCGTGTCTTACATAGAATTTAGAAAAGCTATTTCCAACTCTTATCCCTATATGATATAGATGGACAGGCTGAATGCCTCTCCATCTCATACAATAATGTAATTCCATTTTAGTGAGCAAAGATTCTTGTTATATGCACACAGAATGAAAGCTAGGGTGTCCCCGTTGATTACTATAGTTAACATGTCACACTGCTTTTAAGAATTCAAGGGAAGCATTCTACTCAGAAAAAATGGGAGTTGATCTTTCTGTCCTCTGAACTTTATGACAGGCATATATTTATCAGAGACATCTTACATATTTCCTGAGATTTCCTCTGCCCCCCACAGGACTTGCTGCTGTCTCAGTCATGTGCTCAGTTATCTGACCACTTTGGGACCTGCATGGTTTTGCTGTGAGGGGCTGACCAGTTGCTTATCCAGGATGTTGTCTCTTCTTGCCTGCTGCTGTGCCAGTCAGGCATTTCGAGTTTCTGGCTCCTTCCATCACTTGAGACTTGGATAAAACACCACACTAAAGAGCATAGGGGCCCAGTGTGATGGCCCACGCCTGTAATCCCTGCACTTTGGGAGGCCAAGGTGAGTGGATCACAAGGTCAGGAGTTCAAGAACAACCTGGCCAAGGTGGTGAAACCCCATATCTACTTAAAAAAAAAAAAACTACAAAAATTAGCCAGGAGTGGGGATGGGCACCTGTAATCCCAGCTACTCAGGAGGCTGAGGCAGGAGACTTGCTTGAACCTGGGCAGCAGAGTTTGCAGTGAGCTGAGATTGTACCACTGCACTCCATCCTGGGCCACAGAGCAAGACTCTATGCCACCCCCCGCCCCAAAAAAAGAGCATAGTATCTGGCTTCCCAAATGACTGCCAAGGGATCTGGATGATGCAATGTAGAAAGCTGGGTATTGACCATACTTGGGATGAACTTTGGCCAATAGAAATAGGACATGCCAGGAATGTGACAGATCAGTCACCCCACTTCCTCCTTCTTGTTAACAATTTTTTCGTGTAGCCTATCTGTACATTGCTTCTCATCTTTTCCTGCCACATCTCCCTTTTTCTCACTCTCACATTCCTGGGCTTACCTCTAACCAAATAAAGCACTAGCACCCAATCTCCCTCAGAATATGTTTTCTAGTAAACTGGACAAAGAAAGCTCACTATATGAATTGACAAAGATAAAATTCTGAGACTATGTAAGGTACAAACTCCTAAGGTGGCCTTAGGAATAACTGATAAAGACCTATTTTTAAATCAGTATCTTCAAGTGGCATGTATAATAATTGTTTCAATATGATTTTGGAGGCACTATAGTGCTTGGATATAAATTTCATCTCTTTTCCCTTCGACTCCTAAGACTCTCCACTATATCATAATTAATCAAGAATTTGCTGAGAATTGAGCATAGGTGCAGCACTATGCAAAGCCTTGAAAACACTAAAATGTTTCTAGAACATTTTCTCTGTCTTCTGTCTTCATAGTCATTATAATGAGAAAACATACAAGTAATGACGTGCATGATCTACATTAAAGTGCTGTGCTACAGAGAAATGGGGAAATAAATGAAGGTCTCAAGTATCTAGGAAGACTTTGTGATGGAGATGAAACTTTCAAAGGGAATTTTAAAGTATGAATAATATCTGAATTGGTAGAGGGGAAACAGAAAGGTGCTCCTAGTGAGTTTCAAATCCAAGTGAAGATTTGGAGATGAAATTACAAATGGTACTTTAGATGGATTCACTATTTCTGGATTCTTCTTAGCAGCATCCCAGAAGGCTGCAGATCTTTTAAATCTCATCTATAGAACCTAGGTTAATCTATAATATAAAGAAGTTTCATAATCTGCTAATTTTCTTTTCTTTTTCTTTTTTTCAGATGAAGTCTCACAGGCTGGAGTGCAGTGGCAAACTCTAGGCACATTGCAACCTCAGCCTCCTGATTTCAAGTGATTCTCCTGCCTCAGCCTCCCAAGTAGCTGAGATTACAGGCACATGCCTCCATTCCTGTCTAATTTTTTATATTTTTAGTAGAGGCAGGGTTTCACCATGTTGGTCAGGCTGGTCTCAAATGCCTGACCTCAGGTGATCTGCCCACCTTGCCTCCCAAAGTGCTGGGATTACAGGCATGAACCACGGCTCCCAGCCATAATCTGATCATTTTCTTAAAACAGCAACAACGTTCGAGTATGTAACCTGTGAATTTTTATAGTTTGGCTGTGTCCGCACCCAAATCTCATCTTGAATTCCCATGTGTTGTGGGAGGGACACTGTGGGAGTCTGAATCATGGGACGGGTTTTTCCCATGCTGTTCTCATGATAGTGAATATAAGATCTGGTTTTAAAAAGAGGAGCTTCCCTGCACAAGCTCTCTTCTCTTATCTGCTTCCATGTGAGACATACCTTTCACCTCCCACCATGATTGTGAGGCCTCCCCAGCTACGTGGATCTGTAAGTCCATTAAACCTCTTTCTTTTGTAAATTGCCCAGTGTTGGGTTTGTCCTTATCAAACCCCAGTGTGAAAACAGACTAATAGAGCCTAGGAGTAAAATTAAAGAATTTAATTTTGGCTGGGCATGATGACTCACATCTGTAATCCCAGCAGTTGAGGTGGGCAGATTGCTTGAGTCCAGCAGTTTGAGACAAACCTGGGCAATGTGGCAAAACCCTGTCTCTATAAAAAATACAAAAATTAGCTGGGTGTGGTCGTGCACACCTGTAGTCCCAGTTTTCAGGAGGCTGAGGTGGGAGGATCACTTGAGGTGGGGAGGTTGAGGCCGCAGTGAGCCGAGATTGTGTGACTGCACTCCAGCCTGGATGACAAAGTGTGACCCTGTCTCAAAAAAAAATTTTAATTTTATTTGAAGACAGTTTATTCGAGAACTCCCAATTCAGCATAAAAAGTTGTACTTGAATTTAAATCATTGAGTTTAGTAAAACTATGAAACTTAAAAGAGCAATTTATGAAAGGAAGGAAAATAGAACACTTTTAAAAATTCCTAAAGATTCTACAAAAACTCTAATTGTTAAGGGGATAGATTGTGTCCCCAGACTATCAGCTACAAATTCGTCCCCTCTTTTCCTGAATGCAACTAAAACTTCAAAAATTCAGTATATGAGGTGTCTGGTGATGATATGGTGGAAGAATTTGCCTCAAAATACTCCAAGGAAAAAATCTGGGAAGGGAATGAACAGGGGAAGGAATATAGGTGATAGGTCATAGAGGTTCATTGGTCTCTTTCTTTTGTACCTGCTTCAATTTTTCATAATACAACATTTTTATAAAATCCTACATTGTTTCAGTAGATGACAACTGATAAATCGGGTCTAAAGTTTCTGGTTTTGGCTGGGTGCAGTGGCACACGACTGTAATCCCAGTACTTTGGGAAGCTGAGGCAGGCAGACGGCTTGAGTTCAGGAATTCAAGACCATCCTGGGCAACATGGCAAGACCTGTCTCTTCAAAAATTACAAGAAGTTAGTCCCACATGGTGGCACATGCCTATAGTCCCAGATGCTCCAGAGGCTAAGTTAGGAGGATCACTTGAGTCCAGGAGGTGAAGGCCACAGTGAGCTGACATTGCACCACTGCACTCCAGCCTGGGCAAGACAGACCTTGTCTCAAAAATAATAATAACAAATAATTTTGTTGTCATCAAGATGTTTATAAATATACTTTAATCATTTCATTTTGGCTACTTATGCCCCATTATAGGGGGTGGGGAGTGGGATAGGGATAGATTTGGCAGAAGGACTAATGGGGGCAGTCATTAGATGTAGGGAAAAATAAGAAACAGAAACTTCCAGAGAGAGGGAGAGTTTACAGGCATCAACCACTGATTGCATAAAGAGAGGTAGGAGTTGAAGTTTCTGCAACTGAGTGGATGACGGCGCCATTAATAGATGAGAATGTGGGAATAAGAAGATGTCCTTCCTTTAAATGGGTTTGTGTGCACAGTCTTCTTGTGAGCAACTCAGAAAGACTCAGGGACCCCTGGCTAAAATCATATTGCTGAGGAAACATTGTTAACTTTTTAGGATTAATACATTAACCACCTCATTTACATATAATCACAAAAATTTAAACTACTAAACCTTGATCACATTGATATCTGGCAACAGGGTACTTTACAACCATTTATTAATTATCATTTCTGCCCAACTCAGTCATTATTGCTGTCCTTGATGTGGGTTGAGTAATTTGACCAAATGCTAACTGCTAAACACAGGCAAAGTCCAAGTTAAAACTCCACGTTTATTCCTTATTCCATTTGCTTTATCTTTTAAAAAAATCTCCACAACTGTTACAAAATAATGAAATATACATGAAGGCAGCATATTCTTGCACACAGTGTTTCTCAGCTAAGCTCCATGTGACAGAGATCAGCTGTCCCTACCCACCCCATGTACTTTCATCGAGTTCTTCCAGTAACAGAATGTCCATCTTTGCTTATTTCCCTTCAGTTCACTAGTCCATCATCTTGCAGGTTAAATGAAGGAATTTCAGTAGATTATTTTTATTTATCTATATATATGGTGGCTTCCTCTTCACTTCATTCTCAGGACAAATTTCCAGTACTAACCAGGCACCTTTTCTGCCTTCCTTATAGAAAAAGATTTTGTGAATATTTGCTTTGTTATTACTAGGAAAAACATAAAATATGACTTTTCAGCTTGATTTGGTTTTTCTTCTTTTAGTCTTTACTGGGTTTTCCACAAATTACTGCTGCCCTAAAGGGGTCACTCCTAAAATAAAGATAGCTCTTTTGTGTCACATTCCTCACCTCCCCCAAATCCCACCTCCCTGACTTTGGCAGTTGTTTAGCCTTAGATGCTTCTCCTGACACTGCTGGTTAAGGGTCCAATTAAAGCTAAGGAAGTTGAGATTCTTTTGAGGTTTCGGACAATTCTGGCTTTGAGATCTTATCCGATTTGCCACATGAAAGAAGATAAAGAGAGAGAGATGCCTGGGAACCTGAATCAGGCTCCTGACTGATCTAGTATCATGGGAAAGAGAGAGGGGAGCATGATCTTTAACCACACAGTGAATCTGCTTAACAGCAAACTGGGCCTAATTCAATGTCTCTGGCTCAGACCAATTGTCAACATTTTTCCTTGGGGGTTAGGTTGGGCACAGGCAAGAAATGAAATTAGGATAAAGAACTAGAGACCCTCAACTTACGTACACCTAAGGAAACAGAATACAAGACAGTTTTGGTGAGGGTGGAAGCCTCTAGGTGACAGTATCAGGGATAAAGTTGGAATGACAAACCTGGGTAGGGCAATTCCTGAACATCAAGAAGCAGCTCGGGGAAAGGGAACTCTGGTGGAAAGGGGTGCTAACAGGAAAAAAGGGGGTCCAAAGACAAGAGTACCTAGGATCTTACCTAGGGTAGGTCCTAAAACAATTGTTATCTTTGGCGTAAGTAATACATACCAATGTAAGATATGCATTACTCCACTGATATTTTGAGTTACTGTAAAATCTATTTATAAAATAATCAGGAAGCAAAATAGAACAAATCAAGTTACATTTTATTCTATTTGATGCCTTAACTTTTTTTTTAATGAGCCAGGATACTGGGACATTTGAAGATAAACTTTTAAAAGAGAAATGTAAACGATCTATGGGATAAAAGCAATTTTGTACATGATCCATTATAAGGTATGGATCAATCAAACAAGTATTTATTGAGTTCCTTCTCTGAGTTAACAGGTGGGTATATGGATCAGACTTCACAGCAGTTCTTGCCTCAATAATAATTCTAAGCGAATGATAAATTTTTTTGGGAAATGCTCACAAATCATCTGTTTAATTGTGCTATTGACCTTTGCCCAGAATGTGTATTAAAATCGTAGATCTTTAGCATTGATTACCCTTTAATTTTTTCCCTTCACACTCTCATAATCTGCCTGCCTTTAATCTGACTTTCTAAAAATCTGATTTTCAAGCAATTGACAAGTTCTTCTTTTTTTCTGACTTGGAAATTTTCTGATTTCCTTATTTAAATTCAGGAAAATTACATTTATTACAAAACTGCTATTATTTTGGAAGTAGAATAAAATCTTTTGACAAATTTAAACTTTAATTCTGGCTGGGAGCAGTGGCTCATATCTGTAATCCCAGTGCTTTGGGAGGCCGAGGCAGGTGGATCACGAGATTAAGAGATCGAGACCATCCTGGCCAACTTGGTGAAACCCCATCTCTACTAAAAATACAAAAAATAGCTGGGCACGGTGGCATGTGCCTGTAGTTCTAGCTACTCGGGAGGCTGAGGCAGGAGAATCGCTTGAACCTGGGAGGTGGAAGTTGCAGTGAGCTGAGATCTCATCACTGCACTCCAACATGAGTGACAAAGACTCCATCTCAAAAAAAAAAAAGACTTGAATTTTGAATCAATAAAAATATCATCCTAAAAAATACATGATTCTCCATCCTTTAAAACAACTTAGTGTTTTATTTTAAATCCTTTGCACAGCTTCATAGATATGTTAGTTGTTTGTCCCATAGCCTGTATTTTGAGAACCTTCTCTCCCTTGCTCTGAGTGATTATGGTTGGCCAGTCACGATCTCTCTTTTGGAAACAGAGATTGATCTAAGAATGAGCTAGTGACCATGGGCACCAGACCACAGCCATCTGTGTTCTGAGTGGCTGATAAAGATATTCAAAGAGGGACCCTCTAAGAGCTCTCTAAACTGCAGGGGCCATATTTCTCATCATATGCAGAAAACCTGCCTGTGAATAAAGCTAATAAGGAAAACATGCAGGAGGGGAAGTGAAACAGAGAGAGAGAGAAAGTATTTCTGAGGACACATTTGAGCATCTGGAAATAGCTATGCTGAAGCCAGCTTGGAAACTGGAATTTTATTTTGTTATTATTTTTTTGAAACAGGGTCTCACTCCATTACCCAGGCTGGAGTATAGTAGCACAATCTGGGCTCACTGCTACCTCTGCCTCCTGGACTGAAGTGATCTTCCCACCTCAGCCTCTGGTGTAGCTGGGACAACAGGTGTGTGTCACCACACCTGGCTAATTTTTGTATTTCTTGTAGAGATGGGATTTTGCCATGTCACCCAGGCTAGTTTTGAACTCCTGGACTCAAGCAATCTGCCCATCTTGGCCTCCCAGCGTGCTAAGATTTTAGTCATGAGCCACTGCACCTGGACAGAAACTAGAATTTTATATGTATATAGTTTTGTGAGCAAAAAACATTTTCCCTATTTGCCTAAAATAAGTGGAGTGGAGTTTCTGTCATTTGCAAACAAGAGTCCTGATAATATACACGTGACTACACAGTCTTAATAATCATCATTATTTGAAAATACTTGATTTTCTATGCAAAGACCTTATTTACAGCAAGAATAACAAATTTGGTCAAAATTGTAAAAAGGGATTTATACTAGAATTTGTGAAATGCTCAACCATTCACTTTCCATAACATATTTCCCTTCTACGTATTCTCACTAAACAAACACTGATTACTCGCCATGTGTCCATCAGTAGTGCCAAGTGCTGGACATGTGACAGTGAGTAAAACACACTTGGTCCCTGCCTTTGTGGAGCACGTGCTTGGCCTCAGTGCAGGCTGCCTCAGTGCAGGCCTGTTGGGCCCAGACGTGGCTGTCGTCCTCATCACCCTCGTGGTTCCGCTGGCACTATTTCAGCTCCCTTTCAAGCTCCACTGCAAGGATACTCAAGAGGTAGGAGTGCAGCTCGCTCTCCTGGTGGATGCACCGCTCCTCGATGCTGTTTCAGCACTGCTTCGAGATTCGAAGAACGCTGGGGTTGTCTTCCCTGAAGTTCAACCGCTGCTCCTAGGCCAAATATTTTTTATCATTAAACTAAACATATATATATACTGTATGTATGTATATATTTTTATCATTAAACTAAACATAATATTATGTATGTGTGTGTATATATATACATACATATATATGTATATACATAGACATATATATGTATATATATGCACACATACACACACACATATATATATATTTTTTTGAGATGGAGTCTTGCTCTATCGCCCTGGCTGTAGTGCAGTGGTGCAATCTCAACTCACTGCAACTTCCACCTCCTGGGTTCAAGAGATTCTTCTGGCTTAGCCTCATGAGTAGCTGGGACTACTCCCAGCCAATTTTTGGATTTTTAGTAGCGACAGGGTTTCACCATGTTGGCCAGGATGGTCTGCATCTCTTAACCTCGTGATCCGCCCACCTCAGGCTCCCAAAGTGCTGGGATTAACAGGCGGGAGGCACCGCGCCCATTCCCACCTACCCCCCACCCCCCACCATATTTCCTTTAAAGATTCTACTTCAAAGCTACAGGCCTTTGATCCAAGATGTCCCTGCTCCCAAACCCACTCCCTGCCCAATACCCATATGGATTTTTTGTGAAAGTTCACATATTCCAGCTACAAGAAAAATTGTGATTATGATTTAGAAAGTCCATGGAGCTTTAGATCACTATCACTGACTTTCATTCTTTTCACAGCACTCCTGTAGTTCAGCATAGAGCCACAAGGGAGCATGAACTTTCATATCAGAGGGGTCTAGATTTAAATCTCTGCCACTTATTTACTCTGACTACAGCTAATTTATTAAACTTTTCAGTGCCTACTTTTCTTCATCTTAAAACAGGTGCAGGGTTATTATAGCAACATTGCAATTCCATATGTAGTTTTTGGTACATGATGAGTAATTAGTAATTGATAGTGTTTAAAATTAACATTTTAATGTATTTTTTTTTTTTTTTTTTTTTTAGAGGAAATTTTTTTTTTTTTTTTTTTTTTTAAATTTTTTATTGGATTATAGGTTTTGGGGTACATGAGCAGAGCATGCAAGACAGTTGCGTAGGTACACACATGGCAGTGTGCTTTGCTTTTCTTCTCCCCTTCACCCACATTTGGCATTTCTCCCCAGGCTATCCCTCCCCACCTCCCTCTCCCACTGGCCCTCCCCTTTTCCCCCCAATAGACCCCAGTGTTTAGTACTCCCCTTTCTGTGTCCATGTGTTCTCATTTTTCATCACCCACCTATGAGTGAGAATATGCAGTGTTTCATTTTCTGTTCTTGTGTCAGTTTGCTGAGGATGATGTTCTCCAGATTCATCCATGTCCCTACAAACGACACGAACTCATCATTTCTGATTGCTGCATAATATTCCATGGTGTATATGTGCCACATTTTTCCAATCCAGTCTATTATCAATGGGCATTTGGGTTGATTCCAGGTCTTTGCTATTGTAAACAGTGCTGCAATGAACATTCGTGTACATGTGTCCTTATAGTAGAACGATTTATAGTCTTTTGGATATATACCCAGTAATGGGATTGCTGGGTCAAATGGAATTTCTATTTCTAAGGCCTTGAGGAATCGCCACACTGTCTTCCACAATGGTTGAACTAATTTACACTCCCACCAACAGTGTAAAAGTGTTCCTTTTTCTCCACATCCTCTCCAGCATCTGTTGTCTCCAGATTTTTTAATGATCGCCATTCTAACTGGCGTGAGATGGTATCTCAATGTGGTTTTGATTTGCATCTCTCTGATGACCAGTGACGATGAGCATTTTTTCATATGATTGTTGGCCTCATATATGTCTTCTTTCGTAAAGTATCTGTTCATATCCTTTGCCCACTTTTGAATGGGCTTGTTTGTTTTTTTCCTGTAAATCTGCTTGAGTTGTTTGTAAATTCTGGATATCAGCCCTTTGTCAGATGGGTAGACTGCGAACATTTTTTCCCATTCTGTTGGTTGCCGATCCACTCTAGTGACTGTTTCTTTTGCCGTGCAGAAGCTGTGGAGTTTCATTAGGTCCCATTTGTCTATTTTGGCTTTTGTTGCCAATGCTCTTGGTGTTTTGTTCATGAAGTCCTTGCCTATTCCTATGTCCTGGATAGTTTTGCCTAGATTTCCTTCTAGGGTTTTTATGGTGCCAGGTCTTATGTTTAAGTCTTTAATCCATCTGGAGTTAATTTTAGTGTAAGGTGTCAGGAAGGGGTCCAGTTTCTGCTTTCTGCACATGGCTAGCCAGTTTTCCCAACACCATTTGTTAAACATGGAATCCTTGCCCCATTGCTTGTTTTTGTCAGGTTTATCAAAGATTGTATAGTTGTATGTATGTTGTGTTGCCTCCGGTGCCTCTGTTTTGTTCCATTGGTCTATATCTCTGTTTTGGTACCAGTACCATGCTGTTTTGATTACTGTAGCCTTGTAGTATAGTTTGAAATCCGGTAGTGTGATGCCCCCCGCTGTGTTCTTTTTGCTTAGAATTGACTTGGCTATGCGGGCTCTCTTTTGGTTCCATATGAAGTTCATGGTGGTTTTTTCCAGTTCTGTGAAGAAAGTCAATGGTAGCTTGATGGGGATAGCGTTGATTCTGTAAATTACTTTGGGCAGTATAGCCATTTTCACGATATTAATTCTTCCTAACCATGAACATGGAATGTTTCTCCATCTGTTTGTGTCCTCTCTGATTTCGTTGAGCAGTGGTTTGTAGTTCTCCTTGAAGAGGTCCCTTACGTTCCTTGTGAGTTGTATTCCAAGGTATTTTATTCTTTTTGTAGCAATTGCGAATGGCAGTTCGCTCTTGATTTGGCTTTCTTTAAGTCTATTATTGGTGTAGACGAATGCTTGTGATTTTTGCACATTGATTTTATATCCTGAGACTTTGCTGAAGTTGTTTATCAGTTTCAGGAGTTTTTGGGCTGAGGCGATGGGGTCTTCTAGGTATACTATCATGTCGTCTGCAAATAGAGACAATTTGGCTTCCACCTTTCCTATTTGAATACCCTTTATTTCTTTTTCTTGCCTGATTGCTCTGGCTAGAACTTCCAGTACTATATTGAATAGGAGTGGTGAGAGAGGGCATCCTTGTCTAGTACCAGATTTCAAAGGGAATGCTTCCAGTTTTTGCCCATTCAGTATGATATTGGCTGTTGGTTTGTCATAAATAGCTTTTATTACTTTGAGATACGTTCCATCGATACCGAGTTTATTGAGGGTTTTTAGCATAAAGGGCTGTTGAATTTTGTCAAATGCCTTCTCTGCGTCAATTGAGATAATCATGTGGTTTTTGTTTTTGGTTCTGTTTATGTGGTGAATTACGTTGATAGACTTGCGTATGTTGAACCAGCCTTGCATCCCTGGGATGAATCCTACTTGATCATGATGAATAAGTTTTTTGATTTGCTGTTGCAATCGGCTTGCCAATATTTTGTTGAAGATTTTTGCATCTATGTTCATCATGGATATTGGCCTGAAGTTTTCTTTTCTCGTTGGGTCTCTGCCGGGTTTTGGTATCAGGATGATGTTGGTCTCATAAAATGATTTGGGAAGGATTCCCTCTTTTTGGATTGTTTGAAATAGTTTTAGAAGGAATGGTACCAGCTCCTCCTTGTGTGTCTGGTAGAATTCGGCTGTGAACCCATCTGGACCTGGGCTTTTTTTGTGAGGTAGGCTCTTAATTGCTGCCTCAACTTCAGACCTTGCTATTGGTCTATTCATAGTTTCAGCTTCCTCCTGGTTTAGGCTTGGGAGGACACAGGAGTCCAGGAATTTATCCATTTCTTCCAGGTTTACTAGTTTATGCGCATAGAGTTGTTTGTAATATTCTCTGATGATGGTTTGAATTTCTGTGGAATCTGTGGTGATTTCCCCTTTATCATTTTTTATTGCATCTATTTGGTTGTTCTCTCTTTTATTTTTAATCAATCTGGCTAGTGGTCTGTCTATTTTGTTGATCTTTTCAAAAAACCAGCTCTTGGATTTATTGATTTTTTGAAGGGTTTTTCGTGTCTCAATCTCCTTCAGCTCAGCTCTGATCTTAGTAATTTCTTGTCTTCTGCTGGGTTTTGAGTTTTTTTGATCTTGCTCCTCTAGCTCTTTCAATTTTGACGATAGGGTGTCAATTTTGGATCTCTCCATTCTCCTCATATGGGCACTTATTGCTATATACTTTCCTCTAGAGACTGCTTTAAATGTGTCCCAGAGGTTCTGGCACGTTGTGTCTTCATTCTCATTGGTTTCGAAGAACTTCTTTATTTCTGCCTTCATTTCGTTGTTTACCCAGTCAACATTCAAGAGCCAGTTGTTCAGTTTCCATGAAGCTGTGCGGTTCTGGGTCGGTTTCTGAATTCTGAGTTCTAACTTGATTGCACTATGGTCTGAGAGGCTGTTTGTTATGATTTCAGTTGTTTTGCATTTGTTGAGCAGTGCTTTACTTCCAATTACGTGGTCAATTTTAGAGTAGGTGTGATGTGGTGCTGAGAAGAATGTGTATTCTGTGGATTTGGGGTGGAGAGTTCTGTAAATGTCCACCAGGTTTGCTTGCTCTAGGTCTGAGTTCAAGCCCTGGGTATCCTTGTTGATTTTCTGTCTGGTTGATCTGTCTAGTATTGACAGTGGAGTGTTAAAGTCTCCCACTATTATTGTGTGGGAGTCTAAGTCCTTCTGTAAGTCATTAAGAACTTGCCTTATGTATCTGGGTGCTCCTGTGTTGAGTCCATATATGTTTAGGATCGTTAGCTCTTCTTGTTGTATCGATCCTTTTACCATTATGTAATGGCCTTCTTTGTCTCTTTTGATCTTTGTTGCTTTAAAGTCTATTTTATCAGAGATGAGAATTGCAACTCCTGCTTTTTTTTGCTTTCCATTAGCTTGGTAAATCTTCCTCCATCCCTTTATTTTGAGCCTTTGTGTATCCTTGCATGTGAGATGGGTTTCCTGGATACAGCACACTGATGGGTTTTGGATTTTTATCCAATTTGCCAGTCTGTGTCTTTTGATTGGTGCATTTAGTCCATTTACATTTAGGGTTAATATTGTTATGTGTGAATTTGATACTGCCATTTTGATTCTAAGTGGCTGTTTTGCCTGTTAGTTGTTGTAGATTCTTCCTTATGTTGAAGCTCTTTAGCATTCAGTGTGATTTTGGAATGGCTGGTACTGATTGATCCTTTCTATGTGTAGTGCCTCTTTTAGGAGCTCTTGTAAAGCAGGCCTGGTGGTGACAAAATCTCTGAGTACTTGCTTGTTCGCAAAGGATTTTATTTTTCCTTCACTTCTGAAGCTCAGTTTGGCTGGATATGAAATTCTGGGTTGAAAGTTCTTTTCTTTAAGAATGTTGAATATTGGCCCCCACTCTCTTCTGGCTTGTAGTGTTTCTGCCGAGAGATCTGCTGTGAGTCTGATGGGCTTCCCTTTGTGGGTGACCCGACCTTTCTCTCTGGCTGCCCTTAGTATTCTCTCCTTTATTTCAACCCTGTTGAATCTGACGATTATGTGCCTTGGGGTTGCTCTTCTTGCGGAATATCTTTGTGGTGTTCTCTGTATTTCCTGCAATTGAGTGTTGGCTTGTCTTGCTAGGTGGGGGAAATTTTCCTGGATGATGTCCTGAAGAGTATTTTCCAGCTGGGATTCATTCTCTTCGTCCCCTTCTGGTACACCTATCAAACGTAGGTTAGGTCTTTTCACATAGTCCCACATTTCTTGGAGACTTTGTTCATTCCTTTTTGCGCTTTTTTCTCTGATCTTGGTTTCTCGTTTTATTTCATTGAGTTGGTCTTCGACTTCAGATATTCTTTCTTCTGCTTGGTCAATTCGGCTATTGAAACTTGCATTTGCTTCGCGAAGTTCTCGTATTGTGTTTTTCAGCTCCTTTAATTCATTCATATTCCTCTCTAAGGTATCCATTCTTGTTATCATTTCCTCGAATCTTTTTTCAAATCTTTTTTCAAGGTTCTTAGTTTCTTTGCATTGATTTAATACATGATCTTTTAGCTCACAAAAGTTTCTCATTATCCATCTTCTGAAGTCTAATTCCGTCATTTCGTCACAGTCATTCTCCGTCCAGCTTTGTTCCCTTGCTGGTGAGGAGTTTTGGTCCTTTCTAGGAGGCGATGTGTTCTGGTTTCGGGTGTTTTCCTCCTTTTTGCGCTGGTTTCTTCCCATCTTTGTGAATTTATCCGCTGGTCGTCTGCGTAGTAGCTGACTTTTCGTTTGGGTCTCTGAGTGGACACCCAGAATGTTGATGATGAAGTATTTCTGTTGCTTGGTTTTCCTTCTACCAGTCTAGCCCCTTCGCTGTACGACTGTTGAGGTCCGCTCCAGACCCTGCTTGTCTGGGGTGCACCTCTAGTAGCCGTGGCACAGCGAGGGATGCTACCAGCTGCTTTTTTTGCTCTCTTTGTCCCAGGATGATGCCTGCCTAATGACAGTCTTTTGGATATAGAGGGGTCAGGGAGCTGCTTGAGGAGACAGTTTGTACTTTATAGGGGTTTAATTGCTGAGCTGTGCACTCTGTTCATTCAGGGCTGTTAGGCTGCTATGTTTGATTCTGCTGCAACACAGCTCATTAAACAACCCTTTTTTTTTTCTCAAATGCTCTGTGTTGAGGGGTTTGGGCTTTATTTTTGGATGTCCGATCAGGTGTCCTGCCCAGCTCAAAGGCAGACTAGCCACTGTTTGGCTGCCGAGACTCCGCCCTGCTGTTGTGTGATTCGCGCTGTTCCTGCCGGCTCTGCTGTGGTCTCCGCCACGCCCTGCGGCGGAGTCTCTTCGTTGTAGCGTGTTGCCTCAGCAACGGCAGGCTGTGTCAGCAGTGGGCGTGTATCTCAGTAGGGACGGGTTGCCTGGCAACGGCTGGCTGCGTCAGCAGTGGGCGTGTATCTCAGTTGGGGCGGGTTGCCTCGGCTACGGCTGGCTGCCTCAGCAGTGGGCGTGTATATCAGTTCGGGCAGGTTGCCTCCGTAGTGGTGGATGCCCCTCCCCCACAGAGCGTCTCGGACCGTCTGCCCGGGATAGTTTGAAATCGCGGTTTTGTTCGTCCCACTGGGTATCCCAACCGATCTGTCCCTGCAATCCCCTGGTCTGGGCTACTGTGCAAGTCTCGTTCAGTCTCAAGTCCAGCCCTCTCAAGTCTCAGATTGCCGGTTCAACAAGGCACCCGGACAAGCGCGCCCTGTGGGGATTGCTGGGTAGGGCCGGCCGCCGCCGCCCCGGCTGCCGGCTTCGCCAGGCAGACCTACTGCCTGGCGTCCCGTGTCTTTTTATACTTGGGAGTTTCCCCGTTCTGTGGGCAACAAAGATCAGTCTGGAAATGCAGCACTGACTCACCGTTTGCGAATTCAACGCGGGCTCCAATCCTGGGTTGTTCTCACAGCGCCATCTTGAGTCCCCTCTGTATTTTTTTTTTAACCCGAGGCTTGTTTTGTTTTGTTTTGAGACAGGGTTTCACTCTGCCACCCAGGCTGGAGAGCAGTGGCAAAATCGTGGCTCATCGCAACCTTCACCTCCGAGGTTCAAGTGATTCTTGTGCCTCAGCTTTCTAAGTAGCTGGGACTACAAGTATGCACCACCATGCCTGGCTAAAACTTTAGGGATTTTATTTATTTTGCATTCTCCATTAACAATCTGTGACTACAAAGTTCTTGCACTTAACTGGAAATTCCTATTGTCTAGCCAAAGGTCTGGAATAGGGGGGTGATGAGTAAATATTTGCCAAATCAATGCTTGTTTGGTTGTTGTACAATGTGCTCAGAATCTGTCATGTGAACACCTCTTTGCTGTATATGAAAGAGCACAATCTACTGATGGATGAGGTAAATTGTAAAGCTACAATCTCATGTTATTCACTAGAAAACATTAACTTGTTCTTCCCAGTTTTGTTCTGTATGCTGCTTCTTTGGGTTATGTGACAGGATACTTCTTAAGTGCATGGGCTATGTGATTTTGCACTCAGACTACATTACCAGCTGTACCCTTGGTTTCTCAGTTTTTTCTTCTGTTAAATGGTGATGCTAATAACCCCCATGACACAGAGCTGTTGCTGGTGGATAAACAATTAAATACATGAAAGTGTCTAGAATCGTTGCTGGCATGTGGTCTGAATGTTAGCTCTTTCAGCCCCACAGCCTCTCCTGCTGGTTATTCCAGCATTCTTCTATTCTCCGGTTTAGGATGAACTGGCTCTTTTCACTCTTTTGTTCTTTGTTAAGTGGGCTTTCGCCTGAGAGCTCTAGTGCACCAGATTTGCGTTCCAATATCGACCCGGCTCTTTCCCCAGCCATCCGACTGGCATGTCACCAGCATATCCTGGGCTCTAGTCCCTGGAATCGCTCTCTGTACTCTCCTATGCTTGCCCCTTGTTGGAACCCTCCTTTCCTAAATTAGCACATTCTAGAACCTCTCCCATGGTTCCTCTTGAAAATCTTTAACCCTTCAGAAGTCCCGCTCCTCAAGTCCTCAATATACCCACCCTGATACAGGGAATAGGACATTATTCCCTCTATCATTCTGCTTCCTCCCTTGTCTGCCTTCTCTTCCTGGCACCACTCCCCACTTCCTGAGCAGAGGGCACAGTCTGAGAGAAGTCCCTGCTTGGCGAAGGCAGGGTGTGATATTGTTTTTTTGTTTTGTTTGAGATGAAGGTTTGCTCTTGTCACCCAGGCTGGAGTACAATGGTGGATCTCGGCTTACTGCAACCTCTGCCTTCTTAATTCAAGTGATTCTGCTGTCTCAGCCTCCTGAATAGCTAGTATTACAAGTGCCTGCCACGATGCCCAGCTAATTTTTGTATTTTTAGTAGACATGGGGTTTCACCATGTTGGCCCGGCTGGTCTCAAACTCCTGACCTCAAGTGATACTCTTGCCTCTGCCTCCCAAAGTCCTGGGATTACAGGTGCCAGCCAGCCAACGTGCCAGGGTGTGGTATTTAAATATTGTCTGGAATGAGAATAGATCATTTGGCTCCTTGCTCTCACAAAAACAAATAAAACCTAGTAAACTGAGGGCGGCCTGGGGCTGCAGGCTAGGAAGGGCAGCCGAGGGCTCTGCTCTTAACCTTGCGGTTTGGGCTTTCCACATTTGGTTAGCTTGGTTAGCGCTATCTGACCTGCAAGTATTTCAGTGGATTCACAGCATATGTGAGGAAATGTTAATGTCCTATTCCCTGACAGCATAATCTATAGTATTACCAAAAAAAAAAGGAAAGTTGCTACAGAGAGTACTGAAAAGAAGAAGAAAAAAACCCAAACAGAGTGGTTATTTGCTAACAAGAAAGCAAACACATAAAAAGAGAGAAGAAAACAGCTATTGCCAAGGAGTGGCAAAAGCTGGAGTTCCTAATCAGTTCCTCCTTTTATCCTTCTGAGGATTATTCCCATACATAACTGTCATGCTTTTCCTCAGCATTCTCTGACTGGCATTTGTCTGTCATGTGACCACAGCAGACCATTCAGACTCCCTGGACTTTCTCAGACACACACAATGGAAGGAGGGTCACTTACTTCTGACCTTCTCTCTAGACTCCCCCAAGTCAAAGGCCCACATCTTTCAATTCTAAGGCTCGAGATGGTAAA
Organism: Callithrix jacchus; assembly: GCF_049354715.1. Lineage (NCBI taxonomy): Eukaryota > Metazoa > Chordata > Mammalia > Primates > Cebidae > Callithrix > Callithrix jacchus. The sequence continues at coordinate 52,209,039 of NC_133507.1, forward strand.
GACTTGAAACTCACTCTGCTTCCTCGTTCAACAAGGCTGAACTTCTCCAAATTTATTATAACTTTCCGAGAGAGACAGTGAAGGAAAGCAAGGGAGAAAGATGAGAGAGGAAAAAGAGAAGGAAAGGAGACTGAGGAAAAGGGGAGGGACTAAGATGTCTGTGTGCTCCTATATAATTTAAAAAGCAAATTTCTAAGAATTAGTTTATGTAGGCCAGGTGTGGTGGCTTACGCCTGTAATCCCAGCACTTTGGTAGGCCGAGGTGGACAGATCACTAGGTCAGGAGATCGAGACCATCCTGGCCGACCTGGTGAAACTCTGCCTCTACTAAAAATATAAAAATTAGCTAGGCATGGTGATGCATGCCTGTAATCCCAGCTACTTGGGAGGCTGAGGTGAGAAAATCGCTTAAACCAGGGAGTTGGAGGTTGCAGTGAGCCAAGATGGTGTCCCTGTACTCCAGCCTGGTGACAGAGTGAGACTTCATTTAAAACAAAAACAAAAAACAAAACAACAGCCGGGCATGGTGGCTCACACCTGGAATCCCAGCACTTTGGGAGACTGAGGTGAGTGGATCACCTGAGGTCGGGAGTTCGAGACCAGCCTGACCAACATGGGGAAACCCCGTCTTTTAAAAAAAAAAAAAAATTAAAAGCAACAACAACAACAAAGAATTAGTTTATGTGCTCTTTTTAGAATTCCACACAACATTAGATTTGAGGAAAAAATATGTCTAACGTATATATTGGGAATGTCATGGCATGAAGGTCAAAAGGTTATTTAAATGAGCATGAAAAGTCATCTATTAGTGTACTAAATTCCACTGTGTATCTTACAAGATCGTCATTAAAATCATAAGACTAGGAAAACAGGATTTCCAAGTATTGATAAGCAGCAGTTTATCAATTTAGAGATAGCCATCAAAGAGATTCCCCACACAAAGTTATCTTACAATGAGTTTTCGAACTGTGCCTCTTGGGGCATTAAGATAGCAGGGGAAAAGAGTTCTGACAGTACTGGTTGGTGTGGAGGTATGCCACTTACAGGACTAGAATGTATGCTTCTTCTTCCAGCTCTGCACTGTCTGATGGTCGTGGTGGGAGCATTTACACCATAGAAAGCAGCAAACCTCCAAATTAGTTTCTTTTAGAGAGCTCCTTGTTAAACATTTACCAGCACAACTCCGGAGCAGATCTGTGTTTACTTGTATTTCTAGGGAAGTCTGTGTAAAACATAGCTTTTTTTTTCCCTTTAAAACAGAGTATTACTCTGTTGCCCAGGTTAGAGTGCAGTGGCACAATCTCAGCTCACTGGAACCTCTGCCTCCTGGGTTCAAGTGATTCTCCTGCCTCAGCTTCCTTGAGTATCTGGGATTACAGGGGTGCGCCATCATGCCGGGTTATTTTTTATATTTTTAGTAGAGATGGGATTTCACCATGTTGGTCAGGTTGGTCTCAAACTCCTGACCTCAAGTGATCCACCTGCCTTGGCCTCCCAAAGTTCTGGGATTACAGGCATGAGCCACTGCGCCTGGCCCAGTATAGCTTTTGAAAAGGTTTTATGGATACACAAAAGTTTGAAAGCCGTGTTCCAGTTGGATATTTTCTTTTTTAACAACTTAACATACATAGTGAATATTATAATTTGAAGATCAGTGAATCATTTTACATTACTATTTAAGAGACTGCATTAATTTATTATTTATTAAAACTATAGCAGTTACACTACTTATCACTAGCATTCTAATAACTCTATATAAAATGAAAAGTACTTTAAAATGTTCTAAGATACATCAGAAGAAAGAAAAACTCTTGGTTGTAAACCTGGAGTTTAGTAAGTTAAGCCTTATTGGATGAGTCAGTTAAGTAATTATAGAAATGGATTTGTTCCAGAAAAAATACTACTCCTCTGTATTTTGCAGGCCAAAGAGCAATGTTAATACATAAGTTTTGCTAACACTTGTGTTCTGGTATTGGAACACTGCATTGATTGATCCCACACTGCTTTTGGTTTTCGGATATTTTCTTCACCTGCGTGCTGTAGTGGCTCCCTAAAATCACATTTTGAGAATTGACTCTCAACTATGTTATAATAAAGTGTTGGTGATTTAATCATTGAATCAGTCTTCCTTAGGTTACCACCCCACCCTTCCCGGCGCCTTTCTCAGGCTTTGCCGGGTCAGATTTCAGGTCACAATTTGGTTATTTTTTACCTTCTTCTTCTCTTACTGATGTAAGGGAGGGAAGGTGCCCAAACCGGACTTCGGCTTAAGGGGAGGGAGGGAACCCACTTAGAGTCTAAACTGTGTACTTTGGCCTATTAGCCAGAGATCTCTATGTTGGGAGTTTAGGTGTATGGTTCTGGCTCAGTCATCTAGGGATGCCATAACAAAATACCACAGACTGGGTGACTTGACAATAGGAATTTGTTTCTCACATTTCTGGAGGCTGGGATGTCCAAGCCATCAAGGAAGGGGCTGAGTTGGTCCCCTGGTGAGGGTGCTTTTCCTGTCTAGTGCAAAGCCACCTTCTCCTTGTACCCTTACATGGGGGCTGGGGTGGGAGGGGAGTAAGCAAGTTCTCTGCTATATCCTCATAAGAGCACTAATCCATTAGGAAGGCCCCACTATCATGACATCATCTAAATCCTCATCACCTCTGTCAAAAGACAAAGTTATAACAAATTTAGTTTAGAGACGAAATTGGCTTTACGTTAGCAATTCACAAATAAGAGAGCATCTCATCTCACAATTTAGAAAAGGCACTCTGCTGAGCATGACAGAGCAGTTGGTTTTCGTAAGGTAGGAACAAGGAAACAATGATTTAAAAAAATTTTTAAATATACTTTTTAAAAAATAATGAAGACAGAGTTTCATGATGTTGCTCAGGTTGGTCTCAAACTCCTGGGCTCAAGTGATTCTCCCACCTCGGCCTCCCAAAGTGCTGGGATTACAGGCGTCAGTCACTGAACCCAGCCAAACAATTTTTAAGAAAGAGGCATGGTTAACATCAGGTTACTTCAACAGGCTACCTTTCCTTGTAAGGGTTAAAGTAGGGGAACTTCCTTTTCTTGACAGCTCAGGTTGACTGTGCCCTTTCTTATTGGTAGCTGTGAACCTCCTGTTTTCAGAATAACACTCTGGAGTTTTACCTGCTTCCTTTTTTTTTTTTTTTTTTTTTTCACTCTGGAGCTTAGTGGTACAACCTCCACCTCCCAGGTTCAAGCAATTCTGCTACAGTCTCCTGAGTAGTTGGGACTATAGGCGCATGCCACCATGCCTGGCTTAAGTTTTTGTATTTTTAGTAGAGATGGGGTTTCACTGTGTTAGCCAGGATGGTCTCTATCTCCTAACCTCGTGATCCACCCACCTTGGCCTCCCAGAGTGCTGAGATTAAAGGTGTGAGCTACTGCACCGGGCCACTTGCATCCTTAAAGTTTAGTTTGATTATGTGGCATGAATGACTCCATTTGGTTTGGCCTTTTGGGTCTATTACCACGGCAGCCCTGATGAAATAACTGGGAAAGTTTTTTAAAAAAATATTTTCCTTTAGTCGCTTTATTTATAGGCACAGCTGCTTAAAGAAACCAGACAGGCCAGAATGGCGCCAGAGCTTCTTGACCCCTTGCCACACACCCAAAGGAGATAAGACCTGCTAACCAGCACATACTGGAACAGTGATCCCAGTTACCTTCAGATCATTACCATATCATTATAATGTTAAAATCTCTCCCATTTTGTGTACATGCATTGTATGAAGATGTATGTTTGTAAATTAAGCCCGTGTGTCTGAAGTCCCAGCCTGCATATGCTACCATCCCTCTCCCTCCCAACACCCCGTCCCTAAAGTACCCATGACTGCTATTGTTCAGGGAGAAGGACCGTTTAGAGCCAGAGGCTCCCCTTCTGCAGTCTTGGCCAGTGAATAAAACCTGATTGCCTTTTCCAACTGGACATTCTTCCTTGGTGATCAATACAAAGTGGGGAAAGAACTCAGTTTATTGGCAACAAGTCCAAAGCAATGGCCTTATACAAATTTTATTTAATACTTCCCAAGTGTCACCTCTCCAAATACCATCACACTGGGGGTTTGGCCTTCAACAGGGGATATAATTCAGTCCAAAGTAGGCTCTTTGGTTTCCCGTTTCTCATTGATTCTGAGTATCTTTCCCAGGTAACTGCTGGGAGGTGAGGGGCCTAGGTCAATGCAGGAGTTAAATACTTTTGGTAGCTTGTCCTTTTTTTTTTTTTGAGACAGGGTTTCACCATGTTGGCCAGGCTGGTCTTCAATTCCTGGCCTCAAGTGACCCACCCGCCTCAGCCTCCCAAAGTGCTGGGATTACAGGTGTGAGCCACCATGCCAGGCCTGGTTGCTTGTCTTAACAGCATGAATTTCAAGCAGGGCTTCTAGGAGTGGCTGCTCAGTTTTGGATGGCAGTTACCTGCCCTAGTCTCTCCCTGGGCAGAGCTCTGGTGTAGGGCATCTTTTCCTAACATATACAAAGGCATGTTTCAGGCTTGTTTTTTGAATGGATTCCAAATCTTACAAGTGTCTAACAGTAGTGATCCCACTGGGTACGCAGATTCTGACCCAATTTCTTAGGACTGAAAAACTTTAAAAAAGGAATGATTTTGAGAGGTGAAAATAAGTCAGTTCTGATGTCATGCAGCTGAGGCTCTCCCTCTTCTCCGAGAGTGAGCTTTTTTTTGGGGACATTTTTCCACATGTCACACATACCCTGTTCCCCCACTCCCTACTTATTTGCCAGACTTGTTTGGATATGTTTGACTTTAAGTAGCAGACCCAGTCTGAGTCCACCGTCAAGGGCCCCTCGGGACCGTGCAAGGCCTGCCTGCCAGTTTGACAAACATGCCCAGGCATGCTTGAACCCCAGCAGTGGACTATAGATTTTCCACTATACAAATAAAGGGAGGAAGCTGGCAAAGAAGTACTACAGAGGTCCAGGAAAAGAGAGGGAGAGCACAGTGACACTGTGCCACTCCCTGCCTCAGGTTCTCTTTTGATTTGCATTTTAATGGTAAGTTTTGGTATGAAAGTTGCCATATACTCAGCGGTCAGCCTTTGTCCTCTCCACATCTTGGACCGTAAGTCCTTGGTGAGTCAGGTTCTATTCCCTTCTTGGCCTATGCGTAGTGCTCACCAAAAATGCTTAAGACACATTCTCGGTGATGAAAAAAATTCTATTTAAGGATCGGTGAACAAAAATGAACTTAGATGAGAAACTAAAACAAACAAAAAGCTTTTCACTTTGCTTTGAACTGTTAAAAGAGTAGGGCTCTTACTGCAGTGTAATATAGCTCTGCTATGACCAGTTTCACCAAGTCTGTTCAATGACTCCCTTGGGAACCAGATCAGTCGTGATCTGCCCTTTAAAGGTAGCAGCACTAATTCTTGCTGCCAGCCTCAGCTCAGACACAATGGAGAAACAATTCCCCAATGTTAGACCTAATCACATTAATCTATTTTTCTGTAGCTCTGGTCTTTGCAAGAAACAGTGAATGTACAGCCAAACTCCCTTAAATATAATTCCTAGATTATGTCAGCCGTTCTATCTCTGTATCTTGTATTTTTGGGGCTGTTAATGAGATATGATAGCAGATAATATAAATTTGAATTTTATGGTGTTTCTTTAAAAGTAGCCAGATAAGCAAGTACATGAAATGACTGCAAGGAGTCCAATTTCAAACCTTGTTGAAGGTCGTAATGAAGATGGTTGTCTTATAATCTCTTATCAACGGAGGTGTTGGGGAAGAAAAAAATCCCCCTTCCAACAACTAAATTAGTTAGGGTGGCCTTGCCTCAATCTCTCATCATCCACATTGATTTATATTCTCAATACTTCTGTATTTTTATAAAGAATGGGGAGGGACAGTGCAATCCTATCATCTCCACATTTATAAAAGGAGTTCTTGAGAGTTAAGGCAGAATGCAGTCCTCTGGATTCCTTTATGTGGTCAAATAACCCACAATTTTTGGCTGGCCTCACCTGGTCTTCCCCGATTCCCTTTCCCTTGCAACTTTAGGTGCAGCCATGGGAACAAGTTCCGGCCAAAGGCATCCAAGTGGAAAAGAGAGCTTCTGGGAGCCTTCCTTGATGGGCAGCACGCCCTTCGCCTCCTGCTTCCTGCTGCTTAAAGCTTGAGTGCTGGAACCATGGATCATGAGCATGCCATGCACAGCTGGATAGCAAGACAGAGGACCTTGGGTCCCTCAAACCATGAATCATTGTGTCAGTCCTAGCTCCACCACTCAGACTTTTGTGTGAGAAAAACATTTAACCTGCAGCTTAAAACAACAAGTTTATTCTTTTTTTTTTGAAATGGAGTCTCTTTCTATCACCCAGGCTGGAGTGCAATGGCACAATCTCCGTTCACTGCAACCTCCGCCTCCCAGGTTCAAGTGATTCTCCTGCTTCAGTCTCCTGAGTAGCTGGGACTACAGGTGTATGCCACCACACCTGGCTAATTTTTGTATTCTTAGTAGAGACGGGGTTTCACCATGTTGGTCAGGCTGGTCTCGAACTCTTGACCTCGTCGTGATCCACCTGCCTTGGCCTCCCAAAGTGCTGTGATTATATGCATGAGCCACCGAGCCTTGCACAAGTTTATTCTTGATCACACCATATGTCCATTGCTGTCAGCAGGGGGACTCTAATTGTGGTTACTCAGAAAGCAAGGCTGACAGTGTCTATGTCAACCAATGCTTTCACCATTGCTGACAAAGATGAAGGGAATGTAGAGAATCGTATACTGGTAAGGCTTGCACCTGAAAATGACACATGCCATTTTGCTGACTAATCCAAGTCACATACCATATTTAACCTCCAAAAAGGTAGGCAAGTAGTCTATTTTCCCTAAAAGCAGGAGAACCAGAATGTGTGGACACTCTCAATAATGACTACAATTTCTATCTTACCTAAGCCACTGTTATTTTGGGTTTTCAGCCAGTTGCATCTGCACTGAATCCTACTTGAGACAGGAATGATCACATCAATGCTGTGATAAGTAGGTTTAAACTAAGTCCTGTGAGGAAGGCTTTCACTGGGTGCACAACTTACACTCTGAAGGATTTGCAGGGATCACTCCCTGGGGCTTTTCTGGGAAGGAAGAAGCCACATCTTTCTTAAGATCCTCAGTCATCCTTGAATCACTGACATCTACTACACTGGAGGCAAAAATCTCTAAGAATTCTATTACTAAAGGTCAGCTTACCACCTCTAGCTCCTTCTAAGTCTAGGAATTGTTCCCTGTTCTTTTGAAAACACAGCTCAAGTCTTTTTCTATTCTGCTTTGTTCCTGCATTCAAATCTTACTCCTTGAGATCAGCCATCTTTCCTAGAGGCTCTAAATATGTCCTTACCTCCTTCTATTTGGCAAACATCTTCACTTGACCCTATGACACCTTCCAAATCTATAGACAAATGAGTTGTTCTCTACCTACTGTCTTATTGTTTTCCTTTTCTGAAACCCCTATGATGAGGCTTCTGTTTGTACCATTCTACTTAAGCTGTCTAAAAAGCCACTAATGGCTTTTATCAAGAAGCATTTGTCTAAAACTCTGAAATTTCTTGGAAATATGCTTTTGTATATTTCACATAGTGGGATGGATAACAGTAGCTGATTAAAAACAGTCACAGGTTTAGTAAAACATAGTAGAGTCCTTTCTGCGTTTGTGTAGTATGGGAATGCATTTTGATCTGCTACAGGTAAAATCATATGTCTGCCTGCTCCTGCCCCAAAACAGGAGCCATTTGCAGTACAAGGCCGACATATTTATTTCTTTAAATGAGCTATATTTTGCAACATACACATTCGATCTGTAATCCACAGTGTTTATTTAGTGGGTGTAGGTGTGACCTATAAGCATGAACAGTTCATTAAAAAACACCAAAACCATTTACATGTTATTCTCACAGATAAAAATTCTATAGACAACCAACAGAGGAAGTCTTTATTGTTCCTGGAGAGCTAGCCCATACACAGAAGGACCATACTTGCTCTTTGCAGTCTCATTCAGAAGCAGGAAAAAGGGGCTATATTGGATTTGAATATGAAGGACAAAAGCAGCTCTGGAGACATCAACTAACAGTCTGTGTTACAGGTTTAACACACTCCTTTAATCTCATTGGAAAAAATAATGAAACTGGTGAAAAGTATTTATGGAACTGGAGGAGAGCATATTTTGCTGGTTTTACTTTATGTTTGAAGTTTTGGGTATAGCTACGCCATAAATACTGAAATGCCTAGCATAAAGAACGCAGCCTGGGGCATACCCCATAAAACTTACAGTGCAATTAAATGAGCAATTTCCACTGGAAATAAAACGGGCATGTTGAGTGGAATATGAATTAAACCTCATATGACTCAGGCCTGCACTAGGCTTTAGAGAGTGATCTGCGGTTTCAGTAGCACCTGATGCAGTCCATCTATAGGTCAAGGCCAGTAAGTAACAAAAGATAACTGTAGTTAGCATGAACATTAGGGCATACCAAATTGTGGTTAATGTAGTTTCTCTGTCACGGTGTCTCTTGAAAGGGCCCAGTAAAATTACGACTGATAACGAAGGATTAAACCTGACCTTTCGTTACACCACAGACATCTTGAGCTTCTGGTTGGTTGTTATGCAGCATTTTTGACACTTCCCTCAAACTTCATTTTCACTTTCTCAATGTTCTCTCCTAGATCAAAGTCACCCAGTTGTCATTACAAAAGAGTTTCTAAAAGAGATTTCAACTAGAAAACCAAAAAGCCATCAAAACAAACATTGGTTTGCAGTCCAGGCTACTTTCTGTCCTGGTTCATTTCTGGGATCTTATTTGGAGATTAAAGGGTGATGAATGATTCCCTGATATCCTGAGGGAAAACCAGTTCAGGAGTAGACTTAGAAAAACCACATGTAGAAATCTGGCTGATAGAGGGAGAACAGAAGTTTCAATCTTATTTTTAGTGTAGAGTAAAGCAAGTCCACCCAAGATAAAGCTTAGCATTTTTCCTTTGAGGAATTAGGGTAAGGGTGAAGGAAGGAAAGCTTGACATTCTTCTGCCTATGAAAGCCAGAATAAGGCTCAGAGAAGGCAGTTCCTTCTTTTCCCAAGTGCCAGGCCTCCGCAGTCCCCAGAGGAAATGAGGGCATGGGGTGGGTAATAGGGCGTGTGATTTGAATGAGTATTCCCAGCCATTTAACATGTTCACAAGCCAAACTATAAAGTATTTCTTTAAAAAAGTATAGTATTTCACTGCAGTTTGAATGTACTTTCTTTTGTCAAAATAATCACTGTTCTTTATTTTTCTAATGATAAAAGTGTGTTACATATATAGGACATTTTCCCAAATGAAAAATAACGTTTTCTATGGCAGCGCCTACAGTGCTTGAATTTTTCACCTTGGATTTTATTCTAGCCAGACTAAACTCAGTATGTCTTACTTGCATAATGATAATTTACGTCGCCAACTAAACGCACTGTTTCCTGTTCGTTTGCCCAGGAGCCATCTTTTCCTAAAGTGAGCAATGTTTTGTGCATTTGTCTGGCTGGCCGAGGGCTCCTCCCTACAGATCCTGCAGCCATGGAAGCATCTGGAAGGACAGTGTTTGCTTGTGCAAGAGGGAAGGATAGGATGAGAAAAGCGAAAGCTTGGAGCGTCTGTGGTCAGAACAAGAAAGCTGAAACTAGTTGGGAGGAAGGAGTGTAAAAGTGAGTTAGGGGCTAACGCAGTTAAGTAGCTTTCCCTGTGACCCTGACGCGTCGGGCATTCCTGTCTTAGACTAAAGGCGTAATAAAAATAGGCACTTTATTTAGGTTACCAGAGCATTATATAGCCGGAAAGTTTTACCGTTTTATATATACAGTGAATAGTTTATAGAGGATAAGAAGACTTCCCTTTGGTTTATTTGGGTAAGATAAAAACCCATGAATTCTTCAAGGATGCATTTCTTTCTTTTTTTTCTAAAGACAAAAGCTTAAAGGCATAGATGGAGTTGTTTTCATCGGGATGTCACCCTCGATGCTGCTGCTGCTTTACTACATGTTCAGTCAAAATCATTTCATGTTTTCCTCGAACAACTACGATCAGTTCGAAAACAGCTTTGTTAATTAGCAAGAGATGACGCAATATATTACCGCATCTTTAGGGCTCTGGCGCCAGCTAGTGGTGGGAGAGGGGAGCCGCCTTGTCGCTCTCTAATCCGGGAAGGCGTCGGTCTTCTCCCCTCCCCTTATCCCTCATCCTCCTCATTTTTTTCCATCAGCATAATGGGGGAATCATTGCAGTGTGGCCAGAGAGGAGCAGACGAGATTATAGATGAAAGTAGAGAAAAACGGTGGGCAGGGGCAGGGAGAGGAAAGGCCAGACAAATGCAATCATTTCTCCAAAGGATTTGAGAAGAGATCATTTATTTGAAATATTCCTGCCATGTTGATGGAGCAGCTCAATCTCTTGCCAGTGAATTTTTAGCCGTTTGTTTTTCATTTGTAGATATGCTTGAACATATACTTAGGACACGTAATAACTATGGAACTTCATCACAAACACAGCACTGAGGACATGTTGTAAGTGTAAATTTGTGTTCATTTTTAAGTAGCAAATATTTCTGCTGTAACAGGCTCTGTTACCTCCTCACTGGTGCACTTCTGAGATGAATAACTCTCAAATGGTTAGTAAAGAAAAAACCTCTTAAGACGGTATTTGTAGATGGTACACTATGAAAAAAATATAAAATTTCCAGGCAAAAGAGACTTTATTTGGGAGGTATAAAGTAGATGTAGGTTTGGAGCTCTATCTATTCTCAAATAGAAATAGGTTGTGATGATTTACAGGAAAGCAGAAAACATACAGTATTTATTTTAAGAACAAAGAATCTTTGGCAGGCCATCTTTCTCATTTAATTAAGCCATAACGGATCTTACTAGGGTTATGGAGGGACTTCAAATGCTAATAAATAAAACCTGAAGCTGAGACATTTCTTTCACGAAATAGCTGGAGCTGTTTATAACTCTATTACTTATTGCTAAAATCAATTATTATTACTAATATTCCCCGTGGAATTTATTATGAAAACAAGCTGAAGGTTATAAAGAACTTTCCTTTTTAAATGTCATTCATATATCTATATTTATGTCAGTTATAGATAGTAAGGATAATCTGACCAAAACTCTTGTAATAATATTTTTGGAAGGCATCTGCCTTCCAAAATAAGAGTTTTCTTCCCTGTTTTTTTGTACTAGAGAGAAATCCTATTTCAAATTGCATTATTTCTTGAAAAATAAAATAAGCTAAAATCCCTATGTAATCTCTGTAGCTGTTTCCTGATATTTCCAGTGGCAGCTTTTTGTTTTCTGAAATAAAGAGAAGTTAAAATGTATCATCTGACATGTTTTTAAGATTGTGATAGTGAGAAGAGGTTCTACTGCAATCACTGGGTATGCTAATGTGAGCCAGACTTAGATTTCCATTTTAAAGCTAATAAAATGCGGAAGCCCAGTGGCCTTTAATATTTAAGAGGAGGTTTCGGGAAGGAAGACATTGTCACAGTCTTACCTCAGTCTAATGTATATTACTATGCTGTTGGAGAAATAACATTTAAAATCTTGCCTATGTGAGACATTACATAGTAAAAAAGCTGGTCATGGTGTTGGTGTGTGAAATTTATGCAGACTTATTTTGAGTATATTTTAAACTTTTACTAAAAACTGCATATTTGATATAAAAAATTCAGTTAATCTTGTTACCAACCAAGTCAAAATGGTGACATGTTCCTCTTGGTTTTAATCGTCTTATAACTTTTTATATATAACAAGGCCCTGTTTAAAAATCTAAAAAATCTTCAGTTGGCCTTTTCTCCTGTGTCCCTTTTGTCTTTTGATATAGACGCCGAGCTCCTGCAATTAAATAAGAGTTTCAAGTCAGTACCTGAAAAGGAATGTTACTACTGTTTTTTTTTTTTCTTTTCTTTTTAGAAAAAGCAAATTAACTTTAATAAGGCTCTATCAATGACAGTGGATTAATTGAAACACATGAGTGATAGAGTTGAATTGCCATAACATTTTGAGAATTACAGCAAAATAAAATAATTTATACTCTTTTAAAACAGCTTTGTACTATGTAAGTACCTACTTTAAGTGCTGAGTTTGTGATTAGGTCTATCTTTAAGACTGTTTAATGGTTGCCTTAAAAAATTTTGATGCCTACTATAAACCTTATATAATTTTCCATATGCTACCAAATAAATGCTTTGAAATGTCATTCCATCTTAATTTGAAATTTACTCATAAAGATTTTAAGATTTATCATTTAAATTTAATTTCTTATCACTTTTTGATATTACAAAATTAGAAAGTAACTTTATATGGGAAATGAACACATTTGAAGGAAGGAAGGGAAACATACCTGAATATATTTATATTTTTTCTCTTTAGCGATTGCTCTGATGACTTTGAAATAGTGATATTGGCAAATACTTAGTTCATTTGATTCAAATCCTTCTTTCGTTCTAAACAGTGCATAGAATTTTAGTTAAAGAAATAACCATAGGATATCATTTTTACTTGTGTGGGTAGATGTCTCTGAATGTGACAACATAATGACATACTTACAAGTAAGGACACTCACACATTCATTCTGATATTCACTTTTGAAAAGATAAGGTGTACTAAAATGTGTATATGTGAATAATTAAATATTTGTTTGGCTTCTAGATTACACACTTGTGAAATAGCACGATCTTCCCTTGCAGAGTGATGCTGGAGCCCTCGACAGATCCTCTCCTCAGGAGACACTGGCACAGTATGAGGGGGACACATCTGCCGGCAAAATACTACAGATGGTTCCCCTCATTAGCCTACAGAACTCCAAGCAGCCATCACGGAGGAGGCTTGGGAATCTCACTTGGACAAGATGTTAAGCTAGCCTCCTGTTCAGTGTCATTACAGTTTCTGCAAAATAATCTTAGTGTGCCCTGTTGGGCTGAGGCTGGTTTACATGTTGCACTTGCAGAGATTGGAGATGGCAGCACTGTATCTAGTTTGCCCAAGGGCATTTACATGATCTTTAGATTTGAAAAAGTTTCACAGCAAGCCAGACTTGGAAAACTTTTTTTTTTTTTTGAGACGGAGTTTCGCTCTTGTTACCCAGGCTGGAGTGCAATGGCGCGATCTCAGCTCACTGCAACTTCCACCTCCTGGGTTCAGGTAATTCTCCTGCCTCAGCCTCCTGAGTAGCTGGGATTACAGGCACGCGCCACCATGCCCAGCTAATACTTCTTAATCTAAATGCAGTGGCCGGACAGCTCCATTCTCCCTGGAAACTCATTACCTTTTGGAATTCCGAGCACTACTCACCTTCATGTTCACACTTCCTTATTGCATTAAATGCATTGGCACTCTCCTTTCTCCTCTTCCCCTCAGCCCACTGATTTATTGACATAATGGTATTTTAATTTTGTTTTGTTTACCCTTTGTTTATGAATCAGCCTTAAAATCAGGGCACCAAGCCCTGGCAACCGGAAATGTTAGTTAAGTTTAGCAGTAGAAACAGCAGGGGGAGCCCATACTGTTTTATGGTCTGCAGTTTCTCCGACTAGATTGTTATAATAATAATTATTAGAGTCGTTGTTTTACATTTATAACATAGATGTTTACCGTCTGTGTACATCATAACATAGATGTTTAGAACATGGGCAATCACCATGTGCTAGATGATTGCAGTTTTAAGTCACAGAGGGTCAATTTTTGTTCCTTAAGGATATCACTGACAATAATTGATAGACAAGAACTTGGCAGTAAGAGTTTTCTTCCCTGTTTTTTTTTGTACTAGAGAGAAATCCCATTTCAAATTGCATTATTTCTTGAAAAATAAAATAAGCTAAAATCCCTATGTAATCTCTGTAGCTGTTTCCTGGTATTTCCAGTGGCAGCTTTTTGTTTTCTGAAATAAAGAGAAGTTAAAATGTATCATCTGACATGTTTTTAAGATTGTGATAGTGAGAAGAGGTTCTACTGCAATCACTGGGTATTCTAATGTGAGCCAGACTTAGATTTCCATTTTAAAGCTAATAAAATGCGGAAGCCCAGTGGCCTTTAATATTGTTTCCTTATGCTTGATGAGGTCCTTGGGTCAGTAGGTTTTCACTATCGTAAAACAATTCAGAATATCTGAATTACATTTTGCTCTCTAAATAAACCATTTTAACATCTCTGGGCATACATTTTATATATTGTAGCTCATCCTAGATTATTCTGCTCTCCTGGAGGGGGAACCAACTCTAAAGTGATATTCACATGCCTTAATTGGTGACTTTGCCAGTAATTTCAGAAAAATCACCTTACAATATGATTCCTGATTAGGTTAACAAGAGTTTTGTAAACCTAATTTTATTTTTGATGATAAAGAATGTATTCCATAATTTTTGGATTTCATAAGAAATAGCTTAAAACTAAACATCAACTTTACATTGCCAAGGATATTGAATATTGATGCAACACATACACTTTTAAAAATTGAGAGTAATTAATTTTTTTTCTCTTTTGCCAAATAGTGTACGGTTTAAAATTATACGATGGATCAACAATTCTTTGGATTGGTATTTCTGGTTCTTTCCATTTTGAAATTAAAAAATCCAGTCTCAGGGTGATCAGAAAACCTTAGGGAGGAATGGCATTTGAAGAGGTCTTGAAGGTTGAAAAGAACTTTATGGGGATGGTAGTGGGTGGGATGTGTAGTTGTGAGAAGGAAAGATACTTCAGGCAGAAATAAGATCATAAGCAAATAGGGTAGTATTGGAAAGGGGTCCTAGTGAGACTAACATATAGAGACCTTGGGTGTATCCAGAGGGACAGTTGGCTGTCTGTGATGTTCTGATGTGCAGCTAAGCAGTTAGGACTTTATTCTATAGGCACTGGGAGCCAGGGAGGGTTTTAGAGGGAGACATAATAAGAATTACATTCCAGGGAGATTGATTCGGTGCCAGGGTACAGGATCCTTGAAAATTTAATTCAGTTGATTTAGCAACAACATTAGAAAGCAAAATAAAGAAGATCTAATTTAAAAGTCACTCTTCCCATAATTTTAGAATATGGTATAAAGTGATTTTATGTCACCTTCCTTGACTAATATAGTCAATGCCAAAATCCAGGAGAATACTTGGCTATTTATGGGTCTTTTCTTTCCACGAATATTGATAATAACATCTTACATTTGGGAAGCATAATTTATTATTCTAAATGATTTTTATTATTTAAAATAATATAATAAAGACATAATAAGTCTCTCCCTCACCTTGCTCTCCCTTTCATGGCATATGTAAACGTAGATTTAGAGATAAGATAGAAAGCTTAGGTCTGCTTCAGTATTTCTGTGAATTCTTGAAATTAGGTCAGGCGCAATGGCTCATGCCTGTAATCCCAGCACTTTGGGAGGCTGAGGCGGGTGGGTTACCTGAGGTCAGGAGTTTGAGACTGGCTTGGCCAACATGGTAAATCCTGTCTCTACTAAAAATACAAAAAATTAGCTGGTTGTGGTTGCAGGCGCCTGTAATCCCAGCTACTCGGGAAGCTAAGCCAGGAGAATCACCTGAACCTGGGAGGCAGAGGTTGCAGTGAGCCGAGATTGTACCACTGCACTCCAGCCTGGGCTACAAGAGTGAAACTCCGTCTCAAAAAAGAAAAGAAATTATCATCCTATGGTTACTTGTTTTAAATTTAAATAAACATTGAATTTCATTTTGTAGCTGTCTTACACTGTGGTACCATAGTTGACTCAATTATACACTCATAAAGCACTTTTCGGAGAAAAAAAATTAGAGCGTCAACCAGTTATATGTGTCAATATATATATCAAAAATGTCTTTTCCTAAAAAGTTTTACAGTTTGCAGGCATAATATATTAATATCGTATTCTACTGGATCTAGTGAGAAAGAGAAAAGGAACAATAACATCAAGAAAGCAAAGGGGGACCCTAATTACAGAGAAGATATTTAAATAATTTTAGTAAAATACAATACTTTAAAAATGTTTCAAGAAAATAGTTTATATCAATAAATTTTAAAACCATATAGTATACTTTAAAAAGTACCATTGGATCTTTCTGAGGAAAAGAGTACCCATTCCAGAAAAAAACTAAAAAAACGAAAACTAAAAATAAAAAGTACCATTGGAGTGGGGAGGAAACCCAGTAAGACAATTCCTCCTAAACCATTTGATAAAAAGTGGGAAGCTGGAATAGTTACCTAATGCAGTCCATGTGTTTATCTGTTGAATTGATAGTAACATGATTCAAGTAACACACCATTTCTGGCTTATGGAGCCAAAATTACCATCTTCGACACCCCTATCAGTGTGTGCTTCCACCTAACGTCGTAGAAATATATAGGGCTCTTTAGACTCTGTGTTTGGCATTATCACAATTTTTGCTTGGCTCAGACAGGGCAGGTTGATTATCATTAAAGTGTTATTTATTTCTATTTTATTAAGCCCCTTTTACATTCATGTTACAGGTTAATTTATACTTTTATTTCATGCACTACTTGGCTTTACTGATTAATATGCCCCATGGCATTCAATAAAGTCAGGCAGTGGAGGAAATAAGAGTGGTATTAATTTCTAACATTGCTATAAATTTGGCTTAATAAAACTAGCTCAATAACATTACAGAAGTAATACAATGGATGCTTCCAAATTGTTAGCAAAGATGCAACTAAACAATTTTCCTTCCTGAATTTCATATAACACTATTGCCTTTACTTTGAAGTGGAGGAATGAAAGCTGCCATGTAATCTATTTTTTCTCTGTAGAAGGTAATCTAATAGTTGGTATGATAACACAGTACACAGCCCTCCATCTGAATGACTCCAATACGCCTTATTCAGATTTTAGGTTACAAACTGCAAATTAACACAGGCTCACAGGCCCCAGGGATGGGGGAGTGAAACTTTACTCATGTAAGAATTTTCATAAAGATTAATATTAGGTCTGCAGAATCATTTGTTCTTCTTTAATGTATTAATGTTCAATTCCATAAATAAATGTGGTTACTACAAAATCTGAAAATATGGAAAGGCTAGTGAAAATCTACATGCTAGCTTTTTTCTCTTTTCCAGTTAACCCAGCACCCCCACACCAATTGTTCAATGAAATAACCTTAGAATTAGGATTTATAGGAACTTATAAAAATGAGGACACACTGCCACCCACTGAATTTTGGCTCACAAAATTTTGATGATAAAGAATGTATTCCATTATTAAGTAACCAAATTCATGTATTGGAGAGAACACTTACTCTCTCCTTTTCATTTATTAGATTATAGCCAGGCCAGCCAAAATATTGTTACAAATTGGAAATTTGCCTTTATCTCCATTATTCCAAAAAAGCAACGGCCCTTCATCCTGATGTTTTCCCTTAGCTTTTTAGTAATGTCTTTGAATAGCATTTATGGGCTGGAAGGAGATTTGATAGAGAAAACCAACAAACGGAAATGTGTTCATTTGACAGATATATATTTACCAGCCTTTGTACCAGGCTGGGGATAGAATTGTGAAACAGTTTTAGAATTTGTCCTCTCTCTCCCTAGAATATATAGACTTATTTTTTTTAATTTAATTTTATTTTTTCTGGAGACAGAGTCTCTCTCTCTGTAGCCCAGGCTGGAATGCAATGTTGTGATCACAACTCACTGCAGCCTCAACCTCCCAGCCTCAAGCCATCCTCCCGCCTCAGCTTCACAAGTAGCTTTGACTACAGACACATGCCACATACCACCACGCCCAGCTAATTTTTAAATATTTTGTAGAGACAGCGTCTTGCTATGTTTCCCAGGCTGATCTCTAACTCCTAAAGTCAAGCAATCCTCCCACCTTGGCCTTCCAATGTGTTGGGATTACAGGCATGAGCCACCATGCCCCTCTAGACTTGCTTTTTTATTTACGTTAATAAATGGTGAAGTTTGATACCACTAGTAAGGAAGCTATTTTGGGACAGAATTTTTTTTTGTTTTTGGTTTGTCTTTGAATGGATGAGGCACTTCTGCATTCCTTAGGTCCTCCTCAAATCATACCAGACAAAGCAGTAGGCACCTTTGCTCATGAAACGGTTCAAGAAACAGTGGCAGGGCGAGTCATTCTTATACCCACTCAGCACCCTGAGCATATATATTTATATATATATATTTTTTATATGGGACAGAGTCTTTCTCTGTTGCCCAGGATGGAGTGCCGTGGCACGATCTTGGCTCACTGCAACCTCTGCCTCCTGGGTTCAAGTGATTCTCCTGCCTCAGCCTCCTGGGTAGCTAGGATTACAGGCAGCTGCCACCATGCCTGGCTAATTTTTGTATTATCAAGAGATGGAGTTTCACCATGTTGGCCAGGCTGGTCTCAAACTCCTGACCTCAGGTGATCCGCCCAACTCAGCCTCCCAGAGCGCTAGGATTATAGGCGTGAGCCATGGCGCCTCGCCACTCTGTGCATGTTTTGAGACTTCTACTAAATCAGCTTAATAGAATGTAATAACACCTCCTCCTTTGCCCCAGCTCAAATGAATCCAAGTCTATTAGATAAGTGGATTTGATGTTTTCATGTTTTCCTTTGCTCAGCTTTTGGTTAAAATTACATTTTCAGATAACTCACATAAAAAAGATGTGCCTTTTCATGTTAATGTATTTATGCAACTTCCAGCTTTATGAGAAAGTTAAAATTTCATTTTTGCTGTTTCTGCTACTAAATCCGAAATGATCTTCTTTGCTTTAAAAATGAGATGTTTAGAATAAGCAATTCTAGGCTGGGTGGGGTGGCTTATGCCTGTAATCCCAGGGCTTTGGGAGGCTGAGGCAGAATTGCTTCAGTCCATGAGTTTGAGACCAGCCTGGGCAACACAGTGAGACCCCATCTCTAGAAACAAACCAACAAGCAAACAACAACAAAATGGCGGCTCACATCTGTGATCTAATCCCAGCAGTTTGAGAGGCTAAAGTGGGAGGATCATTTGAGCCCAGGAGTTGAAGACCAGCCTGGGTGACAGAGCAAGACCCCATCTCTACAAATAATTAAAAACTTAGCCAAGTGTGCTGGTGTGTGCCTGTGGTCCCAGCTACTTGGGAGGCTGAGGTGGAAAGATCACTTGAGCCAAAGAAGTTGCAGTGAGCTTGATTGTGTCACTGCACTCAAGCCTGGATGAAAGAGAAAGGCCCTGTCTCAAAAAAAAAAAAAAAAAAAAAAAAAAGACAAGCCTTTCTAAATTATTATTCCTCAAAGTACTTTTTAGTAAAAAGCTATCTTCAAAGGAATAATCTACATTCTGGATCCTGAGAATGACCATTCAAAAGCAAAGCAACAATTTTAGAGACTTTGGAGTCCCATCTTAGAAAGAACATTTGTTTCCAGAGTCCTCCTTGTGTCCTGAACTGGAAAATAAGACTTCCATTGGCTTATCCATCTTCAGGTAACCATTCACTTATAAACATGCTGATGACTCAGTGAATTGAATCAATCTACACAGGCAGTCATCCATACAAGCTATTATTTGCTTTAGGAAATCTGTTAGCTACTAAATTTTGATGCATTTTTATAAAGTAGATGGACTAAACTTAGTTTATTATATTTCAGGATTGATTTGACAATGCCTTTAGTTGACCTCGCATCTGCTCAACACACAAAGGTACCTAAAACAGATACACTTCAGCCATTAAAGTAAACTCCGGCAAAAGTTTTCCTTTCTTTTTATTTTATTTTATTTTTTGAGATGAAGCCCCAGTCTTGCTGCCTAGGCTGGAGTGCAATGGCGTGATCTTGGCTCACTGCAACCTCTGCCTCCTGAGTTCAAGTGATTATCCTGCCTCAGCCTCCTAAGAAGCCGGGATTACAGGCATGCACCACCATGCCCATATTTTTTATTTTTAGTAGAGACAGGGTTTTGCCATGTTGGCCAGGCTGTTCTTGAACTCCTGACCTCATGATCCACCTGCCTCAGCCTCCCAAATTGCTGGGATTACAGGTGTGAGCCTCTGTGCCCAGCCAAAAGTTTTGCTTTCTAATTAAATGAGGAAATTTTATTGAGATAAGAATGGGAAAGCATGGTGGCTCAGTACTTAGGGAGGCTGAGGTGGGTGAATCGCTTGAGTCTAAGAATTTGAGACCAGCCTGGGCAACATGGCAAAATCCCATCTCTACAAAAAATATAAAAATTAAAAAAAATTAGCTGGGCATGGTGGCGTGCACCTGTAGTCCTGGCTACTTGCAGGGCTGAGGTGGGAGAATCCCTTAAGCCTGGGAGGCAGTGAGGTGGCAGTGAACTCAGATTGCACCACTGCGTTCCATCCTCGGTAACAGAGCAAGACCCTTTCTCAAAAAAAAAAAAAAAAAAAAAAAAAGGAAAGAAAGAAAGAAAAGAAATGAGAAAATCAGAGCTGTTGGTGAAATAAATTAGGCAGTGGATTGAACCACAATGTAAGGTTGGGTGTTTTTAGCTAATAGGAAATAAAATATACTGTTGGTAATCTCTCAGGACCCTGAATCCACGTGTAATTACGTTGCTTGCTATTTTTCCCTCCAGTATCATCTAATTAGAAGTTATGGCAAATTAAACAATGCTAAAAGTATTTTCATCTTAAATGTCTGTTCCGTAAGCAAATCTAAAACCTTTAGGAGTCTGCAAAAATGTACTACTTTAATAATTCATTTTTGTTATTTGGAAAGTGAAAGCAAGTTTATTAGGAAAGTAAAGAAATAAAAGAATGGCTACTTCATAGACAGGGCAGCCCCAATAATCCATTCTTTGCAAAGCTTTCTGGGGTATGATGATGCTTAACAGACTAGGTCCGTTGCAAAAATAGTTTTGCAAATGTTGGTATAAAAATAAATAATAAACGTGGAAAGCAAAAAAAAAAAAACTTATTTGGTGGCTCACGCCTGTAATTCCAGCACTTTGGGAGGCCGAGGCGGGCGAATTATGAGGTCAAGAGATTGAGATCATTCTGGCCAACATGGTGAAACCCGTCTCTACTAAAAATACAAAAATTAGCTGGGCATGGTGGCACGTGCCTGTAATTCCAGCTACTCAGGAGGCTGAGGCAGGAGAATCGCTTGAACCTGGGAGGCGGAGGTTGCAGTGAGCTGAGATCGCGCCACTGCACTCCAGCCTGGCTCCTGGTGACGGATCGAGACTTGTCTCAAAAAAAAAAAAAAAAAAAACTTATTTGGTGACAACTAGATTATATGGATGCAATTTAAGTTTCAGATGGTCTCAACTTAAATCCTTCGTGAAATACATTAATTTTTCAAATGATCAGGACTCAGCAAAATGTATGTGAATGTGAGATGAAGGATGCTAAAATTCTCCCCTCTCCTGGATTTTTTTTTTTTTAAACAAGTACATTAAAGAATTACTACCCTTTGAGGATAAGGATACTATTTTCTTTTTGAAAGGAAACATTGTACTCTATAGAATGACTTGTAGTGTCTTTTGTGCCATTATTAATACATTTCCTGTTTAAGGAAATGACTTTTTTTTTTTTTAACATGATAGTTTAAACTTCAAAATAAGTGCTACTGACTTTTAAAATATCTTACTAATGTCATTCTGGGCATGAAGTATAAAGTGTGGAAAATGCTTGTCATAATAATCCTATTGTCATGAGATTCTCCTTTTTGAGTAAAATAGCTCACATTTGTTGTTTCTTTCCTGGAGAGGGGCAATTAAGAGAGGGGAAAGTAAGTTTTGTAGATAAAGCAAATAGATCCTTCACTTTTAGTTTAGTGAAGGATATGGTGATGTTAAAAAATACAAATATATACTATACGTATACTATATATTAAATATCAGCTATCTCTTCCAGAGATCTTGCCCTCATATTTACAAAGGCCATACAAATGTCCTTATATATCATATAATTCTATCTAATTGATTCTGTTTTCCTTCATTTCTATTTTTCTGTTCTTTCCTTTCAATCAGCTTCCTTAGGCTGAATGTTTTTCTGCTCTTATTGCCTTCTTCAATACCACCATTTAAACTTTAACAAGATTCAAATTGAAATAGTAAGTACAGAAAATAGGAAAAGCAAAAGTTTTAACTGAATTTTTTAATGTTACGTGCTTGAAGCATGTTTCACGAATGAATAACATACATGATTAACATGCATTTAAAAAAGTATGTAGATTGCACCATGAAAATGCTATCATTTACTGAGTGGAATCTACATTTTCATTTAATTTACTCTAATATTTTTCACTTATGAAATAAGCAAGACAGTTATGTGGCATATATATGTATATGTTTTACAAAAGTATACGTTTTAAAGCTTTTCCTTTTGGGAAAAAATACATACTTGTATATAGTTATTGAGGTCTTACTCTTAAAACCAAGGTGACCCTTAGTTTTGAAAAGAACAGAACACTATGATGAATAACAAATTATACTCTGCAAAGCAAGCCTTAGTTGTGCATTAATACCAGTAGATACTATTTCTGCATTTTTATTTGTACTAGGCAATGTGCTAAATGCTTTATATACACTAGCCTCATTTCAGTTTATTTAACTTCACAAGAAAACCATTGGTTAGGAATTTTTACCCTCATTTTACAGGTGAGAAAACGGAAACAGGGTTGAGTGACTTACTCAAGGTCTCAGAGTTAGTCAGTGATAAAGTTGGATTTGGATTCATGACTGTGCAATTATACATACAGCATATTGAACAAGATCAGACAGGTTTGAAATACCTGTAAAATTTCTGATTAGTTAAATATGATGTGGAAAACTATAATAATGATGGCAATAAATAACCAATAAATGTTAGAAGACAGAGTTTAAGAGACAAGGATATGATGCATAACTCCTTTTCTCCTGTAGAAGTAGATGAGGAAGTTATAATAGAGGAGATACAATGATAGTTCTGTAAAACTGTGAAGCAAGCATTGATTATTTGCTTGATTCATTAATTTACTTAATTAGATTTTTATTGGCCATACTGTTGGGTGGTGGCGTAGAAAGATCAGTAGGAAATGTGCCTGCCTTTACAGAGTTGACAGTTTTTTTTCTTTTGAGACGGAGTCTTACTCTGTCACCCAGGCTGGAGGGCAGTGATGCAATCTCAGCTCACTGTGAGCTCTTCCTCCCAGGTTCAAGTGATTCTTCTGCCTCAGCCTCCTGAGTAGCTGGGGTTACAGGTGAATGCCACCATACCTGGCTAATTTTTATATGTTTAGTAGAGATGGGGTTTCACCATGCTGGTCAGGCTGGTCTTGAACTCCTGACTTCATGATTTGCTCACCTCAGCATCCCAAAGTGCTGGTATTACGGGTGTGAACACTGCCTGGTGACAGTCTTTTGAGTATGTAGACCATACATAGGTAAATAATGCAGAGGTTCAAGAATGATCATAGCTTGTTCTAATTATAAAGGAAGGTATATAATCTAGAAAGGGGTGGGAAGGAGACCTGTCCTGAGTTTTAAGTTCTATATATGAGGCAGGTAATATGGTCAAGATTCCAGGTAGCGAAAACAGGTTGTAGAAAGCCAAGAAGCTCCAAATGAGAGCAGGTAGGTTAGTGAAGCAATTGATGAGCCTGAAGACAGAGAGAAATGCTAGATCCTCTAGGGGTAAACAGGATAGAGGTTGATGTAAGGCTGTGGGGAAGAGGCATGATGAGATCCGTATGTTAGGACAAACACACTGGCTATAGCGTGGAGAGAGGGTTGGAGAGGGACCATGCCGGAGAAAAACAGTTCGGAGACTGTTGCGGACAGGAGGGAAGTGACAAGGGGCTGATATGGGCGATGATGGGGGTTTTAGTGAGAAGGGACAGCCCAGGATATCAAAGAAAACAACAGAAGAAAAGTTTCAAGGAGGAAGAAACAGTAAACAGTATCAAGTGATGTAGAGAAAAGCTGTTCATTGGATTTAATAACAAGATCTCTGGTGACTCTTGCTAGAGAAGCAAGTGTTAGTGGTTCACAGAGAAGCCCATGAGGTTGAGGAGTGACCTGGGGTGAGTGGGAAGGAAACACAGTGAGTGGACAGTGTTTTCCTTTTCCACTCCCTGTGCTGATTTCCTCCTCTACTTCTAATCTCAGGGAAGAATAAAACCACTTATCGGACAATTAGCGAAAACTAGTGCATGCCATAAGCCTCAAAATTACCCTATGATGTTGGGCCCACTATTATCTTTATTTTCTAGGAGGGGAGCTGAGAGTTTGAGAGATTTATACCCCAGCCTGAGATCCACAGTTGGTAAGTGGCAGGGCTCTAGTTCAAAGCCAGGTCAGTGTGATTCCAGAGTTCACAGTCTCATCACTACCCTTTTCTAGAATTTAGCATCTTCATGCTTGCTTTTCTCTTCTTCCCTCTCAAGACTATTTTCAATCATGAACCTAATTGACTTATTTTCACCAAAACATAAATGATGGGCACAGTTCATTATGTTTTTTTTTTTTCTGGATACATTTTGAAATGACCATTGGATGTACTTCTTTTTGCATTTTGATTGTGAAATAAAGCACCAGTTTTGGCACTTTATGTAAGTGGCATCATTTGTATTCTGCTGTGTCTTGCTTCTTTTGCTCAAAATTATATTTTGCGATTCGTCCATGTCGAGTGTGGGATTAGTGCTGAATAATATTTCCTTATATGAATTTACCATGTTATTTGCCTTGCTATTTTATTCTCTGGGGACTTGGGGGTTATTTCTAGTGTTGAACAATTATGACTGATGTTATCTCTTTTTTTTAAAGTTCATTTTTTCTGTTCAAGAAGCTCTAAGAATGTGATTCTTGAACAGAAAAATATCTTTAAATATTTTAGGAGGTCAGGATTCCTTCCCAATTCCATTGAAATGAAACCTGACAGGTGGTTCCTGTGGGTTCCTGATATGCTTACTCATGAGGCCAAACCTGAGGAGTGTGAGAAGCATTTCTAAATTAAAATGTTTAAAGAGGTCAGGTGAACTGAAAAACAAAGAAACAGTTATTACCAGATCTCCCATTTCCCCTAGCTCTTCCACTTTATTGTTGCAATCTTAGCTAAATGAAGTCAGCTTGTATATTTTCCTGCATCGGTCCTTTGATCAGTAAAGTAATTTCTTTTCCTTCCTCTGTGCAAATCTTTTGATTATAATAAGCTCATTCTTTAAGGACCAAACATGGTAAAAAATATTAGCAACTTGAAAAATTTTAGCAACTGTCTAAAATAACTTATTTTTCAGGGGATAAAACTAGAAATATTTAATTTTATAAAGTGAAACATTGAAATATAATACAACCAGTAATAAGATCATAGTGTGTCATATGTTTTAATAACAACATATAAGATAGACACAGTATAGTATAGAGGTTCAGGGTATAGGCTCTGGAGTCAGAAAGACTGGGTTCAGATTTCGACTCTACTTCTTACTGTCTGGGTCGTCAATGCAGTGAATTTTTTAACCTTCTAGAAGTAGCTTCCTCAGCTATAAAATAAGGATAGTAGTAGTACCTATTTAATAGGGCCGTTGTGACCATCAAATGAAAAAACCTCAATAAATGTTAGTTGTTGTTGATATAGTTAACACATCCAAAGGGTAGAATAAGCAGAGTTTTTTTGTTTTGAGACAGAGTCTCACTCTCGTTGCCCAGGCTGGAGTGCAATGGCATGATCTTGGCTCACTGCAACCTCCGCCTCCCTGGTTCAAGTGATTCTCCTGCCTCAGCCTTCTGAGTAGCTGGGATTACAGGCATGCACCACCACGCCCAGCTAATTATTTGTGTTTTTAGTAGAGACAGGTTTTCACTATGTTGGTCAGGCTAGTCTCGAACTCCTGATCTCAGGTGATCCACCCGCCTTGGCCTCCCAAAGTGCTGGGATTACAGGCGTGAGCCACCACGCCCAGCCAACCAGAGTATTTATTAACAAATCTTGACAGAGATAGTTATCTACTTATATATAGCTATTTATTCAACGTTTAATAGGTACCTCTTCTGAGGCAGAAGTTGTGGATCAGACAAAAGTACAATTTGTGGAGCTTAGAAAATTATAATCAAGTGGCAATGTTAAATAAAGTATATTTGGAAACAAAGTAGGAAGTGATTGCAGAATGTGGATCAATTGAAGATACAACTTTCTAGGAGTTTTTTGTATTTTGAATTTGATATCAAACTAATAGCCACAACTTTACCTTGAAGGAAATTGAAGTTCTTTATTCCAGAAAGTGTGTGTACACAAAGAATAGAAGAGAAAACGAGTATGACCTCTTTTGAGGGATAATAGGAATGGAAACCGTGAATGAAATGGGTGAAGAAGGGAGACATAATTGATGGAATATTTTATAAACAGCTTTTTTTTTAAGACTCATGTATTTATTAGATGGTAGGAAAAATAAAAATTCAGTTCCATTTGTATTGACTTGCTGAATTATAAACCTCTTAAGGCAAAATGTGGGCAATCTGGCAGATTAAAGAAAAGTGGTAATATTTTGGCAAAATAAACTTTCCATATTTTCCTCTTCATAATAAAGATATAAATAATAAAGTACTTTGACATTTCAAAGATTTAAAATTTATATTGAAAAACCAGTCTTGAAATTTCTGCGAGTCATTTGAATCATTTGCTGCTTTTGTCATCTTCTTGTTCCTTTTTTTTTTTAAAGCCAAGACTCCTTTCCTACTGCTTCGACTGTAGTTAGTGTTTTCTAGGTTGTCTGTAGGGAATGTTCCCTGAAACTTATGTAACCCCCACCACGCGTTGTCGACTCCCCCAGGTGAATAGAATCCACTAGGTGGCGCCCAGGTCTACTGCCGCGTCTCGTCTCCACGGGGCGCAAATCTTGGAACAGCTGTTGATGGGCTGGAGACATCAGTAGGATCCATGTGGAGCAGCTTCCTTACGGTCTGCTCCAAAAGGCTGTAAGCCTGGTGTTCTTTCAAACTCTTACTGTAATGAAACCCCTGAATATGGACAATGATGGTGTGGTTTTCAGTACGAGAAAGACGAGCAGGCAGACAGACATCCAGCTGCAGTTCACAGCCCGGGCACCCGGCAAGTAGCAGGCAGGCGACTGAGATCCTCCCCAGAAGCTATCCTTAATGCCCAAAGATTGGTTTAGGCAATGACACTGCTATGTATGGAAAGGGAAAAAGGGACGAGAGGAAGGTATCAAAAAGAGGGAGATTATTTCGATATTAGCTTGAGTGGAGGCATAATTCGCTCTCATTTCTGGCAGGCAATTGAGCACTCTGCTTCATATGCTAAATCGAGGGTACATTCTGATGTAGATTTCATATAGTGGGAAATGAAGGTATTTTGTTTTTCTTTCAAATCACATCGGGCAATTTCCTTTATTTCTTATATGAAACGCTGGAGGCTTTGTACAATTATTTTATGCGTTATTACCATTCTTCTAAAAAGGGACAGCTCTTTTCTTTCCAATTTAAAGTAGTGGATAATGACTTTGGCAGCATTTTCCTGCCTTTTTCAAGTTTATGGGACCCATTTCTCATCATTAGGCTGAAGATGCAGATAAGAAAGGACGAGCCTTTTTCTGGAGCTTGTCACATCAGTGTTGCTTTTTAGGTGATTAAAAAGCAAGCAGCGAAGATCTCCGAGAAAACGTCTGACAAAAGGTAATGGAAACCCAGTAACAGACGAAAACCCGTGATAGATTAGGCCAACTTTCTCTGCTAAGTGCATGTGTGCATTTCAGCTCAGGAACAAAAATAAGACCCTGTTCTACGGAGGCTCTTAAAAAACTGACCTGTGCTGGCCCCACACGCTAAGGTTTATTTGAGGCGCCCGAAGGTGATTAGATCCAGGAGGAGGCGTTTTTCTGCAGTTCAGTTTAGGAACTCAGAGCCAGCCAAATGCTTACCGCAGCTGCTTGTTGGCTAGTTCAAAAATGTAGAGCGGCTTTAATTAAAAATCGGCAGGCACGTTTTGATTTTGGTCAAAAGAGATTGTTATTTTTAAACTTCCTGTAGAATAAAAAAAATTCTTATTCCCTTTTCTCTTGTCCATCATTCTTATTCTCATTTCTATCCCCTGCTATCATAATAATGGGAGGGGTTCAATATAGAATTCTTAAAATCTCTCCACGGTGATAATTTTGGTTCAGGGATATGCAGTGGTCCAACAAAAACATCTTTAGCACAAATGTAATTTGGAGTATATGGAAATTGTGTAGTAGTCACAGAGCTATTTCTTAAAAAATATCTTTGCTAATAATTTTGAAAGGCTAGAAGTAGATGAGTGAACATGATATTTGATTATGGAAGGTATTTTGCCTGGTGTTCAGTTGGTTTATTGTTTTGAAGGAGGGAAACTGACATGCACTTTAATAAAGCAGTAAAGTACTTTTTCTAGAACAAAACATTTATATTTATTTATTAAAATATGGTATTTCAATATGCAACAGAGAAAAAATGATTTCTGGTATGATGCTAGAAACAAATCTGGAAGTGTCAAAAAGGATGACTGAAAAACAGATTACAGTTAACAATATAAATCTCTAGAAGTAATATACTTTTCACCTCTGGGTGCCACTGTTCAACTGCTTCTTGTTTTTATGACTGTTTGAAAGCCAGATGCTTCTTGTAGATGTATTCTTAAAAGAATCTGTTAAAGAGACATTTTCTCTATCTCTGGTTATCTGGTAAATAACTTTTTTGGCACCTGGGTGTAAATTCAGCATGGTTGTGATTTGCCATTTAAATTACCAAATGATGACCAAATAATATTGAAGATTGTTTATATGGGCAATTGGCTAGATTAAAAGCCTAATTTCATCTTACGGAAATAAATTTTGTATTTGCCTTTTTAGTAAGCATTTAACCAGAAAAAGCATTTAAAACATGAGAGTTTTAGTTTAAATTTGTTGTCATTTGTAGATATGATTTTAATTCTGCACAAATGTTTGAATAGAAATCAATTTTATAAAAGAGAAGTAATGGGTAGACATTGGAAGGAATTAATCAATGAAAATATAATTTCAAGAACCTAAGATTGTTAACTGAGATATTATTTTTCACTTAACTTTGAAGCTTAATTTCTTTAGTAATTCCATGAAAAAAACCGTACAGGAATTTGTCTATATGTTTTCTGAATTCTTAATTCTCATGTGTGATTATTTTAAGAAATAAGAATAACAATATTTGTAATTTTGCAAAATATATGAGTAATTTTTTTTTTACAATCTAGGCAGTTAATTAGTATTTTGTAACAAGAAACAAATGCACATATGTGGTTGGTTTTAAAATCTCTAATTACTTATTTTAAACTTGGGGCTTACTAGTAATTCGAGAGAAAGAGTTTATAATGCCAAAGTTAATTTTGTTTTGTCATATACAAGTAGTTAATCTAAAAATTATTGATTGATATTCTCCCTCTTTTAACTCTTTTAGGACTCAATATTTAAAGCAAAACTAATTTATCTAGGTGTTCTTCGGCACAAAATTAATTCTGGGACTGGTCCAGGCCAAGCCTCATTATGGAACAGTTCCTCTTGCTGAACTAGTCTAAGCCTGATTGTTACTGGGATACTTTTTCAGAGTTATTTGCAACAAAGAATTTAACCCTTGAGAAGCTACAGAACTGACTTCCAATATTATATATATTAGGCCATTTGAGGGGATCAGGAAGACATTAAAATGAGAGTACGTCTTATCCTTGTGGGTGCTTCCTGGGACCTTGAAGTTAGGCAATTGTATTTGTGTATACTACAGGGGTTTTAGCTTTGTAAGCATAAACCAGAGTTGAAGGGTTCATTTAAGACGTTTTTTACCTTTCCCTAATCTGCATCACAACGAGCATATTACTGATCTTGTCTTTTTCATTTATATGTAAGTGGTGAATTTACCTCTTTGCCTGTGTGCCCAAATAGTTGCTCAGATCATACAGCAAGTTTCACTGACTTTCCTTGCTTAATGTTTAACTTGATCATTTGATTATTTGGTGTTTTTGTGCATACATAGACCCCAAGATTGTAACTGTTAAACAGCTAAAAAGTAGTTCAGCATCATTCATCATTTATATTTCCTTTACTGTGTGTGTATGTGTGTGTGTATAATATCTTTGCGAAATGTTACTGGAGAACAGATTTTTTCAAGTCAATTTTTGTGTTGACTTTTTGCCTTTTGTATAGAAGTTAGTTCATAAGGATTAGGTAATTTTCCACTGGAGAATCTCTTGCATTTTAAGGTTCTTTGCTCATTGTGGGCATCTTACCAAATTTTTTCACTAAAGTAGTCTTCCTCATTCAAAATGCCTCATTTTCTATTAGAATGTTATTAATTTGGCTCAATATATTTTTCTTTTGTGGCTAAGAAGGAATATTTATTTGGTGGTAGTGAGGAGGTCCAATCTACCAGTGAGTTCTTTCACAGAGAACAAGATGGTGGTCAGTTTGAGGGTGGGTCAGTGTCTTTATGATGAGAAGCAATAATTTAGTCTTTAGTAGGTTGCTTGATCTTCATGCTAACAAACCAATAGCTTTCCTCACTCCCTTTCTCTGGAACAGATTTCTGTTGAATTAGTAGTAGGTTGACTTGTCTCAGTCTCACATAGACGTATTTCCAGAAGGTGTTGCAGTTATGTTGTGAGACTTAATTCATCAGCCTAAACTCATTTTATCTGAAATGCAATAACAATTGTTAAGTTTTTCTAACATAAAAATAGTCTAAATCAATTATCCAAGCTATTGTTAAGCCACACTAAATTATGGGATTAATAAGCAAACATTCAGGTAGTTTAGTGGCATTTGATAAGAAAATTTTATTCATTTATATATAAGATTACATTTAGAAAATGATATAGGTCCCATTGTTTTCAATAAAGTAAAAGTAGGTTTCTAAAGAAAAACTTTGTAAAAACATTTTCTAGTCAGTGAATTTAATTTCTCTATAAAATAATAGTTTTAATAGAAACTGCTGCCTTGTGAAACTGAATTTTCAGTCTATAATATGGTATGTGCTTCTGTTTTAAATTCATTATAAAAAGTATTTAAACTTCATAGATTTCTTCCCCCTCTGTATTTTTGTCAGCCTAGACACACAAAGAAAGAAGAATGCTCTATACCTTATGGATATTTAATAAAGATTAATTTTTAAACTAACAATTTAAATATAATCTCCAAATAGATTCAAATCTATGTTAGTTTAAATCCTTTCACAATAAATAACAGGATATAGGAAACTTTAGGAAGGCTTATGATTCTCTATAAGAAAAATGTGCTTAGAGCTTAGAGGGGGACATTTTACAATTAAAAAAAAAATCGACATCTTCCTTTCTGCAGATACCAATACAATCAATTGACAATAAATGAAAAAAGCTGAAAAAAAAAAAAAAAAGAATGCCCCCTCTCCAGTCTTCCATTTTATTTCAGTTGGAAAATCCCCACTGAATGCATTTTTTAAAAAAGTAAATGTATCCTGGGAACATGCCGTTCAGGATTTTGGAAAAGGAACTTCAAACGAAGTTGGTAAGGGAGGCAAATGCGTAAGTGGAAACTTTGAGGAAACTGGCAATGAGAGACTGGAAATCAGGCAGTCATTTACGTTTTACTTCACCACCCTTTGCTTATGTGAGTACAAAGCAGGGAGCTGGCAAGGCTGTGAGTCAGAACTCTCCTCTCAGGAACTGAGCAGAGAGATTCCCAGCATCTGTTTCCTCAACTATCACCCAGAGGATACTGGTGGTAAATCACAGGGAATAAAAATAGCCTCAGAAGTCTAGTTCCAAACAAATAACGCGTGGTGGCTATTTGATAGTGGTTTGGGGATCTCAAAATTCTTCATTAGCTAATTAATAAATATATATTTTTTACATTAATAAGCATATTCCTTACATTGTTCACCTAAATTTTGAGCACAATCTTGGCATTTATACTGACCTGAGTTGAAGTATTACCTAAATTACATTGTATTTGATATTACTATCTGAACTATTTAGGGGCTAAAGGTAGGTCTATGACAAATAATCACAAATGTTAAAGCTTTACTTCAGACACAATAAAACATTTATTTTTAAGATGTTAAAAAAAACCCCACTAGCTTCTTACCATAATGTCAATTGCCAATACACTGATAAGATCTTTCTGCATTTTGACTGTAGCAATTTTATGGCTAGAATCTTACAATTTAACACAACTTATGGTCTTTTCAGGTTATATTTCACATGTAAGAAAGTATTTTTTAGGTCTGCCTAGAAATGTAATTTGATATTAAGTTATAGCTTAGATTTTCAACAAAAACAGCAGCTGTAATAGATGGGATTAGCCAGTGGTGAAAAGTTCAAAGCATTTAATGGAATTGATCTACTAAATTAGCATTGACAATTTTTAGTGGCTATCTTAAATATACATTATTATCATGAAAGAATTAGTCCAATTAAGCCTTTACATTTGGAAGATGCCCAGTCTGACCTTGTCCTACTCAATGTGAAAAGAGAGAGCATCTTTGGGTTTATGTAAATTTGGTGCTAAATCAATTGATTTGGGGGACCCTTTTACTCCTTTTTGGAAAGGAAGAAAAACTCAAAGGCTCTTTATGGTGACAAATGGGTTATTAGAACAGTTAATATAATTTATAATTATATTATAATTAATGTATTATAATTAATATATATAACAGTTTTTATATTGCAAAAAAAATGATGATCAGGAGTTGCTCTGAACCTATTCTGGTTTCAGGGGCTGCCCAACTAAAAAAAAAATAAGAAAAAATAATGATCGAAGAATAGAACAAAATAATATTTGATACATAGGTGAGAATCAATTAGAGTGTGGTTATTTTCTCACGATTTCTTACTAAAACTATATTTACTGTGTATACAGAATATCTGTTGGAACTGAAAGAATTATACTGGGTTTAATTCAGGTTTTTATTTAGAACACTTTCAATTAAGAAATAACTAGCTAATAAAAAAATAGAAATCTGGCTGGGTATAGTGGCTCACGTCTGTAATCCCAGCACTTTGGGAGGCTGAGGTGGGCGGATCATGAGGATTGAGACCATCCTGGCCAACATGGTGAGACCCCATATCTACTAAAAATACAAAAAGTTGCTGGACATGGTGGCATGTGCCTGTAGTCCCACCTACTCAGGAGGCTGAGGCAGAAAAATCGCTTAAATACAGGAGGCAGGGGTTGCAGTGAGCTGAGATCACACCACTGCACTCCAGCCTGGGGACAGAGTGAGACTCCATCTCAAAATAAATAAATAGATAAATAAAAATAAAAACAAAGAAATCTATGCAAATATACGTGAAAAAACAAGTATGGGATTTTCCGGAAATCTATTTTCTATACATCCACAGTATATTTTATATTCTGTTGATATAGACTTCTATGATAACTTGAACATAAATATCATGAAAATAAAATTGAGTTTTGAATTGTCAGTTTAATTGTGCAAAGCCTCTGATGATGGCTGATTACCCATTTATCATGAAATTGTGAAATCTTGACTCTTACGTAAGGGGCTTGGTTGACAGACCAACTTAATTCACAGTGGCTCATATGTGAGTCTTCATTGGAGTTCAGGAGCTAGCTGTTTTGTGAAAGCATTCAGTAAAATATATTTTAGTTGAGTTTTTTTTCTGTTGTTATTCATTACAATATTTAATGGTCCATTTCCCTAATCTGGGCTTCTAACCCAGACACTTTTGGACATTTTTAATAGAAAAAGACACGTCTTTTGTGTAAGATTTCTTCAAAAAGAACATAGTAACTAATTTACCCCCAGCTTTCTCTTCTATAAACGGAATACTCCAATTCTCATTTATCAGCTCCTCAGCTTTTTAAGTTCTCCCCTGAATGCTCAGCAAATTATTCATATCCATCTTTAAATATAGCACTCCAAGGGGAATTTAGTGCTTTATTAAGGTATCTGAGGAAGATGGGAGATGATCTCATTTATTCCTGAGGATGTATTGAAAATCCCCTCTCTGCCAGACTCTGCTAGGTACTGGGAATACAGTAAGATTTAACAAAAACCTTGAGGGAGAGAAAGATTTGCCAACAAGTAATGGGCATACAACATGGTAAGGGCTAACATGGGTGTGGACAACATGCATTTGTCTGTCAGTCCTAATTCAGTATTCATTGTCAAAACAGTATTTTAAATTACTACAGTAATGCCTACTGATAGTCATATTTTTATGCAAATAATTTCTAATTAGCTCCTATAATTCAGGTATATACTTGGAACACATTTTTCCATGCTACATGTAAATCTGCATTTTGTTTCTTGTTATTTGTACAATTTTATCTTAAATTGTTATTTTACCTTCTAAATTTCATTTTTTTGGGCACTTCTATCTGTTGTTCAGTTTGATATCAAAAATACCATTTGTGACCTCCTCACTTTGAATGCTTTAGTTAGAACTCCCCAGCCAATGTAGTTAATGAATAAATAGTTGTCCGTTCCTGGTTATATTTTCCTGATATGCCTTATAGGAGAGAATCAAAAGCCTTCCTAAAGTCTAGCTTAGGGTTCATCAGTTGATTTTCTGTGATCCATTATGTTTTCCACTCTGCTATGTAAGAGGATGACTGTCTATTACCAACATAGGACAAGTATTTTTGGGAAACTATATTGATTAATAACGATTATATAATTAGGTCCACTTTCAAGGGTTCTGGTTACTTTGGTCCTTTTTGAACCTCCAGGCATCTACTCAGTTCTTTGAATATTATACGAAGGTGGAGACAGTCATTTTGTGCCATTCATTCAGTGTTGTCAAATGGAAACTGATCAGAGCTGGGACTATCAGAAAAGAAATGGGCAAGTCGTGTGTCCTAGTCATCATCTATCACACGTCAGCATTCGCTCCTGCATAGTGCAGCACTGATCATGGCATGATGCAAGCTCTTATTTGGTCACTGTGGACAAATATTCCCCTTTTATTGATTTGTAATACACCATTAAGCTTCATTGTTATAAAATTGGATATGATAGATAGCAAAATGATAAAAACCACCTGTAATTCACTAACTAGAGATTGGCATTGTTAGTATTTTGGTTTACATATGCATGTTGGTGTATGTGGATGTAAGCATGTAAAATATGTATAATATACATACTGTTTTGCAACAACTTGCTTTTTTCACTCAGTACTACAGAGTCCATTTTTCTAAGATAATGTACATCATATAATCATACAAATTCAGCTTTTCAGTGTTGAATCGCAACTGTGTTCTTTTTATTGTTCAATAATTCTGCTCTAATTCCCTGAGTAAAAAGAAACCTCTCCTCCACTCATGCCTTTCTTATAGCATTATCTCTTATCAACTTTAAGTAGATTCCTTATTATCTTAGTAACTGCAGTCTCTGAGAGTAGGATCTATGCATGATTTATCCTTATGTTTCTTA
Source organism: Callithrix jacchus (assembly GCF_049354715.1). NCBI lineage: Eukaryota > Metazoa > Chordata > Mammalia > Primates > Cebidae > Callithrix > Callithrix jacchus. The sequence goes on from NC_133507.1 coordinate 52,244,369, forward strand.
CATTTTAGCTGCATAATAAATATTCATTTAAATAAACAAATTCAGGAACTTTAGCAATGGGAATTGAAATCTTGGACCTTTGTGTTTTGCTTTTAGTTCTATCTCTGATTTCACTTTGTAATACAGTTTACCCAGGGACAGAACGAAAAAAAGCAATTTGTCACTTACCTGGCATCACCAAGATGTGAAGTATGCCACAGAAGCTAACGTGCCACACAGCTGGAAATAGTTCATTAATATCAACAATTTTGAATGAAGCTTTCTCAGATGCACTACATACTTTATTAGAATTTTTTAGCAAATGAAAGATATTGATGTGAAACATTTGGAAAATACAAACAAAAAAGCAACCTCTAATTCTACTAACTAGAAATGAACATTATTATTTTGATGTCTGTCCTTGCAACCTTTCTTTTCTATGTATACCTATACATGTGAAATATAAATTTCACTATAGATTTTATCAAACTGCAATCCAAAACACTATAGCTACTTTTTCTCATTAATATAAACATCTTTGCATGACAAAAAATTTTGCCTAATAATAAATGTTGATGACTATATAGTATTTCATTATGGGAGTATGCTATAATTTACTTAATCTCACCTTCCCTTATTGAGTATTTAAATTATTATCTACTTTATGTATTATGAATTATAAAAAAAAATTGTAATGAATATCCTGGGTCAAAAGTCTTTGGACATTTGGTAAGGAAAAGTTTTAAATATTCCCCTTTAAGCAATCAAGTTGAGGCAAGTCTCTTTTTCTTTCATTACAAGATTTAAAAAATATATATAGCATATTCAAGTAAATTAGTGTATGAGATGGACTAAGATTTTAAAAATTATAAAATAAGGGCATGCTACCCTGAATGATGACAATGGAATTACTTTCTGTCTCAAGTTGATTCTAGAATACTTGCTTGGCCTCATTTGGTCTTTTGTGGCATGAAAAATGTACTTCTTTATTAGATTCAGTCATAAAACAGGAGAAATAAGATTCTAAATGTTCATGTTTCCTGGAAGAAGTTGATACCTAGCTGTATCTTTGTATAGTTTCATAAAACTATAGGTTGGAAGGGAGACAGTTTCTGTGATTAAGTCTGTTCCTCAGTTTCCATTTTATAAGTAGGACAGAGCTAATCACTATAAACATCTAGAAATCTTTTAAAACTTCAAAATCCAAATGGTTTACATTCTGTTCCCCCAGCTTTTGTTGTTGTACTGCTACAATTCTGTGTTTTGATGCTAGTTAGGTAAGCACTTTGAAAAGTGCTATCACAGTGTTTACCCATTTTGATGAAGCTTTGAGTATCTCTGCTTTGTGTTTTAAAAGCCTACACAGGGAATTCCCAGGTGGTCTCCCATCAAAATACTAACTGGACCAATCCTGCTTAACTTTTGAGGTTAGATGAGATCAGGCAGTATGGCCATAGATTGGGTATTTATGATTTGACATAGAGGAAGCACTAAAGTACAATTATGCATTTCGGGGACTGATGAGAAAAGAGAACATTGCCACTAAATCACTGTTAACTGGAGATTGTGGGATTTTGCAATTGGGAGCTAGAGAGTAAAGAGAGATCATTATTTTTATTTTGAATAAATCAATGCTGTTAATTGAGATGTCCTATTCAAAAGCTAAGAAAAATTGGAGATTACTATTTAATTCTATCAAGTAACACCAAATAATATTAATTAAGTTTGCTTGATGAGAGAGTTTTCCTCCAAATAATCTGCTAAAGAGAACATGGCTCATATTTTGGCATCTTAGAGTGAAATCCAGAAACTGACAAAATTTTATCATAGTCCTAGTTACTTTTAAAAATTGTTCTGTTAGTAGAAATAAATCTACACATTCTGGATTTCCAAACAGTCATTTGAAGTATTAAAGTAAAAGTAGTGGATCTGGTTGCGTGGTGATATGCTTGTTGGTGTTGTCTGTCCTCGCACAGGACAGAAGAATGATCTACAAAGCAGATGCTACAGAGAAAATAGGTAGGAGGCAAGGAGGAAAGAAAAGAAGTGTGGTTTACCAGTGCAGTCTCAAGAGAAGGGTGAAAAACATCTGAGCCTTTGGCCAAAGAGTTTTGCCAACTCAGGTCTGGCAAAAAGGCATTGTGGGATGTTTGGGGCCCTGCAAAGCCAACAGGGCCTCTGCTTTATAGGTCTCATTGGGATGACGTTCATGCAGTAAGTGGTATTAGAGTTGAATTTAATCCATCTTAGAAGGAGGATACATTAACCTCACTTGAGTCAATGAACTGATAGCTCCAGAGAGCCAGTGTGCAGGAGGATGAATTATGGTGCAGACTTGCAAGCTTGTCCAACCCATAGCCCATGGGCTGCCTGCGGCCAGGATGGCTTTGAATATGACCTAACACAAGTATGTAAACATTTTTACACCCCACCCACACACGCACACACATGCACAAGCTCATCAGCTATCGTTATTGTATTTTATGCATGGCCCAAAACAATTCTTCTTCTTCTAATGTGGCCCAGGGAAGCCAAAAGGGGCTGGTTGGAGTCCTAATGCCAGTGCTGCTGGTTGCTGGCTGCTGGCTGCTGGCTGTGTGGCCTGGACAAGTTCCTTACTCAATCTGTCTCAATTTTGTTTTATATAAAACAAGAAGCTTGATATTAGACTCTGAAACAGTGATTTTGAGGTCATTCCCAAATTTGGGGCATTCGGGTCTTGGGGAGACTGGCTCTCCAGGGCTGACGGTTTTGTTTGCTCTGGATGACTGCAGCTACAGTGGCTACAAACAAAACTTTGTCCTGAAGCTTGTTTTATGTCTCTGGACTTCCCTAGGGAGTACCTGTTGACATTAATGCCAAGATTTTTTTAGAGCTTATTTTGATATGTTGGTACATTTTATTCCTTCTTAAATTCTAAAACTGTTCTTGGGTGTGTACTAGCACCATATATTCCCTGTGAACCTATTTATCTTTTGGAAGTTCAATAGAAAGAAATGCTGTCAGTCAATATTTGAGGTCGATAGGCATTCTTTTAAAAAGGGGTTACTCTTGTTCTTGATCTGATCCTTGAGTAATCGAGAAACAAAGAAAATTATGCTAACATAATCATCAGGAAACTATCTACAAATAAACTTTGATATTTGACTTCATGAACTATGATTCTTAGCCAACTTTATCCTTTACCTTGTCACCATTGGAATTAAAGTATTTACAATCCCGAGAAAATCATATCCTTTCTATAACAGTGTGGTACATTATTTATTAAAAACAAGCCATGCAAGTGTAATACCTAATAGTTCTATTGAAGAGAGATGCTTACTTCTTTGCAAAATTTGGAAAACAGTGTGTCTTTACTTGCTTATGTAAAAATGACTGACTGATTAATCATGGGTTTTTGAACTGGTATAGTTCCAGAAATGTTTCTTAGGAAAAATTCTAGCTTTGCCTGCAGGTTCTTTTTGATCTAACGCTACATATAGAATGGCCAGAATCTTGTTCAGACCACTCAGTGCTCCCAAAAGCTATCAATTTTGCCATCAGCTCATTTAATCACTGATGCCTATGAAAATACTTCAACCACCAATCAGGCATATTTGCATTTCAGGTCACTGTGTAGAAGTGTCTGTTGCTCAATTCCTAAAAACTCTTATCAGTTTAAAACAGGGGTAAGCAAACCTTTTCTGCAAAAGGCCAGATAGTAAATACTTCTGGCATTCCCATTCATGTGGCCTCTATTGCAATTATTTGACTCCGCTGTTGTTTAGTACAAAAGCAGCCATAGACAATATGTAAATGAACAAATGTGGCTGCATTTCAATAACGTTTTATTTATGGAGACTAAAGCTTGAATTTCATATAATTTTCATGTGTCACAAAACATTATTTTTCTTTCGATGTTTTTAACATTAAAAAATGCCAAAACATTTCTCATTTTTTGGACCATATGAAAACAGGTGGTAAGGTAAATTTGGTCTGCAGACCATAGTTTGCTAGATCCTTGTTTAGAAAATTGAAATTATGTAGAAATGTTTGAAAGACACAACTGATAATTTGTGGCTGGGTATTACATATTCACCTGTTTCCCCTTTTCCTGGGCACATAGCTTTAGACTATACCTCGTCTTCCTCATAGTTAGGACTGGTCATTTGACCAAGTTCTTTTTTCATTTGAGACAGAATCTCACTCTGTTGCCCAGCTGGAGTGCAGTGACTTGATCTCAACTCACCACAACCTCCACCTGCTGGGTTCAAGCCATTTTCTTGCCTCATTCTCCCAAATAGCTGGGACTACAGGCACATACCACCATGCCTGACTAATTTTTATATTTTTAGTAGAGAGAGGGTTTCACTATGTTGGCCAGGCTGGTTTTGAACTGTTGACCTCGTGATCTGCCTACCTCAGCCTCCCAAAGTGCTGGGATTACAGGCGTGAGCCACCGTGCCTGGCCTCATTTGACCAAGTTCTAGCCACTGGAATGTGGGGCAGAAATGATGTGTGGTTGCTTCCAGGTCTGGCCTATAAAAACCTCCCATGCATGGTCCTTTATGTGCTTTTCTTGTGTGTAGAATATGAAGGGGCATCAAAAAGGAAGGAGGTTGGTTCTTGTTTTGGTTTTACAGTGAGAAATAAACTGCTATTGTGTTGAGCCACTGAGAATTTTCAGTTTTCAGTTACAGCAACTACTGTTATCTTAACTAATATGTCATTAGTTTTTCCAGATATTTTTGATTTGATTCTTACACTAAATTGGATTCTCCAAGATTGCATACTTGGATAGATTTGTTTTTCTCCTCCTCTCCTCTCCATTTCCTCCTTTTTCTTTCTTTCTTTTTGAAATGGAGTTTCACTCTATCGCCCAGGCTCAATCTCAGCTCACTGCAGCCTCTGCCTCCTGGGTTCAAGCGATTCTCCTGACTCAGCCTCTCAAGTAGCCGGTATTACAGGTAACTGCCACCAAGCCTGGCTAATGTTGTTTTTGTATTTTTAATAGAGACGGGGTTTTACCATGTTGGTCAGGCTGGTCTCAAACTCCTGACCTCAAATGATCCACCTGCCTTGGCCTCCCAAAGTGCTGGGATTATAGGCATGAGCCACTGTGCTCGGCCTGTTTGCTCCTTTTCCACACTTAATTGGCAGATGATAGACTGGGTTGCTTTCTGTGTTTTAACCAAATAAAATTTGGTGGCTATTAGCTTTCACTGAGATGTTACAAGAAACAAGATATATCAGTTTTACCATAGTGATGTTAGTGAGAGAAGTCACTGACATGAAAACCACCTGAGAAATTCTCTTGGAACTCAGGGCCAGGAAAAACTTATCTTCCTCTGAGAAATTTGTATGTTTTCTTATCAGCAAAGAGAATATCGTTGAATGTACCTGATTGCGTTCCCTTTTCCCTTTTCCCTCTGGTTGCCAAGAAGCTCAGAGCCAAATTTTTGGCTCAACATTAATAACTTCGTAGGACCCTGTGGCCTACATATCTGCATTCTTAGTTTCCTACTGGTCTTGACCTTCTATTCTGCTGTGTTTTCCTTGTTCCTGATTTTTAAAATTTATATTTTTTAATTTTATTGCTTGTTTTTCTTATAAGCTTCCTCAGACCCTTTGTGGAACAAAATGGTGTATGTTAAAAAAATGGCTTCAGCTTATTAATAGAATATACCAAAAACAATCCTTAATCACTAATTGTGGTCTGGAAATTATAACTTCAAGTTTATTTCTTGGGTTCTCCCCTTAGTCATTATGTCTCACGGTTTGGTGAAGGGATGTTTTTGCAATTATGAGAACTGAAGGCCTAAACATTTCACTAGTCTAAAGGAAAAAAGAATGTCACTTTACCAAAGGTCCCTATGAGTTGCCATAGAAATGGAGATAATTCACAAAAAAGTTTAACAGGTAGATGATAGACTGGGAAAAGATGTTTGCAATGTTTGAAAAGCAATAGCAAATTAATGTAAAGAATATATAGTGACCTCCTGAAACTCAAGAAGAAAAGATAATTAAATAGACAAACGATTGAAAGATATAAATAGGTTATTTTCAGATGCCAAAATTTGTCGGTTATCAGAGAATAGCAAATTTGAAGAAGTAATCACTCCATACTCATCTAATTGGCAAAAAAATTTCTACATTATTTTTTTACTCACCACCATACTAACAAGGACAATCAGCAAAAATTAAAAGGTGGACAATAGCAAGTATTGGCTGTATGTGGACGATGGGGGTCCCCATGCACTGTTGGTGAGTGTCTGGACTGGTAGAGCTATTATGGAAAACAGTCTTTCAGTATTTAAACTACATAAATGCATTCTGACTTCTCCGAGGCATATCTTCCAGATATATTCTTCCCTAAGGTCAGTAGAAGATACACACGAAAAGTTCATCACGGTCTTATTTGTGGTAGCAGTGCATTTTAGGCATTCTTGTGTCTATCACAAGAGGAAAGGGCGAATAAAATGTAGTGAATGTATGTTTTACAGTAGTTAGAAGCAAGATAGTTTTACAGTTACATCTTATGATTTTAAAAAAGTGTTCAGTAAAAACGGTATGTAAGAGTGATATATTTATCATAATACTATTTACATACATTTAAAACAGCCATAAAGAAAATAACACCATGTGTTTAAAAGGATTCAGACAAATTAAGTCAATGTATCAAACTCATACCTATGTATAGAGTGGAGAAGAGTAGAAGGGACAGATGATCATTCACCATGAACTCAACTATTTGTACTGACATGAGAAAAGGAAATTTGTGTCATCCTGAGAGGAAGTGGCACTTTAGTGTTGCCTTTATATGTCCTCAAGCAGCCAAGTCTCATGTGAGAAGTCACTGGTGGTGACTGCACAGAATAGAAGGGTGGATTCAGACTCACTTGGATTTGATCTCAGCAACAACTTTGAATTTACCAGCATTTTGCAGGAGCTTGAAAGTGAGAACTTTGTAAAAATCTCTATCTCAGGCCGGGCATGGTGGCTCACGCCTTTAATTCCAGCACTTTGGGAGGCTGAGGTGGTCAGATCACCTGAGGTCAGGAGTTTGAGACCAGCATGGCCAACAAGGTGAAACCCTGTCTCATCCAAAAATATAAAAATTAGCTGGGCATGGTGGCAGGCCCCTGTAATCCCAGCTACTCTGGAAGCTGAGGCAGAAGAATTGCTTGAACCCAGGAGGTGGAACTTGCAGTGAGCCGAGACCGTGTCACTGCACTCCAGCCTGAGTGACAAGAGTGAAACTCCATCTCTAAATAAATATAAATAGAAATCTCTATCTCAGTACAGGAATTACCTCTGACTTCATTTATTCATTCAGAGCATAGCATGGTGGCTGAGAACATGGACTCTGGAGACGACTCCTGGCTCTGCCATTACTTACCATGTGACCCTGGGCAAATTACTTCATCTGGCATGCCTCAGTTTTGATTGGTTTTGAAAGACAGGGATAACAACTTTTTTTTTTTTTTTTTTGGTACCAAATTTCTTTATTCGAAGGAATGGTACAAAGAACTTAAGAGGATATTTTGGTACAACTTATAGAAAAGGTAAAGGAAACCCCAACACGCATGCACTGCCTTGGTGACCAGGGAAATCACCCCGCGGCGATGGGGAAATTAGCCTAAGGCTTAGCTTTCATGATCACTGTCTCCCAGGGTGTGCTTGTCAAAGAGATACTCTGCCAAGCCAGATTGGGGTGCTGCCATCTTGCGCAAGCTGGTCACGTGGTCACCCAATTCTTTGATGGATTTCACCTGCTCATACAGGTAATGTCTCAATGAAGTCACACAAATGGGGGTCATTTTTGTCAGGGGCCAGTTTGTGCAACTCCAGGAGTGACTGATTTGCATTTTTTCCCAAATGTAACGCACACTCCGTCGCATTCAGCCCGCTCTCCCAGTCATCATGGTCTGGTTTCTTGATATCCTGAAGGAAGACGCGGCCACCTCGTTGGTTCTGCAGTTTCATCAGTTTCTCATCATGTTCCCTCTCCTTATGAGATTGGTGAAGAAAGTACTTGGCAAAGTTCTTCAAAGCCACATCATCGCAGTCAAAGTAGTAAGACACTGACAGGTAAATGTAGGCGGTGCAGAGCTCCAGGTTGAGCTGGCGGTTGATGGCGGCCTGAGTCCTGGTGGTAGTTCTGGCGCACCGGCGAAGGGGACACGGTCGTCAAGGCGGCGGCAGCGGAGGCGGTGGCTGAGTGGAGCTGGAGCCGCGGCGGGGGCCTTGGCGCAGTCGGAGGGCACGGTGTGGAGGTGACGGAGGGCTGGCTGTGGGCGGCCGGCCGGTGTGGGGGAACGAGCACCGAGTTCGTCCAAGCACTGTTGAAGCAGGAACCGCGGAAACTCTTCGGCGAAGAACGTCATAGGGTTGTTGTGAGGATTAAGCAAGTTAATATTCTGAAGCACTTAGAATGGTTCTTGGTACACAGTAAGCATTATATAAGTATTCATCAAATAAATAAAGTCATTTACAATACCTGAGTACCCAACATGGGCAAGGACTATGCTAGATTCTGGGAGTACATCTCAGAAAAGATGATCTTTGCTTGTTTTTCATTTTTTGAGACAGGGTCTTTCTTTGTCATCAAGGTTGGAGTGCAGTGGTGTGACCATGGCTCAATGCAGCCTGAGCCTCCTGGGTTCAAGCAGTCCTCCTGCCTTGGCCTCCGTAAGTGGTGGAATTACAGGCATGAGCCTCTGTCCCTTGCCAGAAAAGAGACTCTTTTTACTATGTCTCTTGTCCTGCCCTGCCTAGGTTCCAGGGTCTTAGTCCTTGCTTCATCGCTTGTGCCCAAGCTCCATCTATTGCTATATCTGTGTCTTTTTTTTCCTTCTGTGTTTGTCTTTTGATTCTCTGATGAATATCCTCATTACTGAAAGATTGGGACCTGGAGAAATGCATTGATGTTTGAGGCTCCGTTTCAGGTTGCTAGATCCTCCCAAGGCTACAAGAAAACCTGGATGTCTGCTCCTGGCTCCTCTCAGGTTCCACCTGATAGTTTTGCTCACCCCTTCCTCTTTATCGCTGAGTGGCTGCCAGAACACCCCAGTAGGTCTCTTCAAAGACCTTGTCTTTGCTAGTCTTTTCCATTATGGTAAATGGCTCTCTCCAGAGGTTCAAGTCAGAATCCTAGGAGTTATCCTTGGTTCCTCTTTTCTCCTCCCACCGAATTGAATCCATCAGCAAGTCCTGTTAATTCTACCTTTAAATCATCTCTTGAATCTCACAGGCTCTGTTGATCCTTGACGTCATCACCCAAGTCCAGCTTCCCACCATCTTTAACTTCCAGACTAGTCTGCCTGCTTTCACTTTTGCCCACTGCATTCTATTTGCCACATAGCAACCAGAGGGGTGTTTAAACTATGCAAATCAGATTACATTTGAACTCTGCTCAAACCCTTCAATGACCTCCCATTGCACTTAGAATTAGTGTTAATAAACCAAGGATTTAATTTATAAGAGCAAATTTTAAAATCAGTGTTTCCTAACCCTTGGGTCAATCCCAGAGCCTTTTCGCTATGAAATTTTCAAAATTAAAGAGCACAATTGCAACACTTAATTGTTTAATTTTCTTCTGTGTTATTAGATGTTTTTCTGCTAAAATTAGTTGGCGTGGGGTGGGGGAGGACGGGGACATAACCACCGGCAGCTGCAGCTCGTAGAAGCTGGTTCTCGTTCTCTCATCTTCAAGTAGGCAGATTCCTCCCTAGCCTGCTGAGCCTTCTGGGTTGGGGGGGAAGTTTGCATTCTTTCTTCCTCAGGGATTATGGCCTTGAGAAGGTGTCTTCTAGTTATCATCAGGACCAGGCTCGAGGACCAGCCTTGGGTCAAAAACACAGGATGTGGGTGAGCATGCAGTGAGGCACTGGGCAGTCGGGACTGAGTCACCAGACAGTCCCTGAGCCATAGATGGCTGCTGCTGGGGAGGAAGCAGACAGAGAGGTTCAATGAAGGTGAATGTGCCAGGCTAGAGTCAAGTGCCTTCGTCAAGAGTGGGGAGTGAAGGACTGCAGTAGAAACCACAGGAACAGACGTGGAGAAGGTAAGTCCATTGCAACCTGACAGGAGAATGGTGGTGGTTTTCAACACCTGGCAGGACTCAGTGGAACTTCTTCCCCAATCACAGATTAGCTTCTTTTTACTGACTCAGTTTCCTTTCCTGATAAGCCCAGTCTCCATGAAGACTTTGTCAGAATTTAATGTTCTCTTTAAACCACTGGGTCTCAGTCTCATTAGAATCATGTGGGAAGCTTTGTTTAAAAAAAAAAAAAGATTCCTGGGTTCTACTCACCTGGGTCAACAGAATCAGAATCTCTAGGGAGGTTGAGGTGGCATAGGGTTGGTGGGGTTGGGCCCAGGCATATGTGATTTTTTTAGAGTTTCACCATGTGATTCTGAGTCCAGTGAGGATCAAGAACCACTGCCTTCAGCACTCTTACTTTGAGTAAGCAGGATGAGATTTAAATTTTTAGAATGTTGCAGCTAAATGATACTTTGTGGCAGTATTTCTCAAACTTTCACGAGCTCGTGAATAACCTGGGGAATCCTGTTAAAAAGCAGATTCTGGTTTAGGTGGTTGGAAGTGGGGCCTAAGCTATGACATTTCTCACTCATGTCCATGTGACATGGGAGCTGCTGGAATGAGAACCACTTTGATTGCAGTGGAGCTTTAGATGGAATACTGATGGCATGCTGCTTCTGCGCCAGACCTAGGCTTAGTGTTGTGCAGTCATTGCATTCTCACAAGCCTGTGACAGAGGTGCAATTTATAATTCCATTTTACAGATGAGTAAACTAAGGCCTAGATAAGTTAAGCATCTTGCTTAGTATGATAATGCTGGTAAGTAATAGAGGCAGAATCTGGATCTAGATGATCTGTTTCCAGAAATTGTGAGCTGAACCACAGTATAATACTGCTTCAAAGTGAGAATTGGGATCAGGGGAGGGCCTGCAGTTGGAAAGGGTATTCAAAGACTTGCATTGAAGCTGTTTGTATAACAAGTACATTATTTTTAAAAGGTTGTGTTTTCATGTGAGATAGCTCCTGGAAGAGGGGAATCAAAATAGGTATTAAAGAGGAGCTAAAACTTTCTAAGCCACTCCTTGGCCTCTCCATGTAGGCCATTCCTTCATGTTGCTGGGCAGGAACAGGAGTTCATTGCAAGGTGTATATTGCAATTCAATGGCAATATTTTTCAGGTGTTGCTGTATATCTCATAGATAGCCAGCTGGCTTTTGACCTTGTGATGACTTTGTTGTCAGAACTGAGGCCCCTTGGATCATCATGACCTGGCCCTTGCCTGCCTTTCCCCCTCCTCTTCTGCAGCTGCCTCCCTGACTTACCTGATAGGAGGCTCTAGACATATTAACTGCTTTCAGTTCCCTGAAGGTGTCACAATTTTATACTCCATGAATGTTATCTTCTCTATTGGATGTCTTTGTTATCCTTTCCTTGACATGTTGAATGCTATCTTGTTCAAGATCCTGGACAAGGTAGCTCTTCCAGAAAGAATTTTCTAAGCCTCCCAGCCTATATTAAGTAATTCCCCCTCCTTTGGTCTGTTATGGTCTCCTGTTTCTTTTAATTAGAGTACTTAAGTAATTTACTTTTCTATTTAATCAGATGGTGAACCTCTCTAGGGCTGTGCTTTCTTTATCTTTACATCCCAGGGCTTAGTATAATACCCAGCACATAGTGAGAAGGCTGACAAGTATGTGTATTGAATGAATGAATTAACCTTTTATTCCCAGTCCAGTGTTCTTTCCATTTTTAATTTATTTTTTAATTATACTGGGGTACATGTGCAGAACATGCAATTTGTTACATAGGTATATACATGCCATGGTGGTTTGCTGCATCCATCCCTTGTCATCTACATTAGGTATTTCCCCTAATGCTACCTTTAAAGACTTTCAACAAATGACTCACCTTTCTCTTACTTTATAGTATAGTATGCTAATTGGCAGTGATCTTAGGAGTGTTAAAATATGGCAACAATAGCATGAAGTTAATTGTAAAGGAAGGGAGTTGGTTCTTGTGACTCTTGATCATGCTAGGTGTGAGCAGACTTTTAAATACATCTGTTTATTTATTCTCCATGCAGACTATTAGTAGTTATCTTCTCTAAGACAAAGTGGTACACATTGGAGGAATAAGGGTGAGTAATATAAGACTCCCTCCCAGAAGTTTGCTCTCTTAAATATGAATAATTAACAGTACATCATGTTATGCACAATGGAGGTCCACTCCAATGAGCATAGGAAGGAAGACGTGACAGGGAAGGATTCACAAGAAGCTCAGCTACAGACACATAATGTACAGCAGTGGTGTCAGAGGGCCTGGATGACATTTAAGATGGTACTGAAAGAACAGCTCCAGGCACACGAGGCTATGATGTGTGTGTCTGCGCATGCACACGCACGTTTTTGAGACAGGGTCTCACTCTGTCACCCAGGATGGAGTGCAGAGGCACAATCTTGGCTCATTGCAACCTTGACCTCCCCAGGCTCAGATGATCCACCCACCTCAGCCTCTTGAGTAGCTGGGGCTACAGGCACCACACCACACCTAGCTAATTTTTGATCTTTTGTAGAGACAGAATTTCAACATATTGCTCAGGCTAGTCTCAAACTCCTGAGCTCAAGTGATCCTCTTGCCTCAGCCTCCCAAAGTGCTGGGATTATAGGCATGAACCACCATGCCTGGCCTGATGTGTTTGTATATGATTAAATCTATGGCACAAGATTTAATGTGTCATTACAAACAAGATTATAAATACTGTAATCTCAGCATTTGGAGGCTGAGATGGGAGGCTCAGCATTTTGGGAGGCTGAGGTAGGAGGCTTAGCACTTGAGTTCAGGAGTTTTAGATCAGTCTGAACATCATAGCAAGATTCTGCTTCCACCAAAATAAATAAATAAATAAATAAATAAATAAGCAAAACCCCAAAAAACAACCATAGCACATCATAATGGAGTTTTACTGGAGACCCACTCTCAAAAAGAGCCCTAAAAGAATTAAATAATGGTATTCAACTTGCAGACACATGGAAAAATCTGGTTTTATATCTCAAAGTAACAGTAACAGTTTCTTATGCCAGCAAAGAAAGATCATGTTTTAGAGAGATGGAGGTTTCACCATCTTTGGGCAGTGACCTGCCCCTGCTCATCAAAAAGTGGAAGAGAAAAATGGAATTAAGAACTGCTAATTACTGCTTTTGCCTGGAAGCAATGCATTTCACTTCCTTTTCTCATTTAATTGGCTAGAAATAATTACATAGCTATGTATAAATTAAGGCAGATGGGGGAATTATAATCTTTGTGTGTCCTGAAGTGGAGAACACTTGAATATTGGGGAATGTTACTAATGTATACTGTAGTCAGTCTATTCAGCTTCACCCATGTGTGTTGGAAATAGAAGGGTGTGCTTTACAGAAATGAAGAAAAAAATGACTTTATTACTATTGGTTATTCTTTTTATATTTGAATACATGTAGGATTGTTGCCAATCAGATTTTTATTTAAGAGTAGTAGCAAGACTGATCTTCATCAATATTAAAACAATTCTTTTCAATCTTTGAAGTTAAATTAAAGGCTATTACTTAAAGCAGCATAAATATGAAATCCAGGTAATAATCAGTATGATGATTGGCTTACAAAAATAATTTTAATGGAATCAATGTACCCATGTGGAACACCTACAAGAGCAACTTCCATATGGAATTTACCTCAGTGAGCTGGTTTAAAGTATGAGCCAGCAATACAAATACAGGCATATCACATTATTATTATTATTATTTTAAAGAGATGAGGGCTATTACTCTCACCCAGGTTGGAGTGCAGTGGCAGAATCTTAGCTCACTGCAGCCTAGAACTGCTGAGCTCAAGGGGTTCTCCTGCCTCAGACTCCCAAGTAGCTGGGACCCAGATGTGTGCCACCACACCTGGCTAATTATTATTATTATTATTGTTGTAGAGACAGGGTCTCACCATCTTGCCCAGACTGGTCTTGGACTCTTGGCCTCAGGCGATCCTCCTACCTTGGCCTCCCAAAGTGCTGGAATTACAGGTAAGAGCCACTGTGCCAATGTGCCTGGCCCATTCAAAATACAAGATGTATGCATTGTTTTGGTTTTTAAAAATTGATTTCAAAATTTCTCACACACTACCACTCCCTTCCCCACTGTGGTCGGGAAGGAGGAAAGATTTGGGGAAGAGAAAGGATGGAATCCACTTGGGGTAGATTTTCTTGGTTCTCTGAGAAAAAAGGGGACTGCATTGTTTCTTTTTTCCTCCTCCTTGGCTGATATGTCAAATGGTTAGGAGACCATTATTCCCCTCCTTAGCTGTCCCTTTGAAGACTATCGCTGTCCAATAGACCTTCCTATGCCTGCAATAGTGAATATAGTAGCCACTAGGCACAGATGGCTGTTGAGTACTGGAAATGTGGCTAGTGCAACTGAGGAACTAAATCCTAATATTTTTGAATTTGCTAACTTTAAGTAGCTATGTGAATTCAGCTGATAGGAGAGAGGGAGGTTGTTCTTATTCCTGTTTTCTTGAGGTAGGTTTTTCTGTACATCACAATTACTTTATCTTGCACACAAGGAGATTTTGAAGATGAGTTGAGTCAGTGGAGGATTGGGTGGGAGTGAAGCGTAGACCCATGCAGAGCCTGCTGCAATGCCTCCCTTCCCAAGCCAGTGCAGACCAGGCTTCCATCAAGATCAGTGGGGCCAGAGACCAAGTGATGCCCAAAGACTTCACAGACACTAAAATGGGGATGATTACATGAATCTCAGACCTGACTTTTTTTAAAGGCTATAACTTAGGATATGAGAAAAAAAGCAAGAGGCAGATGAACCTAGTGTGGTAACCTTTTAATATAGCATTAGCATTCACTTCTTCATAAAATTTGGATATAAAATTTTTATTGTGCTTGAAATTCATATTAAAAATGCAATGTACTTTAGTTTGTTCATTTGCATCCTCTCATTCCTCAAATCGTTCTTTTGTAAGAAATAATTTATTTGATGGTCATTGTTTAATGAAAGACATGGGCAGTTATGAAAGAAAACTAACGTCACCAAACATTCATCTGGTGACTCCTATGTGCCGATGCTGTGCTAACAGTGAATGGTACTTTGCAACACTAATTTTTAGCCAAATAATGACTTCTTGGCTGTAAAGTCCCCATGGGTATGTGTCCTAGAAGCCTATATTATTTTCTATCTTTGTCTACTGTTAATTTTGGAAAACACCTACTTTTATTTCTTGATTGTAAAAATTAGTGCTTATATTAAACAATTTAATGAACCCAAGTACCTCAGTCCTTTCAAAGCCTGACTGGCCTTCTCTAGATCTTTGGGCAGAGGTCAACATAGAATGCTTTGGCGAAATGCTTGGATTTTATTCTTGAGATTTAACATGGAAGCAAGTGGATTAAAATTATTTAAATTATCTCTCTGAATTAAAATTATTATCTGAAATAACCTTATCTCAAAGGAAGTCCTATTCCAAACATAATATCCAACAACATCAAATATTTTCCACCAGCGCATATGTATAAACAGGAAAACTATTTTTTTAGTGGAAAGTTAATTGTTAATACCACCATATTTGTACTCAAATGCAAGACCATTTCTAGTTCCACCCTCCCCACCATACATTCCAGAGCCCACCTTTATTTTACCCTGACCTTGTACCAGCATAAGATTCCAATATGCTAATTACTTCTCCAGATCATACCATAATTCTGATGCCATCAGACAAACATTGAAGGTTTACTTTTTGAGTTCAGAATAGTTGGGTGATTGTCGTCATCCCGTGACAGGTTTCCCCTTTTCCTGAGAGGTCTTTTGACTAATGGTCCTATTGTTATTGTTGGAGCGGCTCATGCCCCATTGTGCCATGACGCAAAACTTGATCTTTGATAGAAATGCCTTACACATTTATTCCCTCCAGGAAACCAAAGGGCAAGAAAGCAACATTCCAGGTTGAGAACCTGGCTTTTTGCACCATGACCTAACCTGTTCCAGGTGAAAAATGTTAGGCCAAAAATAGTTTCATGAGAAAATTTTTGCTTGAGTTCCTGCAGCGGTTCTCAGTACTAGCTGACCATTAATTAGTTAATTGATGGGCAGCTTAAAACAATCACCATCTGGGTCCCACCTGAAAATTGTTAAAAAAGACTGATTTCTGGGGGCCCCATTACATACCTATGAAATTTAGACTCTCCACAGGAGGTCCCTGGGTGTTTGTATTTTAAAACAAAACTCCCAGATAATCAAAGAAATTTGGTCAACTTGATTTAAGGTATTGATCATGGGAAAGAGCACTTCATACTTTTTAAAAATACATTTAGTGGTCCTCAAGACATATTTCTAATGCTGGTATCTTATTTGTCTTCTTTTTCTTATTTGCCTATGAATACTATTAAAGAAGGAATATTTAACTATAGAGAAGGTTTACGTTTTTGTCTTTAGCCAAACCAAACCTCTGATCCTAGGGGATAATTTTGTGTTTTAAAAATAAAATTTAGATATAGACCATCTCTATAAGAAATATAAAAATTATTTATTATTATTATTATTTTTTGAGACAGAGTCTCACTCTGTCACCCAGGCTGGAGTGCAGTGGCACGATCTCAGTTCACTGCAAACTCCTTGATTCGAGCAATTCTCCTGCCTCAGCCTCCTAAGTAGCTGGGATTACAGGCACGTGCCACCACACCCCACTTAAGTTTTGTATTTTTAGTAGAGACAGGATTTCACCATATTGGCCAGGCTGGTCTTGACCACCTGACCTCAAATGATTCACCTGCCTTGGCCTCCCAAAGGCGTGAGCCAACACGCCTAGCCTTACAAAAATTATTATAGCCAGGTGTGGTGATGCCTGTAGTCCCAGCTGCTTGGGTGGCTGAGGAAGGAAGACCGCTTGAACCCAGGAGTTTGAGACTGCAGTGAGCTATGATTGCACCACTACACTGCAGCCTGGGCAACAGAGTGAGAACCTGTCTAAAATAAATTGCATTTTCAAGTTGTACTTTCAGCAGCACCAGATAGCATGCTAGAGCTCAGAGACAAGGAGAGGAGCCCCTTTTCTCTGCTTGCTATACAAGGGAGCTTACTACGACGGAGGAGTGTCTTGGTTCTTTTACTTGGAGACTAATTTGTCATTCCATTCCACAAAATAACAAGGGATTCACTAGTTCTTCCATTACTTATATTCAACAAATGTCGTTTGACTGTCTACTGTATGCCATACTGTGTTAGGTACCAGGGATACAAAATAAAGTAAATTGGGATTCTTTTCCTCTTAGAACTGGCAGGTTAGAGCAGATGCTCTTAAGGTGTGTGATCTGGAACCAGCAGCATTGGCATCCCTGGAAACGTGTTAGAATTGCAAATTCAGTTGCCCTACCTCAGACCCACTAAATCTGATTCTCCATAATGTATGAGAACCACTGGCCTCTAGGAAGAGCAATCAGTTCAGCAGAAAATTAGAGTACACTGTGTTAGACACAGTGGAGATAGGGAGTAGGCTGGGACATTAGGAATGTTTCTGGGAGAAGAGATGCTTGAGCTCTCTAAAATGGTGCAGAGTCGGGGGAGGTGTTCCTAGAGAGGTCAGCAGGAGCCACACAAAAAGGTTTGCATTTTACTCTGAATGAAACATGGAACCTTTCAGATCCTATAGTCAGTTCATTTGCAATTACCCTAAGTGTCATCTTTTGACCAAACTTTTTGCTGAGTGGTGCTGGGCTTAAGCTTTATTTCAGGTGCCCCCTCAGATACGGGAAGTTTGAGAAATGCAGGTGTAAAAAAATTCCTCTTGTGTTAAAATCTAGCTCAGTAGGTGTTAAATAAATATTTGATGAATAAACATAAATAAATGAAAGAGTGGATAAAGCTAGGGCTTGGGAAGGTAAGGAAAATGTATAATGAAAACATAGCAGAATAAGCAATGGTTTTTGAATAAATTGAGAATCCCATGGCATTCAAAAAAATTACACAGACCTTCAGTGGTTTAATCAAAGAAAATAAGTATCTCTCCCATTTTTCAGGAGCTAGAGTTCAAAGGCTTAGAGTCACATGTAGGACAGAGTGGGAAGAGAAGAATGAGAACCCTGAGAATGAGAACTCTGTCGGTTCTCCCGGATTGCCTTCCTGTCTTCCTGCACGTTTGTGCAGGACAATTAATGGGCACTGACTGTGTTCCAGGGACTACATATGCTATTTATAATATATTCCACACCAACAGAAAGTGGGTGTTTTCCTCCCAAGTTTTGAAAGGATCTAAAAATCACAGGGCTCTAGAGTCTGAGGAAGAAAATGGCTTATCTGGAAATTTCTGACAAAAACATGGCCATTCACTCATGGTCAACTTGAATTGAGGAAATTGGAATAGCAAGAGGTTAAGTGACTCGCTGGAAGTCACTGCGCTTGTAACTAAGGATTGCTGGGATTCAAAACCAGGTCTCTGTAACAGCAATTTGTTTCAGTGATCTGTGTGACCAGAGGAACCCTGAGTGTCCTACCCCAAGAGATGGCCTGTTAAACATCCAGGCACTTTAGGATGCCTTGTTCATTCCCCAAGTGACCCCACAAAGCATTTTCCCGTTCCTGGAAAATTCAATTGCCATAAATACTTACCCCACTATGATCACATGTGACTATCTAAACTCATACAAAAGACACATACTGCCTGTTTTCAAGAACAATGAATGTTGAATTTAACCTTTTACCGTATTGTAGCTAATCCAATCATTTATAGAACTTATTTTCACTTTCTGTGTCTAAACAATAATTGTTTTATATTTATAGCAACATAGAAACAATCTTCACAGATCTCAGTAGCCAAGTTTTTTATTTTATTGTCCTGACATTATATGGCTCTTCAAATGGCCATGACGTCTAGGCACAAAATGTACTGACTTCTCATGACTAAGGATTTTATAAGTAGAATTTAATTGTTGGCTTTAACACAATGCATAAATGTTGACAAAAAGTATGTATATGTATATAGATCAGTGTTTTATTTTATAGCACATTCTTGTACCTAGCATGAATTAGGTACCACATATTATAGGTTTTTTTTTTTTTTTTTTTTTGAGACGGAGTTTCGCTCTTGTTACCCAGGCTGGAGTGCAATGGCGCGATCTCGGCTCACCGCAACCTCTGCCCGCTGGGTTCAGGCAATTCTCCTGCCTCAGCCTCCCGAGTAGCTGGGATTACAGGCACATGCCACCGTGCCCAGCTAATTTTTTTTTGTAATTTTTAGTAGAGACGGGGTTTCACCATGTTGACCAGGATGGTCTCGATCTGCTGACCTCGTGATCCACCCGCCTCGGCCTCCCAAAGTGCTGGGATTACAGGCTTGAGCCACCGCGCCTGGCCTATAGGTTTTTTTTAAAGTCAAAACTGTCAGAGAAGGGTTATAAATCACATTTACCTTAAAAACCCCAACTCACCCATTTAATTCTGTGTTTTTTCTTCTTGTACTTACAATAAACAATAAAAGAGATGGACCTCAGTTTTAAGAAATGAAGCTTTCTATAGTTTAAAGAAGTTTTATAGAAGACATGTTTTCTTCCTAGATTTCTCCTCTGGTTTATTAAAAAACATGACACAATAAAAGCTAAACAATTATTAGTCCCTTTCTATCTTTTCAGTTGACTCATAAAAAAATTTTTCTCCAGACACTTGTAAATGTCTGTTTTTCTATATTTGTCTACTGTGAATGTTGTGGAGAAAATATAATGGGAAAATCAGAAAAAATAACACCACTCTCAAATGTGGGCACAGCTGTGTCTCAGATGTATGGTGGAGTTTCCTTGGAATCAAGCAGAATTTGAGAAAGTCTGCCTCTGTTTTTTGTTATGTGGCTCTTGTCATGACGGATAAACAAAAAATGGACTCAGTGCAGCTCAAGAGAAGAGTTTCCTCTTCTTATCCTACTTACCTTTTCTGAGTTAAAAGCAGTAGAGAGTAACTCAGATTAAAACCCACTCTCTAGATATAAACAACAGTACTGATTAAATGGGTCACTTTGCCAAGGGAGATGCAGCCAGAGTGCCCATTTTTCATTCAAATGTTCCAGCCTCGTAGAAGTAGCTTCCAGCTCTAAATATATTGAATCACCATTAACCTACTGGAGAAAATAGGAACGCAAACACATACTTTCTTATTAGATGAGCATGGCAGGTTGTCTGATAATGCAAACAATTAAATGGAAGAATTTATTTATGGCTATCAGGGTCATGACAAAATTACTTCTGTTAGTGAAACATAATTCCTCTCCCTTAGAGCAGCCTAACTGGAATCTTGAGGTGGGAATCCTTTGGAGTGTAGAGATGTGTGCTGATTTGTTTGTTTTGGATATTGGTTAGAGCGCTCATTTACGAGAAGGTCCTTGTCACCCAAAGAATGATCAGGACCACCAGTATTATGTGGGATTTGTTAAAGCTGCAGTTCCTATTGACTAGAATCTGAATTTTTAAAGATCCGCAGGTGATTTGTATGTACATTAAAGTTTGATAAGCACTGTTCTAGCAGTGGTTCTTTTACTTTAACGTGCATCCGAATCTCTCTAAGAGCTTCTTAAAATGTAGACTGCTGGTCCCTATCCATAGAGATTCTGATTCAATAGGTTTGGGATGAGATTTGTGTTTCTCACATGTTCCCAGGGGATATTGATGCTGCTGGTCTAGAGTCTACACTGAGAACCATTGCTCTAGGGCAGTGCTGTCTGATGGAATTATAATGGGAGCCACATATGCAATTAACAGTTTTCTAGGTCGGCTGCCATGACTCACACAGGTAATCTCAGCCTTTGGGAGGCTGAGGTGAGCAGATTGCTTGAACTCAGGAGTTCCAGACTAGCCTGGGCAGCATGGCAAAACCCCATCTCTACCAAAAATACAAAAAAATTAGCTGGGCTTGGTGGCTTGTGCTTGTGGTCCCAGCTACTCAGGAGGCTGAGATGGGAGGATGACTTGAGCCCTGAGTGTGGAGGTTGCTGTGAGCTGAGATTGTACCACTGCATTCCAGCTTTGGAGACAGAGAGAGACCCCTTTTCAAAAAAGAAAAATTCTAGTAGCCACATTTTAAAAGTAAAAAGTCACATTATTTGAAATATCTTTCGGAGAATGATCCAAGATGGCCGCTAACATCCCGGGATTGCAGCTCTCAGGGAAGGAGCGGAGAACTAGAGGACGTCACACTTTCAGACAAATTCTGGTCGCTCACGGAGCAGAAGATCCCCCAGTGAGGAAACACACGGGTGGCCAGCGCGACTCTCATGGCCGGCGCAGCAGTTCCACTGGCACCTTGGCGCGGCAGCTCTCGGAGCAGAGTAAACAGGTTCGGAGGACCCACAGGGGTCCCCAGCAGGACACCACAGCCCAGCGCAGCGGCTGTGACAGCACCTTGGTGGGGCAGCACTCGGCACAGAGTAAACGGGAACGGTTCCCCTTCTGACCGAGGTTTGGAGCCCCAGGAAGGCAGAGTCGCTTACTATGGACATGAGAAGGAAGCCAGACAGGAGAATCCTGGGCAGAAAAGCACCATCAGTTTTAACGTCGCTGCTCTGGCCCTGGGAACTAACAACCTGGACGTCCACTCAAGAGACCTAATCTGAAAGTTGGTAATTTCAAAGACGACAGGAGGATAAATTTACAATGACGGGAAGAAACCAGCCTAAAAAGCTGAGAATACTCAAAGTCAGAACGCCTCTCCCTCTAAAGATGATCACAGTTCCACATCAACAATGGAACAAGGCTTGATGGAGAATGAGCGCATCCTGATGACAGAATCACTCTTCAAGGAATGGATAATAACAAACTTTGGTGAGTTAAAAGAACATGTTGTAGCCCAAAGTAAAGAAACTAGGAACTTTGAAAAAAAGTTTGATGAAATCCTATTGAGAATAGACAACTTAGAGAGGAGTATGAGTGAAATAATGGAACTGAAGAATACAATACAGGAACTCCGAGAAGTATGCACAGGTTTAAACACTCGAATTGTTCAAGCAGAAGAAGGGATATCAGAGGTCAAAGTCCAACTTAATGAAATAAAACGTGAAGAAAAGATTAGAGAAAAAAGGATAAAAAGGAATGAGCAAAGTCTCCAAGAAATGTGGGACTATGTGAAAAGACCAAATTTACGTTTGATAGGTGTACCTGAATGCGACAGAGAGAATGAATCCAAGCTGGAAAATACCCTTCAGGTTATTATTCAGGAAAATTTTCCTAAACTAGCAAAGCAGGTCAACATTCAACCTCAGGTAATACAGAGAACACCACAAAGATATTCCTCAAGAAGAGCAACCCCAAGGCACATAATTGTTAGATTCACCAGGGTTGAAATGAAGGAGAAAATACGAAGGGCAGCCAGAGAGAAAAGTCATGTTACCCACAAAGGCAAGCCTATCAGACTTACAGCAGATCTCTCAGCAGAAACTCTACAAGCCAGAAGAGAGTGGGGGCCAATATTCAACATCCTCAAAGAACAGAACCTTCAGCCCAGAATTTCATATCCAGCCAAACTAAGCTTCACAACTGAAGGAAAAATAAAATCTTTTATGAACAAGCAAGAACTCAGAGATTTTATTACCACCAGGCCTGCTTTACAAGAGCTTCTGAAAGAAGCATTACACACAGAAAGAAACAACCAGTATTAGCCTTTCTAAAAATACACCAAAAAGTAAAGAGCACCAACATAAAGAAGAATTTACACCAACGAATGGATAAAACAGCCAGTCAACATCAAATGGCAGTAACCCTAAATTTAAATTGACTAAATCCCCCAGTCAAAAGACCCAGCCAAAACCCAATGGCATGTTACATCCAGACCTGTTTCACATGCAAGGATACACAAAGACTCAAAACAAAGGGATGGAGAAAGATTTACCAACCAAATGGAGAGCAAAAATAAATAATAAATAAATAAAAAGCAGGAGTTACAATTCTCGTATCAGATAAAATAGATTTTAAAGCAACAAAGATATAGTGGTAAAAGGATCAATGCAACAACAAGAGCTAACGATCCTAACACTCAGATACGAGACTTAGATTCAATGAGACAGAAAAGTAATAAGGATATCAAAGACTCGAACTCAGATCTGGAACAAGTAAACTTAATAAATATTTATAGAGCTCTCCACTTCAAATACACAAAATATACATTCTTGTCAATACCACATCACACCTACCCATAAGTTTAAATGAAACATTGATTGGCCATTATTAATACCCAATTTTTTTTCAAAATAAGGCAATATTTCCATTTACACTCCCTCTTTCTCTTCCTCTTCCTTCCTCTCCTTTACTTATTTCTTTTTTCTTTCCTTCTCTCAAAAAAAAAATTAAAAAAAAGAAATCAACTTGTAAACCTCTAGATCCGGGTCAGCAATGTCTCTCTCATTGCTTGATTTCCTTCCTTCCCTTCCCTCCCTCCCTCCCTCCCTGCTTCCTCCCTTCCTTCCTTCCTTCATCCCTTCCTTCCTCCCTACCGTCCTTCTTCCCTCCCTTCCTGCCTTCCTCCCCCCCCCAAAAAAGAGATATCTTTCTAACATTTTTTATTTAACTCTGAATATATAAAATGTTATTTTCACATCTAATCAATGTAAAAATTATTTGTGAAATATATTCTCTTTCTGGTAGTGAATCTTTTTTTTTTTTTTTTTTTAATTGAGACAGAGTCTCATTCTGTTGCTCAGGCTGGAGTGCAGTGGTGTGATCAGAACTCATTGCATCTTTGCCACCATGGGCTCAAGTGATCCTCCTGCGTTGACCTCCCTAGTAGCTGGAAATGCAGGCATATGCCACCATACATGGCTAATTTTAAAATTCTTTGGTAGGGATGGGGTCTTGCTGTGTTGCTGAGACTGATCTCAAATGCTTAGGGCTCAAGCAATCCTCCTGCTTTAGCCTCCCAAAATGCCAGAATTACAGGCCTGAGCCACCATGCCCTGTCTTTGTAGTAGATCTTTAAAACCTGGTGTGTATTTTACACATACAGCACATCTCTATTTGGTCTAGTTATATTTGAAGTGCTCAATAGCTACGTATGGCTGGCTGGCTAAGGCTACTTATCAGATAGTTTCTAAATGTTTCTTCAGAGACATTGTGTTGTTTGAGAAACTGACCTGGGAGAAGTAGAAAAACTAAAGCTAAATTTACTCAATTTAATTCATTCTCTTTTATTCTGAGATTGCCTTCTCGCTTCTTTTTTGCTGCTGAAATGTCCTCTCTTTAATGCAGTGGTTTTCAAAGTGTGGTTCCACAGAACAGTGGCAGCAGTTCACGTGGGAACTTGCTGGAAATGCACATACTTGGGCTCTGAGACTCACAGAATCAGAAGCTCTGCAGGTGGGCCCCAGCCATCTGTGGCTTAACAAGCCCTCCAGGTGATTCTGACACATGCTAGTTTGAGAACCGCTGAAGGAAATGATGGTAATAAACTAAGTTGTAGAATTTAATTATTATTTTATAACTGTAATTGGCAAAATAAGAAATTGGCAATATTATGCCAGTCCCTCAATTAAAACATTTATTTTTCTATTGGTTATGAAATCTGAAAGCCAGAAAACCAATGTGTTGGAGGTTAGTTAAATAATACTTTGTACTGCTGTGGAGAAAATACAGTTTAAAAAATAGGGAAAGATTAGGAAAACAAATGTGTATATAAGCATACAAATGAGTCCCAGGAAGTCAATGCTTGGTTTTCATTAATGGCATCTTTATGCAATTACTACTGGAAAATGAATACACTTACTAAGAAAATTCAGGTTTCCTATGCAAAATAATGAAAATGAATCAGAAGAAAAAAAGTCCCATAAATATTGATGATCTCATTCTTTTCTCTGGTAATTAGTCAGTATTTGGCTTTTAGAGCTATAAAAGTTGTTCTACAGAAATTATAATAACTTGTTCTTAAAAAATAAAGAAACGAAACCTTTTGGCAATTGTATGTTTCCTCTTTGAAACATTACTAAGTATTTAAGGCATAAATCAGCATATTAAATTTGGTTCCTTCGGACAGCTGAGGAGTAGGAGAATATTGAAATGGAGTAGAGTAGGTAAAACATGAAATGATACAAGGAATTAACTGTGAATGATTGGAACCAAAAGAAAATCTAAGAACGAAAGGAACATTTATTTGTGCTCAGGGTGTTGGCTTGAGCCATGGGACTCAGAATCCCAGACCTTAGTTCAATTCTTTTTCTAGATGGGATGTTAGCCATTCTATTCTAAGGCTTGATTTTTCTAAATATACATAAATTTAAATGGCAGAATATGTCAAGACTGTTGTTAGTCCGTTGATTAATGAACCAGTATCTTAAAATTTTTTGGATTCCTGGGGAAAATAGGCTTAAGAACTCCAAAGCATTATTATTTCCCGTTTACAAGAAGTTCCTGTTAGGCCTAATACAGAGGAAATTCAGGGATATGAAGAGGAAAGATGTGATAAAAATGACCAGTTCTATTGTTCTGTGTGAAAAAGGTACCTACCTCTGCTTCCTGCTAAAATTAGAAATCTTTCTTGTAGTTTGGAGGCCTAATAGGACTTGAGGATTTGTGGGTGGTTCTCTCCTGCTAATTTCTAAAGCTGAAGCCAAGGGGATCATTATTTATTTGGAGACTATAAGGCTGTGCTGTCTAGTATGGTAGTCACCAGCCGCATGTGGCTGTTGAGAACTTGAATGTGGCTTGTCCGGATCAAGATGTGCTGTAAGTGTAAAATACACCACAAATTTTGAAAATTGAGCAAGGAAAAGAATGTAAAATATTTCATTAATAATTAGAAAACACATTGATCAGATGTTGAAATGTGACTACTAGAAAGTATAAAATTACATAGTTGGGTTATGATATATTTCTATTGGACAGCACTGCTCTATAGTGATATTTCTTGAATAGTATAAATGCAATCAAGAATAAAAAAGTGATATGATTTTTGAATATGTTTTGAGTGACTCTGAGAACCTACACTGCCTAATTCAAACCTATAGCTCAATAAACAAGGATTGTGCATACAAGTACTTATTTGAATTTTGTAATAGGGAGAACCCAAGTTCTGTGACTCTTCAAATCCCAGAATAGGAAACTGAAATGATTATTCTTGTAATTCAGAAAAAAGTTTTGTCTGGAAAATTCAAATAACCGAAGCAAATATTATATAACTTATTTTTTATTATAAAACACAGCAAGTATATAGAAGAATGTATAAAGATACATGCATACAGTTTAAGAAAAATACAAGAGATTCCTTCATATCTAGTATCTGGACTGAGAAATAAAACATTATGGATACCATATTCCAGAAGTGCTGATGTGTCCCTTTCCTTCCCCAAAAGTATCCACGATTCTGAATTTTGTTAATTTCTTTATGCTCATTACTACCTACTTATGCTCCTCAAAATTGCATTGTTTAGTTTGGATTGTTTCTCAACTTGACATAAATAAAAACATACTGCACATATTCTTCTGTGACTTGTTTCTTTCAATTTAATATTTTATTTTTGAGATCTGTATGTGCTGTTTGTAAATGTAGCTCATTAATTTTTATTGCTCGATGGTATTTTATTAATGAAAATATATTACAACTTATTGATCCAGTCTGTTGAGTGCATTTAGCTTTTTTCCCCCAGTTTTCTGTGTTATAAACAATACTGTTATACATCTTCTTCTACATGTCTCCTGGTACACATATACAAAATTTCTCTAGGACATATACTTAGGAGCGGGAACATTGAATCACAGAGTACCTGAATATGCACATTTAATTTTACTTGGTAATGTCATGCTGTTTTCCAAAAGTGCTGTACAATTTTACATTCTCACTAGCAGGGTATAAGTGTCTCCTCAACCTCATAAATGGTTAATTTCATCACACTTCTTAAGTCTGGCAGTTTTCAAATGGTCTTTTGTGATTATAATTTCCCTGATTTGTCATGAGTTTGATCATGTCTCTTGTGTTTGTGGACTACTTATGCCTAATTTTTCTGTTGGTTGTTTGTCATTTCTACTGATTCACAAACATTTAAAAATATTTTTTGCCTTTTAATACTTTGTTAGTGTGTAGCAATCATCTCTCAGTTTGAGCTTGTCTTTTCACCATTTATAATGCTTTTTGATGAACAAAAGACATTGATTTTAATGTCAGTAGTTTCCTTTATAACTTAAACCTTTTATGTTCAGTTTAAGAGCTTCCTCAGTTTGAAATCATACAAAGTGTTCTGCTACGTCGTCATCCAAAAGTTTTACATTCTTGCCCTTCACATTTACCTGGAACTGATTTTTATTTTTCAAATGAGGTAGGAGTCAATTTAATTTTTTTCATATTGAAACAAATTGTTCCAGCACTATTTTTTTTAATCTGTTCTTTTCCAACTGATCTTCAACAGCACCTCTGTCATATGTGAAATGGCAATTATGTGTGGCTTTGTTTCTGGACTTTCTATGCTGCTCCATTGGTCTAAGGTTCTGTGCTCTCATCCCTTCTTGAAATACATCTATCACATTGTGTATATCTTCAATAATTAAAGTCTTCTTTATATCTTTCAATAATGTTTTGTACTTTTCTCCCTAGTCTTTTAAATCTTTTGTTAGAATTATTCCTAAGCATATCATATTTTTGATGCTATAATAAATGTCTTTTAAATTTTTTCTGCTTACGAATACCTAGAAATACAGTTTGGAATAATGATTTTATATTAGCATATTTATTGATCTTTTAATTTTAATAACTTATCTTTATGGAAAGTCATATCAATTTTGAATAATGACAGATTTGTTCTTTCATTCTGAATCCTTAGACCTTTTATTTTTTTCCTGGCTTTCTTGTACTGTATTGGGTTTCCAGTGTAATTTTGCATCAAAGTAGATAGGGATAGTACAGAAACTTATTTATAATACATAAATGGAATGCTTTCAAAATTTCAAAATTGATTATGCTGTTTGCTGCAATTTTTGGGTAGATATCTAGTATCAGAGTAAGGAAATTCACTTTAATTCATAGTTTACTAAGAATTTTTACTATAAAGGATTTTTGGATTTTTATCAAATGCTTTTTATGCATTTGTTGAGATAGACATTTGATTTTCTTTCAATAGTTAACGGAGTCAGTTATATTTTTGTCTTTCTTTAATTCACTTTTATTTCTGAATAAACCCATTTGTCCATATTGTGTGTGTGTGTGTGTGTGTGTGTGTGTAATTTTAATACTTCGAGGGATTCAGTTTGTTAGTGTTTTTTTCTGGGATTTTTGCATTTATGTTCATGAGTAAGATTGGTCTGTAAATTCCTCCTTTTGAGCATCTGCGTTGAATTTTGGTATCAAGGTTATACCAGCTTTCAAAAATGCATTGAGTAGTATCTTTTTTTTTTGCCATAATCTAATACAGTTTGCATAAAATTGAAATTGTTTCTTGAATGGTTGTTGTTTACCAGTAAGCTCTCCTGGACCTGATCCTTTAGGGAAAGATTTTAAACCAATAGCTAAATTTCGTTAGGAGTTATAAGACCATTCAGTTTTTGCTTTCTTCTTCAGTCAGTTTAAATAAGTTCTAGTCTATAGGAATCATTTCAGCTACATTTGCAAGTTTATTAGAATAATGCTCATACATCTCAAAATTATCGTATGACTCTAGCATTAAAATGCATGCCCCCTTTGAATATCATACATTTATGTAATATCATTTAAAATATGTATTATTTTAATTTTAATTTTTGGATCATCTCTCTTGTTTCTTTAAGAAGTTTGTAAATTTTACTAGCTTTTTCAGAGAACCAACTTTTGACTATTAAATATTTCATTTCCTATTCATTAATCTTTATTTCTATGATTTCCTTCCTTCTCTTTTATTTGGGTTTATTCTGCCCTTCCTATACTAACTTCTTAAGATGTATATAGTTTTCATTATTTATTAGATTTTCTCATTTTATCATTTAAGAATTTAAAATACATTTTCCTCTAAGTTTCCTTTAGCTTCTTTCTTTTACTTATAATGTAAGTTTTGAGTGTAATATTTTGTTTATCAGTTCTGAATGTTTCCTGATGTTCATTGCAATATCTTCTTTGATCCTTAAGTAATATAGAAGAACATTTTAAAATTTCCAAACACACAAGGATTTTTCTAATTATTTTTTTTTGATGCAAATTCATTGTGGTCAGAGAACTTAATCTGTATGATACTATTTGTCTTTTCAGAAACCCAGTATCTGCATGATATATATATATATAATTTTTTGAAAGCTGCTTCATAGTTTAGCATTTGATTAAAATGTTCCGTGAATGCTTGGAAAAGAATGTTTATTTTGAGTCATTGAAGGCTGGGCGTGGTGGCTCACGCCTGTAATCCTAGCACTTTGGGAGGGTAAGCCAGGTGGATCACTTGAGGTCTGGAGTTCAAGACCACCTTGGCCAACATGGTGAAAACCCATCTCTACTAAAAGTACAAAAAATTAGCCAGGTATGATGCAATGTGCCTGTAATCCAGGCTACTTGGTGGGCTGAGGCAGAATCGCTTGAACTTCGCCACTGTACTCTAGCCTGGGTGACAGAGTGAGACTCCACCTCAAAAAAAAAAAAAAAGAAAAAAAGAAGAAAAAAGTAGTGTTGAGCCATTGAGGACAGTTTTATATATACCCGTTAGTTTTAATTTATTTATTGTGTTGTTTGAATCTTCTATGAAACTACTAGTATTTATGCCTTATTTCAGTAGTCAATTTCTGAAAGGTGTTGAAATCTCTCAATATGTCAGTTTCTCCACATGGTTCTGTCAATTTTACTTTATATATGGAGCTGTAATTAGGAATAATTACATATATAAATATGTAATTCATATCTCCCAACTGATTAAAATTTTAATCATTATGTAATGATTATCTTTGTGTTCAATAATATTTATTCATCTACAAATGCATTTGTCTACTGGAACTGGCAGGTTTCTTTTGTTTAGTATTTGTCTTGTACATTTTTCTCTATGTTTTTACTTTCATACCTTCAATATTCTTGTATTCTTAAGCTTTATACTTGTCTCTTATACATGGAATAAAGCAAGATTTTTTAAAAAAACATGCTTGTCTTTGTCTTTCAACTAAAGCAGTCTATTTATGTTTATTATAATTGCAGACATATTTAGATTTGTTTTTACTGCCTTCTATGTTTTATATTTTTTTCATGTTTTCTATACTACTTATTTTCTTCTTCCTTGCTGTCTTCTGAATTGATATTTTTTCATATTCCATTTTTTTCCTTTACTAATTTGAAAGCTATACCTTTTGTTTCTGTATTTTAGTGGTTACTTAAAAAATGTTTAGCTTGCATACTTAATTCATTAGTAGTTTTATGGCCTCCCAAATAGTATAAGACTTAGAACACTTTAAATTCAATTACCCCTTATGTGCCATTGTTGTTACATATTTTCATTCTATTATGTTTTATAACCCCACATAATATTTTTGTTTTATGTAGTCAACTTTTTAAATATTTACTGTTTTTTTCTCTTTATTCCTTTGCAAACATCTTTAGTGAGGGTGTGCTAATGGCAGATGTTTTCCGTCTTTATTTGTCTTAAAAATGTCTTCTTGTTCTCTTTCTTAAAAAGTATAATTTGCTGTGTATAGATTATTAAGTTAATAATGATTTTAATAATTATTTTGTCAGCATATTTTATTCTACTCCTTTCTTGATCACATTGTTATTGGTGACATCAGCTGTCAGTCTCACTGTCCTTCAGGTAATCTATCTTTTTTTCTCTGGCTGCTTTTAGCAATCTTGAATATGTGGGTTATTGTCTCTCATCAGTTGTGGAAAGTTCTTAGCCATAATCTCCTCAACTATTGCTGCTACCCCCTTCCCACTGCTTTCTTATGTTTTGGAACCCTGTTTAGACGTATGTTAGAGACTGTCTTACTCTAATACCATAATCTTTTAACTGCATTTAAAGCTCACATTTTCCAGCCTTCCTTACATCTTTGTGTGGCCATGTGCATGAACATTTTCAGGCCAAAGCTTTTAGGAAGTGATGTGTCCCTGTTACACTCTTTCCCCTCATGTTAGCTGAACACAGACAATATGAAGGCCTCAGGCTCAGAGGATGGCAGAGTCATGAGCTGGAGGGAGCTGCAGTGACTGAATCACTGCAGGTAGAGAAGTACACACAGACCAGGTACACTCAATATGGACTGTTATGTGAGAGCAGAATAGTAAACTTCTGTTTTGATTTGAGTAACGTTGTGTTTTTGGTTTATCTGTTTCTGCGACCTAGCTTACTACCTTAATTTATATAAGCTTTCTTTCCATTAAAAATTTATTAATGTGTAAATCACATACTATACAATTCATCCACTTAAAGTGTGTAATTTAATGGTTTTTGATCTATTACATTGTTAATTTTTAGAAATTAACAATGGCTTATTTTACTTAGTGTAATGGTTTTAAGATTCATGTTGTAGCATATATGAAAAATTCATTCCTGGCTGGGCGCTTTGGCTCGTGCCTGTAGTCCCAACACTTTGGGAGGCCAAGGTGGGCAGATCACAAAGTCAGGAATTTGAGACCAGCCTGGCCAATATGGTGAAACGCTGTCTCTACTAAAAATACAAAAATTAGCTGGGTGGGCCTTGTGCGGTGGCTCACTCCTGTAATCCCAGCCCTTTGGGGGGCCGAGGTGGGTGGATCACGAGGTCAAGAGAACAAGACCATCCTGGTCAACATGGTGAAACCCCCTCTCTACTAAAAATACAAAAAATTAGCTGGGCATTGTGGTGCGTGCCTGTAATCCCAGCTACTCAGGAGGCTGAGGCAGGAGTATTGCCTGAACCCAGGAGGAGGAGGTTGCGGTGAGCCGAGATCGCACCATTGCACTCCAACCTGGGTAACAAGAGCGAAGCTCTGTCTCAAAAAAAAAAAAAAAAATTAGCTGGGTGTAGTGGCAGGTGCCTGTGATCCCAGCTACTTGGGAGGCTGAGGCAGGGGAATCGCTTGAACCCAGGAGGCAGAATTTGCAGTGAGCGAGATCGCGCCCTGCATTCCGGCCTGGGAGGCAGTGAGACTCTGTCTCAAAAAATAAAAATAAAATAAAAATTCATTCCTTTTTATTATTGTCTGTCTCTCTCTCCATGTGTACCTATATGTATGGATTATTTCCAACTTTTGGCCATTATGAATAATGCTGCAGTGAACATCGGCCTACGAATATGTGTTTGAGTCCCTGCTTTCAGTTTCTTTGCATATAAAACTAGGAGTGGAATTGCTGGTTCATATGATAATTCTGTATTTAGCTTTCTGAGGAAAAATGTTCTGTCAAACATTTCCATAGCTGCTGCATCATTTTACATTTCTACCAGCAATGTACAAGGGTTCTAGTTTCTCTACATCCTTGTCAACATTGTTATTTTCAGTTTTTAAAAATTATACCCATTCTAGTAGATGTGAAGTGGCATAACACTGTCCTTTTAATTGCATTTCCTTAATGACTAATGATGTTGCACATCTGCTTGTTTGGTTTTCAAATTGCCATTTTGTTTTTTATGTTGTTGGTTGTTGGAAATATAGTTAGTGATTTTTCATATGCTTATTGGCCATTTGTATATCTTTGAAGAAATGTTTGTTCAAGTCCTTTGCCTCCCCCTTTTTTTTCTGAGATGGGCTCACACTCTGTCACTCAGGCTGGAGTGCAGTGGCATCATCATGCCTCACTGTAGCCTCAACCTCCTGTTTTACATGTTTTTAATTTTTTTTGCCTTTGGTTTTTTTTTTTCTTCTTCCTGTTGAATTGTAGGAGTTCTTTATATATTCTGGATATTAGGCCCTTATCAAATTATGATTTCTAAATATTTTACCCATTCTGTAGGTTGCTTTTTCCCTTTCTTGCTAATGTTCTTTGATATAAAAAAGTGTTTTTAAATTTTGATAAAGTTCAGTTTATCTGTGCTTCTTTCAATGTTTAAATTCTTATGTCTCCTTGACCTTCATTCTTGATAATTACTTTTTATCTTCTAGTGACTAATTCTCTCTATTATGCTATGTTTAATGTGTTGTTAAATCTGTCAGCTGAGTGCTCAATTTCAGTTGCTGCTTCTTAAAGTTTCTGATATTAAACATGCTTTTTAATATTCTGTATCTGATAATTCATGTATCTAACATTTTTTGGGTGCAATTGTGCTATTTTTTTTTTCTTACTTATGGCATTGACTCCAGTGTGTTACTAATTTTGACATTTGAGTTGTTTAGTTTTCCTTGAAAATTTATCCATGAAGATTTTTTGTGTCCTAGAATGAATTTTTCCTATAAAGATTTACATTTGCTTTTGTTAGGGACTGGGATATACTAGCTTAAGATCCCTTTACATAGTACTGACTTCACGTTAAACATTTTTTTAGACTACTTCAAAAGTGTGAATTTCTGTACAAACTGTGTGAGGGCCAGCTTTTGGTTACAAATTCTCAGGTATAATTTCCCCCCAACTCTACACACTACCAAATTTTTAGGCTGTTAGTTTCCCATGCAATTTTCAGGGGGGTGAAAGTGGATAGTTTACTTTAGTCCCCTCTTTTGTTAAGTGTATGCCTTTGGACCACCGCTTTATGAGGATTCTAACTTGGATGCTCCAACTCGGGTGGTCCCTGGGTTTTGTCTTCTGTCCCCAGAGCATAAAAATCTATGCTCAACTTCACTGAGTTCAACAAATGCCCTGAGAATATAGCTGATTCAGTGTTGCTTTCTTGGTACTCCTTACTTTTTTGCTCTCATATGGATGCCTTCTTGAAGATGTTTTTATATTTTAACAGCAGTTTAATCATTACCTGGGAAGGATGGTTCTAATACTTGGTCAGCTATGTTGCCCGAAACTCAACCACCTTTTTTTGAATTAGAATTATCCTGATAAATCCTTACATTCAATAAAGACTTGCTTATCAATGGTAGGTTTGTGGAGGGTTTTGGTAATAGGCAGAGTTTATATAATCGTTGGTTCTCTCCATTGCTCGAACCCCCAGGTATAGCTGTTAAACAGAGGAAAAGTAAAAGCAATTCAGGGAAAATTGGTAAGTAATCCTATGGGCTTTAACAGGCAAGTGTGGAAGCTGGGTATGGTGACTCATGCCTTAATCCCAGCACTTTGGGAGGCCAAGGCAGGAAGATCACTTGAGCCCAGGAGTTCGAGACCAGCCTGGGCAATGCATAGGGACCCCATCTCTATAAAAAATTTAGAAATTAGCCAGACCTGTAGGCACATGCCTATGGTCGCAGCTACTTGGGAGGCTGAGGTGAGAGGATTGCTTGAGCCTGGGAGGTTGAGGCTTCATTGAGTTGTGATCATGCCACTGTATTGTAGCCTGGGAGACAGAGTGAGAGCCCGTCTCAAAGGGAAATAAAAGGCAAGTGTTGAGAAAAAGAAAATTATATATTAACCCTTTGCTTAGTAAATATTTAATCATTATGCTAGTACTTTACCTATGTTATCTTATTACAAAATTCCTCTAAAGCAGACATAATTACAGATTATTTTTTACTGATGATATAAGAGCTAATATTAATATTTACTGCATATTAGGTAATTGATGAGTAAATGACATGTTTTTATTTCAGTGAGCACCATTTTATGGATAAAGAGACAGAGGTTTAGGGAGTTACTTGCTCAATGTCACTCAGCCACTGACCACATATCTGGAGAGTGCTTTTAAATTTAGGGTAAGATAATGGTATTTAGTGTCCTATTAAAAAACCTTGCTTGATTTGCTACCTCACATCCTTAGCAGAATAGTTTTAACTACAGGCATTACTCTTTTAATCCTAACAACAACCCTAAGGAAGGTTCTATTATTATCATTACCCCTCTTCCAATAATGAGGAAACTGGAATTTAGAGAGTTTAAGTAACTTACCCATGGCAGCCCAACTAATGAGTGGGGAAGTTGGGAGTGGAGCCTGGGCGATCTGTTTCCACAGTCCATGCTCTCGACAGCAGTGTTATACCACCTCTCAAAACATGAACCAAGACTTTGAGAATGGAAGGAGTGGAAATTCTGTTTGCAATGGAATTAGGATTTCTTGTTAACAAGTAGCCCAGACATATTCACCAGAATCGGGGAGTCCTGAAACAAGCGAGGGGATGAAACAAGGATTGCTGTCATGTTTCAGAACCCTTGATATTAAACTATAGTAGGCACCTTAGTTCATTTTATGCTGCTATAACAAAATACTTGATTAATTTACAAAGGACAGAGATTTATTTCTTACAGTTCTGGAGGCTGGGAAGTCCGAGGTTGAGGAGCTGATAACTTGCAAGGATCTTCTTGCTGTGTCATCCTGTGGTGCAACGTGAAAGGGCAATTTGATTTTTAGAGGACAAGAGGGGGACAAAATTGCTTTTATACCTAACTCACTCTCATGATAACTAACCAACTTCCAGAATAACAGCACTAATCCATTTATGAGGGCAGAGCTCTCATAATGACAGAAATCACCTCTTAGAAGAACCCACTTCCCAACATTGTTGCATTGGGGATTGAGTTTCCAACACATGAACTGTGGGGGACACATTCAAACCATAGCAGAATGGAAAGGTTACCTGCCATTGCTAAAATTGATAACCAGTTAGAAAACCACTCTGTGTGTTGGGGAATAAGCGCATAGAAATAAAGAGCTCAGCAGAGAAAAACAGCTCTCCTGAGACCCACTATCAATTACTTCTTGTACTTGCATTTAGACAGGTAAAAATGATCAAGTGAAACAGAGGAGAGTTATTACAACTCTTGTGTATGTTCCTAATTTTTAAGTTTGTCTCTCATTCCTTATGCATAAGAGCCCAAAGGGTTACCAATGAGTTAAAATATTTTGCAAATCATTTATGACACCATTAAATAGAAGTGATTCTGTTTGCCTGGTTTTAAATGTTCATTTACTACGTGAGAGTAGGGTTTCATACTTTAAATTATTTTAGTAAAATTATATACCTAATGAAGAAATATAATGACTTGCTATAATCAAAAAATTATCTCTCTCAAAACAGTAAACCCAAAATCTTGATCAAAGAGACCGTTGCTAGAGGAAACTAGTATGTGCTGAGATTCTGCTGCAAGGTGGAGACAAGAGCCAATAGAATTTGGGTTCTTATTATTACTGTGATTCTAATAGATGCCTGGGCCAGCACCTAAAGGAAAATATTCGTAAAGGGCACTGAGGAGCCTCCAAAGATGCTGAAGAGAGGAAGAGCCAGGCACCACTGACCAGTAATAGAGATCTGGTTACCGTGAGGAGCAAATTGCCTATAAAAATTAAACCTCAAACAAAAGCTAAAATTCTGTAGGACAAAGCCACAAAAACGTCATTAGTTTGGTACCTTTGAGTGGGTTGTAATGTCCATGTTAGTCAACATTAGGCAGAGTTCAGGCAATGTCTCCAACCCACCACACATCTTTAGCACCTCTGGTGGCAGAAGGCCAACAGCGTCTCCTGGCAGGGAGTGCATGCACGTAAGGGGACTGCAATATGTGGTGACATGGATGTTGGAGAGAGTCATGGCATCATAGCAGATGTTCTGCCAGTGTGGGGGCATTCACAAGCACACCTGAATTCATCTGACTTTAGAGAGCAACTGACTTCAGAGAGCACCTCAACTTCCAGAAGCTCTTTTTTTTTTTTTTTTTTTTTGAGAGAAGAGTCTCACTCTGTCACTAGGCTGGAGTGCAGTGGCCCGATCTCAGCTCACTGCAACCTCTGCCTCTTGGGTTCAAGCAATTCCCGTGCCTCAGCCTCCTGAATAGCTTGGACTACAGGCGTCCACCACCATGCCTGGCTAATTTTTGTATTTTTAGAAGAGATGGGGCCAGGATGATCTCAATCTTTTGACCTCGTGATCCGCCCTTCTTGGCCTCCCAAAGTGCTGGGATTACAGGCACGAGCCACTGCACCTGGCCCAAGAAACTCTTCTGTAAGGTGCTGAGGTTCTGCTCGGTGGAGACAAAAGCCAATATAATTTGGGTTCTTATTGTTAGTCTGATTCTGTTTGTATTCACAGGTTGAGGAGGCCTGGGGAAACTCAGCTTACAGCCATATTTGTACTAGAAGATTTTCGGTACAACTGGAGGGCAACAATATATATCATCATGCTGCTGAACATGCAGGTGTCTTAGAATTTGGTATGCTAAAAGAACTTTTGAAACATGTATTAATTGGCACATTACTGTTTTGAAGTTTAGCAGTGTTATATATATTTTCTTAGGTTTTGTGTTTGAAAATAGAATTCATAAAATATGAGTAAATTAAAAGCATATGTGAACAACTTTTAATACTTACATATTATTACTTCTCATCTCATTGAGTAGAGAAGGCTTTGAGGAAGAGATTCTAGTGGTTAAGAGTCAGAAAACAAATTAGTGGTTTCTAAATTTCTACTGGTGAAATAAGTAATATCCAGTACTTATTTATTTAGTAGTGCATATGAGAGAGTAACTGGTTAATAAATATTTGCTAAATAATTTTTTCTAAGGTTGATGGGCCACAGGAAGTTTAATCTATCAGTTTCAGGTCAGCTAGTGATGCAGAGGTCCAAAAACAAATTAGGAGAACTACTCCTTCTACTGTGAAATTTTAAAAACATAAATGTGTTCCAAATTGAAAGAAACAAACACACAATGTGAAATTTGTTAGTCTCTTGTCATGTTCTTGTTAGGCATATTTTGCTAATACAGAAATCAATGCCCCATAGATTGCGGTATAAACTTTTCTTAGTTGTTACTTTTAATTAGTGGAAGTATAAATATATCTGATTTATATTTAATTTTATTTGCTGCTCTATTGTTGAGCTTTACATAATTATCCAGGGAAATTCTTAGTAGAGTTGACAGCAAGCTCTAGGTGATCCCAAAGTGTCCATTTCTTCTGGGGGAAGTTGGGTCTAGAAGGAAGGCCTCTGTCATTTCTGCATAAAGACTGTGGGCAGCAGGGATTAGGTTATTCCTGGTGACAGCAGGGACTATAAATTTTTGTTTCATTACCACTTGGTTTAATGATTGAAATAATAGAAATAGAAATTATATGACAAAATGGAATTTACCTGTTGACTATATTGACTGAAAATGGAGAATAGACTGATAATGTAGGTTACTCCATCTTACTTATTATAAATTGTTAAAGTAACTTTATGGTCCTATTAGCATTTATGAAATAGCTGTAGTGCTAACTAAGATCTATAGAATGATGATTTGAAAACTTGTGTAAGAAAAGGATGAATCTGCACTCAGTGTCCTTTAAAAATGTCACAGTAATACTGTGTAATTTCCATTTTTTATTTGTGTTTGCTTGTTTTGGACTAGTAACCAAAATTTTGGTATGGGCAAGATGGCTCACGTCTGTAATCCCAGAACTTCAGGAGGTGGGAGGATCACTTGAGCCCAGGACTTTGAGACCAGCCTGGACAACATAGTGAGATCCTATCTCTACCAAAAATTAAAAAATTAGCCAGGCATGGTGGTATATGCCTATAGTCCCAGCTTCCTGGGAAGCTAAGGTGGGAGGATCTCTTGAACCTGGGAGGTCAAGGCTGCAGTGAGCTGTGATTGCACCACTGTACTCCAGCTTGGGCAACAGAGTGAGATTAAAAAAAAACAAAAGACATCTTGAAATGCTCCTCTATTGTACTACCATACTAATAGTGTCAAGTAAAAGCCATCTTAAATGTTTTTTGGGAAGCTTTAGTAGAGAGAATGTACTGCACTTTTTTCACTTTTTTATTTTATCCCACAAAGCAGGGGTCCCCAACACCCTGGCCATGGACTGGTACTGGTCCGTGGCCTGTTAGGAACTGAGCCACACAGGAATAGGTGAGCAGCAGGTGAGTGAGCAAAACTTCATCTGTATTTACAGCCACTCCCCATTGCTTGCATTATGGCCTGAGCTCTGCCTCCTGTCAGAACAGCGGCAGCATTAGATTCTGACAGGAGTGCAAACCCTATTGTGACCTGCACATGTGTGGGATCTAGGTTGTGTGCTCCTTACAAGAATCTAATGCCTGGGCCGGGCATGGTGGCTCAAGCCTGTAATCCCAGCACTTTGGGAGGCCGAGGCGGGTGGATTACGAGATCAAGAGATTGAGACCATCCTGGTCAACATGGTGAAACCCCGTCTCTACTAAAAATACAAAAAATTAGCTGGGCATGGTGGCATGTGCCTGTAATCCCAGCTACTTGGATGGCTGAGGCAGGAGAATTGCCTGAACCCAGGAGGCAGAGGTTGCGGTGAGCCGAGATCGTGCCATTGCACTCCAGCCTGGGTAACAAGAGTGAAACTCCGTCTCAAAAAAAAAAAAAAAAAAAAAAGAATCTAATGCCTGATGATCTGTCACTGTCTCCCACCATCTAGTTGCAGGAAAATAAGCTCAGGGCTCCCACTGACTCTACATTATGGTGAGTTATAT
The DNA here is from genome assembly GCF_049354715.1 of Callithrix jacchus. Taxonomy (NCBI): domain Eukaryota; kingdom Metazoa; phylum Chordata; class Mammalia; order Primates; family Cebidae; genus Callithrix; species Callithrix jacchus. Next base: position 52,283,777 of record NC_133507.1, read on the forward strand.
AATTATTTCATTCTGTATTACAATGTAATAATAGAAATAAAGTACACAATAAATGTAATGTGCTTGAATCATCCCCAAATCATCTCCCAGCCTGGTCTGTGGAAAAATTGTCTTCTATGAAACCCGTCTGTGATGCCGGAAAGGTTGGGGACCACTGCCATAAAGTAAACTTGCTTTAGGAAAGTCCAAGAAAGTTACCTACTTAGGTAACTACCTACAATATTCCTTAATGTGTATATTTTGTTTTAACGATGTAAGTCTATGAAGTCCATATACACTGTAAACTATGTAAACTATGTTTTATCATTTTTATATCCTGAATCAGAAGGCACTGCTGGATCTTTTCTTGTTTCTCTGCTCTTACATGTCACAGTCTTAATCACTTGCTCTTTTATTAAGCAAACAAACCCAATTAATGAAACAATTCCCTAATTATCGAAGTGATATAAACTTATTAATGTGACAATGAAACAAGTCATCTGTAGTGTCATTTCCCAGGAATAACTACTGCTACTAGTTTAAATTTTTTTTCTATATGGAATAAATGTATAATTTTTGGTTTTGTTTTTAAACATCAGCATTGCAGGCGGTCCATGATCTGACATTTGCTCCCCACTGGTTCAGTGTCATTATATCCAAAATGTGTCTTACTTTTCACTGGGCTTTTTAATCCTAAAACCTACTTAGAGAAGTGGAGTGCAATTATTATTAATTCACCTCCTTTCTTATGCTTAGGGAGATAAACCTGCACCAATAATAAAAGTCAAACATTCCTTTAGCTAAGTCATGCTGATACATGAAAGTTTTCTCTAATTTATTTATTCAAAGCATAATAGACTAAAACATGTTCATTATGACTAATAATCTTTTCCTAGGACAAGAAAATCACAACAGTATCCTTAGAAAATCCTCTATCTAATTGGGGTCAAACTCATATTCAATTTTGTGTTAGTGTGTTCAGTAAACTTTGCATTACCAGCATTTTCCATGTCAATAAATATTTTTCAAAAACTTATTTTTAATGGCTTCAAATACCATCATTTACTTAATGACCTTTCAGTTTTTGGATATTTGGGTTGTTTGCATGTTTTAAAAACTGTTTTTTGCTTTTATAACACTGTGGCAAAAATACTTATATATAAACCTTGCACTTTAACATGATTTCCTTGCCAATATATGCCCTAAGGATCCAATAACCTTTTACTTGGCCTCTATTACTTCAGAGTTTATCTCCTGCCTGTTACTGCCAGATGAATCTTCCTAAAACATTAATTTTGTCATACCATTTCTTGCTCAACAGCCCACAATGACTTCTCATTGACTATGGAAAGAAACCTCCAAACCCTTTAGCTTGGGGATTGAAGTATTTGATGTCTTGTTTCTTTCAATTTCTATAAAATGGATTTTACCTAAAGTAACTGGGCTTTTTGGATGGTTTTGCTCTTACCCAGAACCCATCTAGAGGACTTTCACTGTTATCTTCAACCTTACCTCCCTTCCTTTCTGTCCCAAATCAAACACATAATACAACTTCATCTCCAACGCTGATATATGGGTTACATTGTCTATCAGAAAATAGAATATTTTAATTTATTTTTAAACATCTCAATTATTTTCCCAAGATTTCTCTCCTAGCTGATGCTATGTCTATTTCTAATCAATCTCCCTTGATATAACCCAACTACTCAAGCTTTTCTTGACATGTCAGGTCTCTCTCTCTCTCTCTCTCTCGCTCTCTCTGTGTGTGTGTGTGTGTGTGTGTGTGTATGTAAATGCATCATAAAAGGTCTGAAAGTATACACACTAAACTTTACCTACAGGGAAGGGTCCTGGGATGAAACTAATGAAGAGGATTAAGGGAAACTTTTACTTCTTACTCTATGTACTTCTGTATTGTTTGCACTTTTCACAAGTATTTATTTTTAGCTGAAAAATAGTCAAATATATATTTGCTTTTTAAAAATTTTTACAGGTTTGTAAGATATTATGGAGGAAAGGTTTATGAAACTGCTTTCTAGATTTTTAGAGCTCAGAGCAAATACTAATTTCATCCATGGCTTTGTCCGATCATCTAAAAAGCACTCTGCCATGTAAGTTTAACTGCTACCATCTTTCAAAGTCCAGCTGAGTTTCTGTAGCTTACAAGGGCTGTCCTTGATTACTGAAGCCCATAGTTGCCTCTACCGACTCAAAAAGTTGTATAAAATTGACTTCCTTGATCTTCATTTGGGGCATATGATGATGGAAAGAAAAGTTCATTTGATGGATTCAAAAAGGTCAATTTAGCAGAAGTGTTAACCATGAAAAATGGTTCAGAATAACTTTCTGTTCATGTAACTTTCTTCTTTTTAATATTTGCTACATATAGATCATTTATTCTTTGCTTTTTGTGTTTAGTGAGGAGCAATGATTGTAGGTACACGCCTCTCTATGTAATCCTGGCAATGTCACAAGTGCTTTTGAGATTTCTTCATCTGGAATATGAAGTAGTTGAACTAGGCATGTCTTCCAATGTACCTTCTGGTTCAAAAATTGTGATTCTGTTAGATGACATGATTTTGTTTGGTAACTGACTTAATTTGAAAATGGTGGCCAGGCATGGTGGCTCATGTCTGTAATCCCAGCACTTTGAGAGGCTGAGGCAGGAGCACGGCTTGAGGCCAGGAATTCTAGACCAGTGTGGGTAACATAGTGAGACCTCATCTTTACAAAAAAATAAAAATAAAAAATTAGCTGGGCCTGGTGGTGTTCACTTGTAGTCCCAACTACTCGGGAAGCTGAGGTGGGAGGATCGCTTGAGCCCAGGAGTTCAAGGCTGCACTGAGCTGTGATTGTATCACTACACTATAGTCTAGGTGGCAGAGTGAGGACCCTGTCTCAAAAAAAGGGAGTTGGGGAAGAAAATGGTTACTTTTTATTTTATTTATTTATTTATTTAGAGACAGGGTCTCACTCTGTTGTGCAGACTGGAGTGTAGGGGTATGATTATACCTCACATGCTTTGCCAGCTAAGATCTATCTGGCATAGTAGACACACAGTGTCTTAGACCTACAATGCTTTTAGAGGCTTATGAAAGTGTTTTAATTTCTTTTATTATTTATTTATTTAAGTTTTTTAGAGCCTCACTCTGTCACCCAGGCTGGAGTGCAGTGGTGAGATCTTGGCTCACTTCAGCCTCCACCTCCAGGGTTCAAGTGATTTTCCTTACTCAGCTTTCTGAATAGCTGGGACCACAGGCACCCACCACCACACCTGGCTAATTTTTGTATTTTCAGTAGAGTAGGGTTTCACCATGTTGGCCAGGCTGTTCTCAAACTCCTGACCTCAAATGATCTGCCTGCCTCGGCCTCCTGAAGTGCTGGAGTTATAGGCATGAGCCACCGTGCGTGGCCTGTTTTACTTTTTTTAAAATCAGAAGAAAAAAATGAACTTTTAGGTCAAATAGAATGTTTTGATATATAGCATTAATATACCCATCTTTACACTAATGAGTTGTAAAACATAGTTCTATTTCTTTACTTTCTTATATAGGAAGGAGACCAAGAAAGTCATAATGTAGTCCTGGATACTTCAATGAAGACTTAGACTTTCAGAAAAGTCTTCAGGCTGAGTGGTGTTTATGTGAACTAATTTCACTCTTTCCTGAGATGCACCAGAGAAGGAGGCTTATTGGTGTGGTCAGAGTCCCATCCTAGTGCATGGGTCTTTCTATTCTTTTTGTTTTGAAAAGTTTATCTTACTTTTCTTTTTAAAAAATTATTTTAATTTATTTATAAAATATTTTATTTTTATTATTATTGATATATAATAGGTGTACAAATTTATGGAGCACATGTGATCTTTTGAGACAAAGACACAATGTGTAATGATCAAATTCAGGTGATTGGGGTATCCATCACCTCAAGCAGTTATTTCTATTTCTGGCTCCATGAGAAGGTAGGAGATAAGCCAGAAAAGAAAGCAAAACAATAAAAACAGATAATTATAACAAGTCCTAGAGTCTTCTAGCATAAGACTAGAATCTTAGGAGCAGAGAGTTCTCTCTTATCCCATACTTATGTAAATTTAATATGTAAACTCCTTCATGAATATTAATGAATCTGTAAAGGGAGGTTTGGGAAAAAAAATGCAACAACAGACAAAAAAATTGGTAATCTAATTTTGGCTGAATAAAAGAGAAATATGAACTACTTAAAAATACAAAATGCAGAATAGAACTGACTTTCTTAGATATGGAAAATGGATGTTGTGGGAGGGAAGCTATGATGCAGAATGCCTCATTAGCGAGCAAGCTTGTTCAACCTACGATCTGTGGGCCACATGTAGCCCAGTACAGCTTTGAATTCAGCCCAGCACAAATTCATAAACTTTTTAAAAGCATTATGAGATTTTCAAAAGTTTCATCAGCTATTACTAGTGTTAATGTATTTTATATATGGCCCAAGACAAATCTGCTTCTTCTAATGTGGCTCAGGGAAGCCAAAAGATAGGACATCTCTGGTAGAGGGTCCCAAAGAGGAACATTTGGTAAAGAAAGAAACTGACCTCAGCTCTGCCTCCTAATCTGTTGGCATTAAGGGGTGGAGTAAAATGATAATCAGCCATTTTAATTCTATAATCTAACAAGCCCTTGATAGGACTTGATAGGACAAAATGAACCTGAGTGCTAGTTTTAGGAGTCCTTGTTAATCTAAAATACAGCCTTAAGTGGAGGGGGCTGTATGTTGGTTAGAGAGGAAAAATAGAAAGTGTCTTCTCCTCCAACTGGGTCTGTGAGCTTTACTTTTCAGTTTAAATGGATGATTTTGGTTTAACAATAATTCATATAAAGGTAACTTAACGTATCAGGAGCACTTACTTTGTGCCAGATGCTAGGCTAAGAACTTTATATGGGTTGACTACTTAATCTTTGCAGCAATCCTATGGTGTAGGATCTATTATCATCCCCATTTTACAGATGAAGAAATAGAATTTAGGAAGGTTACGTGACTTCTTTTCAGTCTTATAGCCAGCAAAGGGCAGATCTAGAGTTTGAACCCAGGCAATGTGACCCTGGAGCTTGAATTTTAACTTCTGCCATTACCCAGAGGATCCTATCTATGGCAGGATTGTTAAGCAAAATGCAAGAATGTTAGTGTTTTATGGGTTGAATTGCTCCCAACCCCAAATTTGTACCTTATTAAAGTCCTAACCAATATATCTCAGAATGTGGTCTTATTTGGAAATACAGTCTTTACAGAGATAATCATGTTAAAATGAGATAATTAGGGTGGGCTCTGATCCCGTATTACCATTGTCCTTTAAAGGAGACATGTATATGAGGAGAACACTAGGTGAACATGAAGACTGTCATCTACAAGCCAAGAGATGCCAGGAGCAGGTCCTTCAGAGCCCTCAGAAGGAACCAACTCTGCTGGCACCTTGATTTTGGACTTCCAGCCTCCAGAACTGTGAGACCATACATTTCTGTTGTTTAAGTCACCCAGTCTGTGACACTTTGTTAGGCAGATGTTTAGGGGCGAAAACATCTTCTGTGTGGACTAGTCGTTTGGCAAGATAAAGCCCCCCAATACTATTTTGGAAACCCTGAATGCATCTTTTATCCTTTTTGTAGATAGAGAATAATTAAAATGTAGGGAATAGGATTCTGTTGTTTCAAAAATTTTGGACAAATTGAAAATAACAGTAGTTCAAGAATTTAGGATCAACAGTGTAAGCATTTTAAATTCATGGCAAGTAAGACTTGGCGCATAGCATAACTAAGTTGTCTTCTGTGCCTCTCAGACTAATATCAGACATCGTTGCCAAAATGAATTTCCAACTAAATCTAAATAAAAGGCAGTGGTGATAGTAAAGTTGTCTGACCTTGAGAACCTCTAGTCATCCTTGGCGAAGAAAGCTGTTAGACTGAACTTAAGTGTTTTAATCACAGTTAGAAATATGTCCAAAAAGTATGCCTAATGATACTGGTTCAGACTGCATCAGATGCAGAGTTACTTTGGCACAAATCGTTCAGCAGAAAAGTTGGTAGGCAAATAAAAAAGCTATTTCAGGCAGATGATTTTAAAAAATTTCTCTGTAAGACAGACTTACAGAGAGACTTAAAGTATTATAATCATGGTTGTAGCATTGCTCATATTACTTTCAAACAAATAATTTATTTGTATACTAAGGACGGGAGTAGTTTATTCTTCCTAGATTTCTCCCTCCTTCTCCTGTCACACTGAGTATATTGCTCTCATGACTCTGTTGAGGAAGTCAGTCTTTCTTAACCACCTTTCTGACCGGCGGCACTTTGAGAGCTCACTTGGTTTCTCAGTGTTTCCTTATAAATCCCTATTTAATATTTATTTAACTTTGCTAGTCTCAAGGGGCTTTAACCAGTGAAAGTTCTCCAGAAGGACATCAAATACTTTTTTCTGGCCAAGCCAGGCTTATGCCTGTAATCCCATTGCTTTGAGAGGCTGAGGTGGGAGGAGTTAGGCCAGGAGTTCAAGACCAGCCTGGGCAACATAATGAGACCCTGTTTCTAAAAAATGTAAAAGCAATTAGCTGGGAATGGTGGTGCACATCTGTAGTTCTACTACTTGGGAGGCAGAGGCAAGAGTGCTGCTTGAGCTGAGGTGTTTGAGGCTACAGTGAACTATGCTCATGCTACTGCAATGCAGCCTGGGTGACAGGAAGATCCTGTCTCAAAAAAAAGTTTTTTTCTTTGATTAATGTTTGTTATTTTGAAATATTGAAATATAAATGAGATTCATAGGTGAAAATAATTTCTTTAAAAATCACACATTATTACAAAGGAAATCAGTGATCAGAAAGTATTTTCTTAGCTGTTGACATAGTTTGGATATTTGTCCCCTCCAAGCCTCATGTTGAAATTTGATCCCCAGTGTTGGAGGTGGGTCCTGGTGGGAGGTGTTTGGGTAATGGGGGTGGATCCTTCATGATGGGCTTGGTGCCATCCTTACTGTAATGAGTTAGTTTTCATTCTATGAGTTCATGTGAGACCTGGTTGCTAAATGGAGCCTAGCACCTTCTTCCCCTCTCTCTTCTTCCCTTTCTCACCATGTGACATACTGGCTCCCCTCCCCTTCTGCCATGATTGGAAGTGTCCTGAGGTCCTTACCAGAAGCAGATGCTGGTGGCTTTTTTCTTGTATGGCCTGCAGAACCACGAGTCAAATAAACCTCTTTTTTAAAATAAATTACCCAGCTTCAGGTATTTCTTCATAGCAATGCAAAGTGGACTAAGATAGTTGTGATTTGAACATATAGGTAGGATGTATTTAATCATATGTAAATTATAATTTTGATAGTCATATTAGACTAGGAAGTGGTATACAAGACATTTGTAGCACGTGATAAGTGTAGCAAGTGCCTCTTGTGTGCCACTTGAGATTCTCTGGCCTTCATTTGTCTCCCTAGAGCTTTGGTCCTCTTCTTCTTCCCCAAAGGCTGTGCTGGCAACTGACTCGTAAGGCCCCAGGATGCAGGAGATGTGAGGGAGTTGGTAGATAATCTCCTTCTCTCTTTTCCACCCCGCCGTTGGACTAGTCCATGGAAAAGCTTTCTGTACAATGTATCCCAGTGAGCATGTCTGTTTGTGAAGTGGCTGATTTGTCATTGCAACAGTTTGTAGTTGCTTCCCTTGCTTACCTGCTGCAGTTCTCTTTCCCATCACCCACGCTGCCCTGGGATCCCACTTCCCAATAAAGTTTAGCATTTAAACTTGCCTCAGCTTCAACTTTCAAGGGAACTTTGTCTAGGGCAATAAGAGTTCCATAAATGTTTAGTAAATGGATTGGAATACAAAGTAAAATGTAGGCCAAATGGGGCTTTTCTTTAATCATTTTAATCTTTCTATGTTTCAGAAGAACTTGATCTATACCTCCTGACCTGTTCTGGTAGCTGCCTCTCAATAGGTAAGTGTGGTGCTAGAAATAGCCAGTCAAAGCCTATTTCATTGATAGTGAGTGATGAAGTCACATTTCCAAAAGCCTTATTTAATAAGGGAAGGGTGAATTATCCTGAGTGAGAACAGTTCAGATTGTGAGCCCGAAGCTCATGTTTTCCTCAGCGACATAGCTCACTTTTAGCTAATCTGTTGTCTCTAGGTACCTCCATGGTTAAGCAAAACTGCTACGCAAATTCTGACCTTCATTCTTCCTTGAAACGAGAGCTAAAGTATTCCTCTAATGTTTGTCCAATTTCAGTGGATTCATGATGTGCACATTAGACTTGAAAGACTGAAAATATGAGGTTGCTCTGTGAAATGGGCAAAAAAAAGACAAAGCAACTTTAATTTTTTTTAACCACTCTCTTGCCTTTAGTAACTGAGAATTGTTAGAAACTTATATAGCAACCAAAGGCAAATTGGTTAAGAACATTCAAGATGTTAAACAAATGACACATAACATTTGTTGTTTATTTCATAGCCTGCCTTTACTAGGGACCAAGACCTTTGTGCTCCCGGGGAGGCAGGCAGGCATTGTTACTACTTTTACTGTCACCACTGTTATCAAGAATAAAGTAAATGGTTACATAAATGAAAGTAGGGAGGTGCCACCTATGCTGACCTGTATGAAATTGTTTGCAATTTAATGAAAAAAGACAAGAAGAGATAATGTTTAGAGTATGATCTATTTTTTTATGTGTATATTAAATTGGGCCAGGTAACTATATTTGCAGGTAACTTTTAAAAAGAATTATGTAGTCAATCATGTCCATAGTAAATAAGCAAAAGTACAAATTTGTATAATTTGACAACTGAAAAGTATGAGAAGGAAGGCCTTGGTAGGAAATGTTAAGTTAAAAAAAGAAATCTGAAAGGTCTGCTTTTATCAAGATACATGCAGGGGACATTTATTATAAATCAACTGATCAGACATATGACTCATACTCATGGATGTTACTGGAAGTGGCTCTTTGGATCTTACCATCACTGGAGGTAATGCATGATCTTTTCACTAGCCATAAAGATGTTTCAAAATCAGTGACATCAGCTGCACTCTACAGTAGAGTCCACCGAGGCCAACTGCAGCTGCAAATATGTTTAAGTATTTAGTCCAGCAAAGATGCGATGTTCACCTGGATTTTACTTTTACTAAGGCAGAAGTGAAAAAACATTTATTCTGACTGACATAAAGTCATTATAAATGAGTTAAGACAGCAGTGGAGCATGAAGAGTGAGCAGCCCATCCAAGCTAGTGGGGAAACTAAGAAATGGTGTGAGCTCCATATTGGTGGAGGTGCGATGAGCTGGATTTACATGGATATCCACTGTGGTCATTTCTAGACTTTCTGGCAGAAACTTAGAGTGCTCCCCAGGAGCGTCAGGTTGTTGTGCCCTAACTGCCACAGTGGAACAAAAAGAGAGTGTAAGCAATAGGCAACATTGACAGGCTTCAGGTTTAAGTAGAGAAAGAAAGGAGTGGAATAAACTGTAAAGGCAGACCATTCAACCTGGATTTCCTGTCAGTGAAGAAATCCCTTTTGCTGTGTCCTGGAAAAAGTACAATCAGTATAGCCCAGTGGAAAGCTATAGTCAATCTATGGGTTGGCTGCATCAGAAACTTCTAGGGAGCCTTAAAAAATAACATCTCCCAGCGGTTTTGATTCACTGAGTCTGAAGTGGGACGTGGGATTCTGTATACAAGAAAAATTTCAGCTGGTGCAGTGATTCATAACTGTAATCTCAGCGCTTTGGGAGGCTGAGGCAGAAGAATGTCTTAAGGCCAGGCTGGGCAACACGGGGAGACCCCACTTCTATAAATAATAATTAAACAAACTTAGCTGGGGATGGTGGCACACACTTGTGGTCCTAGCTACTAGGGAGGTTAAGGCAGGAGGATCCCCTGAGTGTGGGAGGTTGAAGCTGCAGTGAGCCATGATCATGCTATTGCACCCCAGCCTAAATGACAGAACGAGACCCTGTCTCCAGACAAAAAATATCTCTCCAAGTATTTCTTATAATCAGTCATGTCCAGAAACTTTTGATCTAAACTCTACTTAAATGCCAACAATAATGGGTATGGCTCACACCTGTAATCCCAGCACTTTGGGAGGCCCAGGCAGGCAGCTCACCTTAGATAGGTAAGGAGTTCAAGACCAGCCTGGCCAACATGGCAAAACCCCATTTTTACTAGAAGTACAAAAATTATCTGGGCATGGTGATGCACACCTGTAATCCAAGCTACTTCAGAGGCTGAAGGAGGAGAATCACTTGAACCCGGGAGGCGGAGGTTGTAGTAAGCTGAGATCACACCACTGCACTCTAGCCTGGGCGACAAAAACAAGACTCTATCTCAAAAAAAAAAATATGCCAACAGTAATTTGGAGCTCATTATTTTTCAGCTGCTGGCTAACTGAAGCAGTTATATGTTTCCATCTTATTTCAAACCAAAATCTGCATCATTAAAACATCTACCATTCTTTGGTTCTCTTTGGGTCTTGAGGAGTAATTTAAAGGTCTTAGACCAAGTTGGACAATCTGAATTTGTGGTGGACCTAGTCATTATAGCTTTATGATCTTATCTAGCAGCAAAATAGTCTTGGAGTAGAGAATGAGAATGATGAAATAATCCAGATTTAGGAATTGGAATAATGGAAGATTAAGAAATTGAGGGACATAGGATACTGCAAGGGGTAATGTTGAAGTGACCATCCATTGCTGGGGAGACAACTGAGGCCTTCTGAGCAGGTATGGACTTGTGTTTGAGGAAAGACTACATGGTTAATGAGTGGGCTAGGCTGAGGGGGTAAAACTCAGTGTTGTCTGTGGCCATGTCTAGCTGGTCTTCCATTGATTTTTTAGGTTCTCAATCAGTAATTTTTGTACTGACTGTGGCAAAAGGCAGACTGAGCAGATACATTGGGAGTGGGAGAAGAAAGTGAGGAGATTGTTTCAGAAAGAGAGAGTGACTAGAGATCTTAGAGGGGAGCAGTTCCTAGTGATTAGAAAATACAAGTTGTGGCGAATCTGCAGTGGAATTGAAAGAGCTGTTGGGAGATTCTGTGGTCAACATGGATGATGCTGTTATTTTGGGTGATGGTTAAAGACAGGAGAGAGAGAGAGGAACTGTGACTCAGGTGCTGAAGTATTTGAGCACAGTGTTTGGAAGTGGGGTGGACGTGAAATAGAAACGAAAAGAGGATGGACAGGGCATGGAGTGCCCAGGCAAGGCCCTGTCCTCTGGGTGAGTTTGGGTAAGTCCCACATCCACTCTGGACCTCTGTGTTTTTCGAGCGAGTAACATTCCCTCCATCTCCCTTACAGAATTGTTGGAAGCTCAAGTGAGACACAGTAATCATGTATGTAAAAGCCATGTTGAAAAGATAGATAATCATTAAGTGCTGTCCTAGTTTTAAGATCATGCAACACAGGTATTCTAGTTATAACATATCAATGTATAACATACAAAATGTATATATGACAAAGCTACAATTTGAAGTCAAAGTATATAAAGCCAGTACTCTATAGCACAAACAGCCCTATAACCATTAAGCTAAATGACTTTTATCTCTGGAATTTATCAGTCATGATTAGGGAAGATGATTCTATGACTTCTTTTTCTTTCATCTAATACATGCTGGCATTTTTAGAAAAGATCTAGAAATCCACATGTTGAACATAAATCTGGGGCTATTGTTATTGCAGATGCACCTTCCACAACTTGGTTGTCTCTGATATCAATTATTCAGGTAGAAATATGATGCCACTAAATGCTCCTTTGATTCTGGCATTTAATTTCAACTTTGTTAGAATTCATTATAGTTCTGTAACTCTGACTTACAAGTTCTAGAGACTGAGCATTTCTCTCTAGTATATCTTTATATGTCTCTTGAGCCATGATTCTTCTTATGACTTTGGAATATGCAAAAGTCACACGCAACCTGGGGGAAGATGCAGTAACAAAGGTGACCTAAGCATTGCTTATATCGGCTTTACTTTCCATATTATTGCTTCTGTTGTGGAGTTCAATCTCCAAGTCTCACGAAGTCCAAAGCTGGATTCAAATATGTTTTCTATTCATTAGTTTCTTGTCTCTCATTCCTAATGTGATAATTGCCATCTAGTCCTTTATGTATTTCAAGGGCTTAAAACATGAACTTTTGGTAAAGGAAGGAGATAGTCCCAGATTCATAGCATTCTTCCTTGAAGCGTACTTGAGAGAAACTGAAATTCTGTTGTCAGGAACCTAATCCTTGGCACAGGCAATCTTTGTGGCCTAGGAACATCATAAGTACTGCAGGTTCTTATTTAAACCCTTCCTGAATGGTGTTGGTTCTAAGGAAGCTGAAGGACAGAGGCAAAGAGAGGGAAAACATTCTTCTGAGAAAGATGAGGTCAGTTTTCTAATGTTTGGAAGGCTTTTCATCAACTTACAACTAACTCATGTTCAATGATAATTACCATGTACATCTATTTCTCTCCACAAAACAAAATTCAGAGGAGTTGGCTGCAATTTATACCAACTGTCTTGCTAAAGAAGTAAGAGACATAGAAAACATAAGGGAGTCTTGTACCTAACAGAAGAAGCTACTTGGGAGCTAGATTTCCCAGACTAGATCTGGGGAAAAAAAGTTTGAATCACAGGGATTGAAACTAAAATTATGTAATGGTGGCTTTCAGAAAAGGAGATTAAACAATGAAAAGATAATTTTGGAAGGATAGAATTGAATCTTTTGTATTACTTTGGTATTTTTCCTGGGTGTACATTGCTGGAAGGTGACTGTGTCATTTCCTTAATCCTGTATGTATGTAAAGAAAAAGATATGTTGAAGCACTACCCCACCCCCATATCTCAGAACAAGACCTTAAAGAATCTGAAAATAGCATATTTACAGAGGTAACAGTGAAAATGAGATCATTAGGATGGGCCTACTCTAATGGAGCAGTAAGCATATATTAAGGTTATACAAAAAGGGACTTTGGACACAGAGACAGACATGCATGGAAGGAAGTTGGCATAAACACACACGGAAAGCAAAGCCATGGGGAAATGGAGACAGAGATTGGAGTTGTGCTGCCACAAGCCGAGGAATGCCTGGAGCCACCAGAAACTAGGAGAGAGGCATGGAATAAATTCTCCTTCATAATCCTTAGAAGGAACCAACTCTGCCAACACTTTAACTTTGGACTTCTAGCTGCCAGAACTGAGACAATAATCTCTTGTTTAAATCACTCAGCTTGAGGTATTTTGTTATGGCAGCCCTAGAGAATTAACATACCGTACTTGCATCAAACCTAGGAACTTTTGATGTTTACACCAATCCTTCACTGGTTATTTGAGAAACAAATTTTCAGGGCTTTTAAAATGCCCTTAACTCAATTCTCTACTCTATTTCCTCTGCACAGCTGTGGATGAATGACAGGTAAATATAGTCTCTGTTGGGAAGATTCTGACTTGTTCAGAAAGGTTGAACTGTGTCAGTGAAGTGAGTTGCATGTGAATTGTGATGTAGATTACTTCACGTCATGACCAGTAAAACCTTAGACCTTAAGAATCTCCCAGATGAAGGAATATCGACAGATCTTAAATATGGGGAGCGTGTTGCGATAATAACCAATTCAAAGCAGAATATTGCTTTTCTCCAAAGAAGATTCAAAGAGGGAGTCAATAACATTAACCTTCACATCAGCTAGCCCAAGATGAAATACTAGCTCAGGCATCGACTAATCAAGATTGTCTTGTCCCTTGTGTTCCTGTGTTGAGAAATAACTTAGTTCAGTATCTTTAAGATTTATTCACCTTGTATTTGCACTGATCACATACATTGAACTGCGAACTGCAGCCAAGAACAATATTTCTGAGGCTGAGCTGGTGATAGACAGACTGTCTCTCAGTCCTTGGAGTCAATCCAGCCATCTTAAATATTGAAGTGTTTCCTTATGATGCTCTAGAGACATTTTCATCATGCTGTATTCTTTAGGAGCAGCTGAACCTAACAATTGCATCAGAATGTTTTTCTAAGACAGGTAGATTCTCTTAGTAAAAATTACTTGAAATGCTTGTATAAATGACTGACAGAAAACACCTACATGGACATTTAAGAAATATAAATAAAATATATCTGGTGAAAAGGGGAAACATAAATATTTTAACTTGACTTCTGTGTATAAAATAGAAGTATTTTATTAGATAAAATAAAATAGAAATATTTTAACTTGACACATGCAGGTATACGTATACCTGTATGCATACCTACATTTTTACTGAAGTTCAGTTTAAGTATCTATAGAGAGAAGATTGGAGCTGTAAAAGTCCATTTCCATCTATATCAGTACTTTAAACCATTGTAGTTTTTAATCAATCAGATATTGTTAATCACAGTTGCTGCTACCAGTAGTGCTACTATTACTATGTTTACCACTTAGTAGGTATTTACCGAGTACGAGGCAATGTGATAATGCCTTCGTCTATGCAGTGCTCTTTATCCTTTCAACAACTTTATGAAGTGCATATCTTTGTCTCTATTTTACAGATGAGGACACTAAAGTTTAGAGACATTAAGCAGCTTGGACAAGATCTCATAGTAAATGGTGGAGCTGTAATGAAAAACCCAGATCTTTCTGACTCCAGAGCTTTTATTCTTACCAATTTTGCAAATTAGTCTCAAGTGTATTGTTGGGAGCAAAAGACATTCTATCAGGACAAGTAAAGACCCTACTCTGAGAGCTCAATTTTAAGCTGGCAAAGGTCATGTAGAGCTGATATGTACATAAGGAAGCTGCATAATGCCTCAGGAACTGAACAGTGCAAAAGCAGTGCCAGTGGAGAGAGTGGCCATTAAAATCAACAATGGCGCCTTTAAACAAAATTAATAAAGACTCAATACCGTAGTGTATACCTCATGCAGCCATAGACAAAGACTGAGAACCTTGTGCAATACAGATCCTGCCTGATACAGGAAGTGAACATTCAGCATGGCACTGCAGGAGACAAAAACATGTAGGATGTGCAGAAGAGGCAGAAGAGGGCTAGTAAACTTGGGTGACAGAAAAAGAGAAAATGGATGGGACTGAAACAGAGACAACTGCCTTGGCCACTATTGGTCATGAAGAGGAATTATAAATTAATATAAGAAACACATACCATGGCTGTGAATTCTTTGACACTCTTCTCATGGAGAGATAGAGCTCTATGTCTTCTCTCCTTAAATCTGGGCAGATTTGTGACTGCTTTGGCAAAAAAGTATGATGAAAGTGATGCCATGAGGCTACATCACTGAGGCTAGGTCACAAGACCATGCGGCTTCTGCCTTATCACTCTTCAGCCCTGAGACTCCAGGTAAGAAGTCCTACTACTCTCAGGTTCCCATACTAGAAGGGTCACATAGAAGTGCTCTGGTTGATAGTTCTGGCTAAGTCCAACTAAGTCCCTAAAAGATGTCAGACATGTGATTGAGGCCATTGGCCATCTGTCAGCTGCATACAGCAGAGCGATCACCATCAGCATTGTGTGGAACGATGTGGACTCATCAGTTGAGCCTAGTCCAAATTCCTGACAGACAACATCATAGACATAATAAAATGGTGGTTGTTTTAAATGGTCAGGTTTTAAAATAATTTGTTCTAAAGCAATAGATAAATGCAACCCCTAAGGATAGAATTCATAGTTTATGGACCATTTTCACTCATTGACGTGGTAGAATAATTGCATGTGGAACTTTGGAGTGAGATGTAGATCTTCAAGGGCCTCCTTCATGAGTGGTATTGTGAGATTTCAGAATATCTTAATGTAGAGATTTATTGAATGACATTGGCTATATGGGAAGGTAGTCTGCCTGGAAAAGGAATGAATTATGAAAGTAGATATTCAAGTCCTGGGCTAGATCTTTGTGGTTTGGACTCTAGATTTACTTCTCTTACTAATAATACACTGTGAGAACTTGGGCAAATCTTGCAGCTTGATACTGTTTGGTGATAATATTTTTCCTACCAACCACATAGGGAAGGAAATATGACCTTGAGGTAAACACTAGTCTATATGAAAGCAGTTTTAAAAATATGAAGTACTATGTAAATGTATAACTTCTCTATTCATTCATGGAATTGCATTTATACTGCTGCGTACCACTTACCACATTGTACTGTAATTAGATGAATACATCAACCTCTTCCTTACTCCTTGTACTTAGAATAATACAGAGCTCATTGTAGGTGCTTATAAATATTTGTTGAAAATGGCTTCTTAGAATTAACACTAGATAAGGAAGACTGGAGAAAATTTAGCTAGACACTAGCGCAGAATTTTACAAAGAATGTTTGCAGTATAAAATATGTTCGAGTAAATCTACTGTCATCTATCTTAATTTTCTAATGCACTCAATAGAATACCACATATTTGACCATGACAAGTCTTAGTGAAAAGCCAGATGGAGGATGTCATCCAGTGGTTGTTGTGGGTACAATACCTACCAGTTCTGCTTTAAAATGCCAAGAAACTTGGTAGGAGAGGAGAAAGGGACAAGATAAAGATGGATCTTATTTCAATGATTAGTGAATACAGCATTGTACAGAAAGTTTATGGCTTCAGAAATCAACTTGCTAGAAACTTTGAGTGTCCTCTACTGGCAGAGAAATGCCTGGGATACTCTGAAGAGTTACACAGGAAGTTCATGGGGCTGGGTGTGGTGGCTCACGCCTGTAATCCCAGCACTTTCGGAGGCTGAGGTGGGTGGATCACCTGAGGTCAGGAGTTCAAGACCAGCCTGGCTAACATGGTAAAAGCCTGTCTCTACTAAAAGTACAAAAATTAGCCAGGTGTGATGGCATGTGCCTGTAGTTCCAGCTACTTGGGAGGCTGAGGAAGGGGAATTGCTTGAACCCGGGAGGTGGAGGTTGCAGTGAGCCAATATTGTGCCAATGCACTCCAGCCTGGATTATAGAGCGAGATTCCATTGCAAAATGATAATAATAATAATAATAATAATAAAAGAAAGTTCATGGGCCAGTGCTGCCTTAGTTCAACTAAACAATCACTGTGCTGGGGAGGGATAACATTAGGAGAAATACCTAATGTAGATCACGGGGAGATAGATGCAGCAAACCACCGTGGCACGTGTATACCTAGGTAACAAATATGCATGTTCTGCACATGTATGCCAGAACTTAAAGTATTAACAAAAAAAAACAACAATCACCGTGACTCTCCTCTGTGGAGTATAGACATGCCAAGGACATGGGCTCTTACTTTGAAAAGGTTACAGTCTAGTGCAAGGACATTGCTTTCAAGTTATTTGCAAACTTAGGTTGTGAAAGAGTGTTTTTGAAACTCTTGTTCCTTCAGTCAGTGTTTGCTTCCTTCTAGGATTTGTAAAATTTACTTTTAACAACAGAAAGCTATTGTGAAGCTTTAGGGATAGGGAGATTCCTTACATTTCATTTTCTTTCATCTTCTTTTTGCATTCGGTTCCTGCTCCACAAAGTAGATATAATAGTTTCTTTTTTCTTTTTGAGACGGAGTCTCACTCTGTCACCCAGGCTGGAGTGCAGTGGCGCTATCTTAGCTCACTGCAGCTTCCACCCCCAGGGTTCTAGCAATTCTCCTGCCACAGCCTCCTGAGTAGCATGGTTACAGGTGCCTGCCACCACACCTGGCTATTTTTTTTGTATTTTAGTAGAGACAGGGTTTTACCATGTTTGCCAGGCTATTCTGGAACTCCTGACCTCAGGTAATCCACCCACCTCAGCCTCCCAAAGTACTAGGATGACAGGTGTAAGCTGCTGTGCCCAGCCGAGATAATAGTTTCTTTACTGTGTTGGGGGTAATGAAAACATTTACAGAATGCATCTAGAACCTTCCTGGAATGGCAGTCAGGCAATAAATGTCCTTCCTCAGTCTCCCTTTTGCCCTTCAAAATATAAAAGGGTTCTGTTTGTTCATAGGTCCTATAACTCATGCGGAGCTCACAAAGGTGATGGATATATTTCTGTGGTTTGGCCCAGCTCCTTTGGCCCAGCTCCTTCCCTCTCTGCAGAAGTGGGGTGGTGGGTTAGGAGAACAGTCACTTGTATAGAAAGATGGAAGGGTGGACTCCTCATCTCCAACTGGCTTTACCTCTGTTGGTCCCTGAAATTCCATTAGAAATTGATTTATTGGAAATACTCGATTTTTAGAAACTCTCTACTAAAATCCAAGATTTTGCCAGATGAGGTGGCTCATGCCTGTAATTCCAGAATTTTGCGAGGCCCAGGTGGGAGGATCACTTGAGCCCAGGAGATTAAGACCAGCCTGGGCAACACAGTGAGCATCTCTCCAAAAAAAAAAAGTTGCCAGGTGTGGTGGCACATGTCTGTGGTCCCAGCTAATTGGAGGACTGAGGTGGGAGAATTGCTTGAGCCCAGGAGGTCAAGGCTACAATGAGTCATGGTCATGCTACTAGACTCCAGCCTGGGTGACAGAGCAAGGCTGTCTCAGGAAAAAAAAGTCCGAGATTTCTCTATACTAGAAGAAGGCAGCGTAGTGCACTGGAAATGGAAATAAGTTTTATGCTACAGAGACCTGAGTTTAACCCCCGCAAATCTTCTATTTTGTTGCTCTGAACAAGTTATTTAACCTCTCTGAGCTTTAATTGCTCCATTCACAAAATGCTTTGGAGGGTTGTTGTAAAGCGTACAAATGATATATGCAAAATGGTAGACAGTCAAGGAACGGTGGTGATTATGCATGAGTCATCACAACAGGTAACACTAACTGAAGCTACTGCAGGGTGGGTACCTTGGGAAGGAAGGGCCAGCCAGAAGAGTAAAGGGGCCAACAGGAAAGGGGAGCAGGCCTTCTATATAATGCCTCCATCACAATTTGTCTTGAGTAGGGTATCCATAAACTTGGATGAGAAAATAACTTGTCTTTATTTTCACTGAATGCTCACTGAAATTTAACATCTCTTTTTATAATGTGTACAAACCACAAGCCCCAGTGCAGAAATATTTGTGAATTTGCCACCAAATTATAGATATGTTCATATAACATTACAATAGTTGCAAATATTTCAAAATATCATTTATACCAATCACTACTTTAAAATTGTGAGAGTTATTACTCCTGCCACTGCCACTTGATATTTAATGTTACTGAAAAAGCACATATATTACTATGCACTAGAATGTTTAAAAAATATTTCAATAACAGTATATCAAGATAATTGCCTCTCTTTGCAATCCTATTCATTTATTTTACATACCCTGAGAAGGGGTCCATAGGCTTCCCCAGACTACCAAAGGGTACCATGCATAAAATTAAAATGCCTTTGTCTAGAGCAAGAACCAGCCAGGTAGTGTAGCTACCAAGAATCACTGGGGAGTTTATCTCCTTTTCTGAGGGTTGCTGGTAAAAATTGAGATACTTACCACTCTAGCCTTCTATTACTCAAGCAAACAGAAAGGGAGACATCTGTATATTGATATCTATTCCTATGTGCTTTTCCCTTCTCATTTTCACACCCAGCATTGGTGATTGTGGACAAAAAAAGAACTGTATTAATGGCATTCATTACAAACAGAAAGTTAAAAAGAAAGGTTGTTATTCTGATCTTGAAATACATATCTATTTCTTACATGTGGGAAGGAAATACTAAATTAATCCATCGAGGGAACTGGGAGGAAAACTAGTTTATTATTTTTTTCTGAAAAGGTTGAGATGTTCAGTCTGTTTGTTGTAGCCCCCTCCTCTGCAAGATGATGGAGATGTTTGGCAGGTTAGGTGAGTTGGGGATGAGGCTGGATGCAGGGAGAGGGAGAAAGAGAAGTGACCAAGGAATTTCACAGGCAGTTTGACTCGACAAGAATTAACTAGACTAGTGACTTCAGACTCTTCTCATGTACTCCATAAAAGAAATTTTGAAGACTCTTTCCGAGTTGACATCTAAATATTTTTTATTATAAATTTAAATAGTTGTAAAGTATACATTAGATGATGTATCCTTTAGATATATCCATGCTTAAAGTATATTTTCATCTAAACTTTGGAGCTGTAGCTTTACTCATTAAAATCATGAAGAATGTCTATTACATAAATTAATTGGCAAAGCTAGTCCTTATTGTCAAGCCATCCTGCCAATTTGAACTCACTTTCTGTCAGAAAAACATCTTATTTCATTTTTTAATCTCAAATAAATGCATTACTATGTGGCCCTTTGGAAACTTCTCGTGACTGAATTCTAGTTCTAAGAAATGAAAGAAGGGAACAAGGGAGACAGGGAAGGAAGAAGAAAGGAAGGGATGTTGGTGCAGAGGGTCGCCATGACTTTTTCACCTCTCTTCAATATCAGTATTTCCTTCTGAAGCCCTCTTGCTTTTTTCTCAGAGGACTCTTCCTCAAGAGGAAGCCTTGGAGGTTTTTGTACCCCAGGAAAATGGTACCTCAATAAGACTATGGTGGGTGAAGACTGAGGTGGATATGATTTTTTTTTTTTGGCCAAGAAGGAAAAGGAATATTGGAAAAAAAGTATTTGTGGCACAGTCTTAGGCATATTAATTTCAGGGAAGAAATTTGCTGGAATGGAAGATTTGGCAATTGATTCTGCCCATGTGCTACTTGCAAAGTCTTCATGCACTGGGGCATGTGTACCTGTACCCCTGTTTGAAGATTCCTGAGCTAGTTCAACCCCATCCTGCTTATTTAAATTTGCCCCAATTCATCTTAAATTCATGAATTCAGTGGCAGAGACCAGATAATCTCCTGGACCTGAGTTCTTCCCACTACTACATCCACCACTGTCTCAGGTGGCCTGCGGCCATCAAAGTTGAGGTGGGTGGGTTGGTTGAAGCACTGTGATCACATGGAACTCACCAAATTCAGTAGATTATTACTATTATTTTTCCTTGTAAATCCCACATTGTTAATCAGCCCTTTTTTTTTGTTTTGTTTCACAAAACATGAATGTCCTACCGTATATTTCTTTCTTTCTGAAAAACCAAAACCGAAACTAAAACAGAAACAAAACAAAACAAAGAAAACACAGCCTTTGTTCTCGCAGCCTCACTGGGAAGGAGGGGACTATGACTTCTCATTTCTATGCAGTCCTTGCCACGGAGCAGCAGCATGGAGCCAGCACCTCTTTTGAAGCAACAGAAGTCACTTATATTTGGCATGTGCAGAGGGAGAAAAGCTGAACAAATAGATAGATCTCTTCAAGTCGTGTTTCCACACCCCAGCGGAGCGGGAAGGGGGTGCACCATCAGTACAAGATCGTTGGGCCAATTGCATTTTACCCCACAGGCACACATTTGCATGGAAATTGCTGCTCTGTGTTGTTAGGACTCTTCTAAACATTTCACCCAAAGAATTATGCTCAACTGGGGAGTTTGCCCTCTGGGCTGTATCTCTGTTGGACCAGGAAAGTGAAATTCCTGCATGAGAAAGGGCTTGCCTCCAAGTCCTCAGTTTAAGGAATTACCAGCATAGGACCCCAGCAGATTTTGTCTGTCTCCAGAGTTGTCTGTGTAAATATGGTGAATGCTGAGAGGGTGGCGAAGGTGGATTAGGGTTTTGATCTTGTTTTAATGACTGGAGGAAGGTTAAAGTACTTTCCTAAATTCTTTTTTTGTTTTTAATTTTACTTTAAGTTCCAGAATACGTGTGCAGAACGCGGAGGTTTGTTACATAGGTATACATGTGCCATGGTGGTTGGCTGCACCTATCAACCTGTCACCCGGGTTTTAAGCCCCACATGCATTAGCTATTTGTCCTGATGTTCTCCTTCCCTTTGTCCCCACATCCCCCACAGGCTCTGGTGTGTGTTTTTCCCCTCTCTGCGTCCATGTTTTCTCATTGTTCAACTCCTACTTGTGAGTGAGAACATGCGGTGTTTGGTGTTTGGTTTTCTCTTCTTGTGTTAGTTTGCTGAGGATGATGGCTTCTAGCTTCATCCAAGTCCCTGCAAAGGACATGATCTCATTCCTTTTCATGGTTGCATAGAGTTTCATGGTGTATATGTACCATATTTTCTTTATCCAGTCTGTCATTCATGGGCATTTGGGTTAGTTCCATGTCTTGGCTATTGTGAATAATGCTGCAATAAACAAACATGCTCATGTATCTTTATAACAGAATGATTTATATTCCTTTGGGTATATACCAAGTAATGGGATTGCTGGATCAAGTGGTATTTCTGGTTTTAGATCCTTGAGGAATCGCCGCATTGTCTTCCACAGTGGTTGAACTCACTTCCCTCATGCCTTGGCAGGCACACATACTGATGGAGCTCCAGGCAAAATACTACATAACCACCTTCTCCCATCTGAGGTGCTGTGTCCCCTCTGGGGGGCCTTACACCTGCTTCAGGGGCTCCACGTCTTTTCTTTCTCCCATAATCTAAGCTTGCTTTCAGGGACATGCCTGACGTCGGTAGTTGCCCCTTGGTATGGACTTCGGTGTGCAGAAACTTTTCCCAGGACACAGACTCCTGCACCTCTGTGGTGGAACGAAGAGGTTGACCTGAGGTTTCAGTTACAGTGAACAAATGGGGATGTTTTTAGTTTTTGTTTTATTGTATTACTGGGGTGATTACACAGGCAACTGCCTCTCTCTAGCTGTAAGGTGGGCCCCATTTTTGACATCTTAGTCCTGTGAAATGGCCAAAAACTGTGACAGACCCAAAAAATGAAGGCTGCACATGCCTTAGTGCAGGTGGAGAGTTGCATTACTGAGTTGCTGGATAGAGTTGCACCTTCTCTCAGTTGGCTCCTGGTCACAGCAGGGCTGAGGGGCAGAACCACCAGAAGGCAGAGGAAGCCCCAGGCACAGCTGTAAGCCAGCTTAGAAGAGAGACTTCTGAGATGTTAACATCTTTATATTTGCAAAGAGGAGCTGGGGGTATGAAGAAAGTGGAGTGGTTGAACAGGGGAAGCTGACAGGGCTCTTCACTTCAAGAACTTAAAGAGAAAAGACAGCATATGCATGAGGTGCCATCCAATAGGAATAAGAAATAAACTCAATTCAAGCATGAGCCTTTGAAATATTAATACTTACAAAGTGCCCACAGGGACACAGGAGTCTACTAGGTGCCTTTTAATGCAAGGTTTGAAAGCTTTACTCATTTTGATTTTTTGTAAATTGCTTTGTTTGATTTGGGGGTCAGGTCTTTTTATATTATCATTACAATGGAAATTTAACAAGTGGACAGCATTGGGGGAAGGAGTGCTGGTTCGTGCTGAAAGAATTAGGATGACATGAGCCAGAGCAGAAGAGAGGCAAAGGAAAAGCCTAGGGGAGGGGACCCTGTAACAGAGCAATGGAGTGACAGGAAAGCAGCAGCTGCTGCCATCGTCAGGGCTGATGGTGGGAGTTGCAAACAGGCCTCTGTAGCTCCTATCTGCAGGTCCATAGTCAAGGGCATGTTTAACTTAACTTACATTTCAAAACACATTGAAATTGTCCAATTATGTTTAGAATTTAGTGACTTTACACAAAAGTTTGGATTTCTGAGTTCTCTGGGAAAATCAGAGGACCTGGGAACACTGGCCATCATCCTGTGTAGTAATAATCTGCTTAGGCAGAGAGGTGGCATAGGGGATGGAGGGCAGGAGCGCTACAGTTTGTGTGTACCCTCCTGATTGCTTCACATCCAGCCACCTCACTCAGTTATGTCACCTGCTCTGCCTGTGTGGACACTTAGTTAGTAAGCTTCGGACTCGGCCCATCTTGGCCTGGGAAGGGTGGCTGGCCCATTGCCTGGCTTCCTGAGGGAACTGCTGGTTTATACGGATGCTCTTGACTCCTCAGAGTAAGCCTCTGCTGGTTAATGGAATCCAGATCCTGCTACCCCCAAATATGGTACCTTGGTATTTAAGAAAACAGCAGAAGCACCTCACCTTCCCTTTGCTATTTTCCTTTGAAGCAGCTCATAAAGCCTCATTTCAGATGGACCCTCCCTCAATCCAGAGGAAAGGAACATCCTTATCCTTAAAGACACAGAGGGGAATCTGAACTAACAGGCCTTGTTAAATTCCTCTAGGTTATTACCATTAGATCATACCTCCTTTGTCTAATCATATACTTCTCTACAACTCTTCTTCAAATCAAAGCATAAAACACACAGGTTTATCAGTTTCTTTGGGTCTTTATTTCCTTATGAAGGCTCCTATGTGACATAAACCTTATTAAATAAAGCCGAGCATGGTGGCTCATGCCTATAAGCCAAGCACTTTGGGAGGCCAAAGCAGGTGGATCATGAGATCAGGAGTTCAAGACCAGCCTGGCCAAGATGGTGAAACCCCATCTCTACTAAAAATACAAAAATTAGCTGGGCATGGTGGCGGGTGCCTGTAATCCCAGCTCTTTGGGAGGCTGAGGCAGAGAATTGCTTGACCCCAGGAGGCAGAGTTTGCAGTGAGCTGAGATGCGCCCCTACACTCTAGCCTGGACGACAGAGCAAGACTCCATCTAAAAAAAAAAACAAACAACTTTTTAAATAAATATGGTTTTTTTTCTTGTTAATCTGTCCTGTGCTATAGTTACCTCAGCCATGAGTCTAGTGATGAGTAAGGAAAGAAATCCTTCTTCTCCTACAAGTACATGTCACAGTGTGGTGTAAGAAAAGCTAGAAAGATGTATTGTGGCATCAGGGAGGGCCCATGTAGTTGGCAAAAGCTCTTCTGGACATGCTTAATATTGGACATAGTGCTTAAGGGAAAGGAGTCTGCCAACCTTTCAGCTGATTTCATAAATAACTGAAATAATAATTTTTAAAATAAATGTATTAATAGAACTATGGGAAGAGTAATTGTCCTATATTTTAATCATTCCAGAAGTGCTAGAAAAGTAAATATGTATGTCAATTATATATAATAGTAATCCAGAAAAATCACGTATCGAAGAAATGCATCTAAGCTTTCACTGATGCGATGAGGTGAAAATTTTGCCTCATGTGTCTTGTTTACTAAGATGTTTTATGAATTTCATGCTTTGGCATTATGATTATTGTTTTCAGGAAACGTATTCCTGTACCTCTGCATAACAAGTGATTTAGTCCCATATTATAGCAGGGGCTGTGGAGGTGTATTTTCCTTATAATGGGATAGCAGGCATCATGGGCCCTAAGATTAGCCTGCCCAGGATCTGGATTCAAATCCTGTCTTCGCAATTTATGACTTGTTAATGTGGAGTGTATTAGCTAAATTCTCTAAGATAATTCCTAAAATGTAGATAATATTATGTAATACATGGGGCTACTGTGGGGATTAAAGGATAAATATGTAAGGCACACACTTGAATGTACAGGACCTCGTTAGTCTCAATAAACTGGCTTTTATTATAATGGTGATGATTTGTATTGCTCTTCCTGAAACTGCTTTTAGATGGTCTCAGATTCTCTGGGTCAGACTGATTAAGAACCTATCAAGTGGTGTGGCATCTTGATAAACTGTGGGCGAAAACCACAGATACATGATTGCTATCACCTTTTCATTCTTTCAACACCATCTTGTCCGCAAAACTTGTGTTTGCTAAGGAATCCCAGTGGGTAAAAATAGTGAAGAGATAGGTTAAAATGGATGGTTAGCACCAGGTGTGAAATAACAAAACACACACACACACACACACACACACACACACACACACACAGAGAGAGAGAGAGAGAGAGAGAGAGAGAGAGAGAGCATCTTTGCACTTTACAATCTTCAGAGAGTGCCTGGTGGAGAAGAAGTTTACTTCTAGGCAGGAGAGAGTAGAGATGCTTGGACTTCATGCTGGGGTCTTGCTGATTGTGCTAGGGAACCAGTGGTTTCAATGCCTAACTGTGGTTTGACCGTCTGCCACAGCTTAGAGCCTAAAGCATCATAATTAAGCAAGAAAGCAAGGAAGAAAGCAAGAAAACAAACCAACATTACTGTCTGAGGGAGCTTTAAAAGGATGAAGGGCTGGGAGAGCAGGGAGCTACTCAGTGATCAGGGAAACAGCAATGGACTTGGTCTTGGCCAGCAGTGGCTGTTTTCAGGTTCACTAGTGAGGAGGAGAGAGTAGCAAGGTGGAAACACAGTCCAAGCCAGTGACGCCTGGTGGAGTCAGCAGCCCTGCCCCAGAGCAGCTGGGAGTGGGGTCTACACTGGTGAGGGAGCCTTCCCTGGGCAGCTTGAAACTCTGAACAGAATTTTTAAAAAATGATAGTTAGCTTTCTTTTCTTTCTTTCCTTCCCTTCCCTTCCCTTCCCTTTCCTTCCTTCCTTCCTTCCTTCCTTCCTTCCTTCCTTCCTTCCTTCCTTCCTTCCTTCCTTCCTTCCTTCCTTCCTTCCCTCTCTCTTCCCCGCCCCCTCCTTCCTTCTTTCTTTGTTTTTGAGACAGAGTTTTTGCTCTTGTTGCCCAGGCTGGAGTGCAATGGCGCGATCTTGGCTCACCACAACCTCCACCTCCTGGATTCAAGCGATTCTCCTGCCTCAGCCTCCCAAGTAGCTAGGATTACAGGCATGCACCACCATGCCCAGACCATGCCTGGCTAATTTTTGTATTTTTAGTAGAGATGGGGTTTCTCCATGTTGGTCAGGCTGGTCTTGAACTCCTGATCTCAGGTGATCCGTCAACCTCAGCCTCCCAAAGTTCTGGGATTACCCGCCTTAATTTTCTTTTAATAAAACTTCTTTGTAATTCGTGTGGACAATATGCTTGCAAGTGGAGGTGTTAGTTCTGGCTCCCTGGGCTGTGTAAATTTCTTCAGGTTTCTGAATGGCACTGAAAGCATTAAATGCTGATCTGATCTACTGAAAGGTGCCCTGAGAATCAAGTGCAAGCATTAGAGGAGGCTTGTTTTTGAGATTTGCATGCATGCAGAGACAACTGCCTGAGAGTTCCAAGGAGCCCCAGTACTTGGGCCAAACTGAAAGAAAAGAATATAAATGAATATATTTAAGAAACTTCTCCCTCTTCCCATCTTAGGAGCAAGTTAAGTGCCTCAAGCATGACTTCTGTGCCAGTGTCTGCAAGCAGTGAGGTCCTGGCTGTGCTGGAGATTGTTGGTTTGCCCCTGCATGTTCACCATCCACACTTGTCCACCCTGCTCTGTGCTCTGAGAGGCTGTCTGGCCCAGTGCATCAGTTCAGCTCCTCCCCTCTCCTCTGCTGCACCTGGCCAGTGAAGAGAATCAGCAACAGAATTTGTGGTGTTTATACCTATGCTCCCTCACTGCCTGGCCATGTGCGGGGATTGGCTGTGTTTCTCATGAAAGGCCACAGTTTCTGTCTGGTGGCCATCTCCTGCAGCTACAGCTACAAACAACTTTCTGGGGAGAAGGTGGATGCCCGTTTCTGTCCTTCCATCCTTCCTGCTATCTGGTTCTAGCCCCAGAGTACATTATTGTCTAGGTTGCCTTTAACCCTGCCTCTCTATTGAAAATAGTCCTTTCCTTATGCTTCTGAAATTGCCCTCCCCTCAGTCTGATTGGATATTCTCATCCTGAGGGCCAAACCATTGCACACTTCTGCCCATACCCTTCCCTGGACCATCTTTCTAGCCACCTTCTCTTGGTCTATCTTTTTGCATCCAATCAATCCCCTGCCTTCATCTTACCTTGTCTTAGTGAGTCATTGATGATGCCGCGTACCTCTCTCTGGTGTCAGCCAGGGTTGTGGTGGAGAGCTGGCTTCCAGTTGAGTAACTCAGGCAGAATAAGAGCTTTGATGTCACAGAAATTGACCTCTGGAACTGCCCTTGAGTTTGGAATGAAGGATTATGAGACAAAGCTGAAGAGCTTAACAATCTGCCTAAAAAATCTGAAGCATTTGCCAGAAAGCACATAGCCCCAATTTGGTTTACTACTTGTTTCTGAAATTTGTAGGACTTTCTGAAACTTTTCCTAAAATTTGTGGAATTGAATAAAAATATCCAATGAATATAAATTTATAAATATGTATGTATAGCAATCCATGATGGCATATAATGTACATTTCCTCCTTCCAAGTGTGATTGTGTGCCCTTAGCCAATGAAAGCTAGTGGATGACTGTACTGTACCCTCTCAGCTAAGGAGCATTAGTTCATCACACTGTAAATACAGCTGGCAACGAACCCTTCACCTCTTTATCTTGAGCGGAGTATGTTCCATAATGTGCATGCTTACTTCCTGTCATTTAATCTAAATAATACTTTTAGTGGCTGACCTAATGCCACTAGGGGATAGTGCTGGACATGCTGCAATAAAATACAAGAAAAATTAGACCCTGAGTGTTTGTGATTGGAGAAAATTTCAAGCAAGTGGTTGAAGAAAGAGCAGGTAGAAGGATAGTCAATTAGGGATGGGTAGGAGAACTTTGGCATCTTGAAGAGCCTCACAAACTTCCCTGAAACCCGAGAGTATTTTCCAGAATAGTTGGCACGGTAAATGGAAAAAACAGGGCAGGAGACCTGTCATGACTTGAAGTGAGTCGAAGAGAACCAGGGAGGGTTTGTCCATGGATAATAGCATTGGTGCTAGCGTGGGATGTCATGGGTCTGCAGAGACTATAAGCACTCAGTTCAGCAGCATGCCTGTTTCCAGCACTGTACCCACTCTGCATCAAAAGGGCTCCAGGAACCATTTCTTTTCTGCTCTTTGTAGCAGTTACCCTGAATATGCCCTGAT
The DNA here is from genome assembly GCF_049354715.1 of Callithrix jacchus. Lineage (NCBI taxonomy): Eukaryota > Metazoa > Chordata > Mammalia > Primates > Cebidae > Callithrix > Callithrix jacchus. The sequence continues at coordinate 52,312,331 of NC_133507.1, forward strand.
AAATGAAGCCAAAGGAAGAAAGAATTTCCATCTAGAGCTTTCCTAACAATGCTAGCTACAGTTTACCGAAAGAGGCCAAAATAAGCAGCTGTCATACATTCATCAAATTCAGGACTCTTCCAAGTATTAAATCAATCCTGTCAAAGCAGATTTTTTGCTGATGTATGAATGGATGGAAGGAGATGCATTGCTTTAAAAGGGCTTGCCGTTTGGAGTAGAAAGCATGCTGGGAGGCCCAGTGGCTCAGTGTCGTTCTTCAGAGCCCAACTGTATCTACTGGGTAGGTTCCAGTTCTGTTGCTCGTAGGCTCACTTTGTTGAATTGTGGTACTTTAAGAATATTCTACTTTCCATGAACTTAAGATCAAACTCAGAATATCTCCATGATTCTGGTGGGTTGTAAGGAGCCCTGGTCATTCACTCAAAATCACTAATATTCAGTCCAGGTCTTGTCCCAGCTTAGTCCTTTGGAGATTGTAGCAGAAGGAATAGTATCTAGATCTAACTTTATTATAATAAATTATCTTATTGCTTCTCTAATTAGCAATTTGATTCATTAAACATGGGTGACACATTGGACTCTTTCATCTTTGTCCATTATGGAGGTATTTTTTGGCTTGGCTATAAAGCTCTTCAAAGAAGCTGAAAGATTTGACCCCTGTACACATGTTAACCACAGAGGCATATTTTACTCAGATTTGAGAATATTAGAAGATCCTCTCCAACTCCCTGAAGATAGCTAGAAGTACATGAGTTTAAATGGAAATAGACAAGGGAGAGGTTTTTTTTTTTTTTTTTTTAAATTGGAAACATTGGTAGCCACTAAAATCAGCTACTTTGGGAAGCTATGTTTTCCCCTTCTACAATCTTGAAAAATAAGGATAGCTCTTTATTGTTCTATAGAGTATTTACTTCGTACACATAAAGGAATGGGCTAGAGTAGGATTTTTCAATGTGTGCCCAATGAGAGGCTTCTTGGGATGGGCTGGAAGAAGGCCAAGTGCAGGGAGGGCTGAGCTGGTGGGATGACACTGGTTCATCTCTGAGGCATGTGCTGCTATACCTAGAAAAGAGATGCAATCTTTATCCCTTTGCTTAGTTCCAAATCTTAAATTCAGACAAGAGATAATTAGGAAGCAAATATGACTAAAATACATTGAGAAATTCACTTTGAAATTAGAGCATTTCTTTATTAGAAATTGTGCTTAAGAAAACTCTCATTCCATTTTAGTCTATGTGTATTAGGGGTATATCTCATATAGAAAGGCTACCATGTGTATGGCTCATAGTGGGCATTTAATAAATATTTATTCAATGGATAGGTGCATAGAAGGAGAGCAGATACAACAAAACACATTTCGCTTATTTATTACTTGAATGTTACTGGTGGAAGAATCATTGGATAAACATTGCATACAAAAGGGGTCAACCTACTTTTTCTGGAAGGACAACATAGTGAATTTCTTTTGACATCTCTTTTTTTAATTGGAAAAATTGGTAGCCACTAAAATCAGCTACTTTGGGAAGCTGTGGTTTCTCCTTCTAAAGACCTTTAAAAATAAGGATAGCTCTCTATTGTTCTACTATTCCCTCTCTATAGTTGTACTATTGTTGACATACTATCAACATAGCAACTACTCAAGTCTGCCATTATCATGAAAGCAGCCCCAGATAACATATAAGTGGATGGATATGGTTGTGTTCCAATAAAACTTTATTTACAAAAACAGCATGCTGGATATGGCCCATGGGCCATAATTTGTTGACCACTGGAGTAGAGTACAGGTCTGATGAATCCTTTCAACTTCAAGGTGTATTGAGGCTAATCAATATGAATATTAGGTGTGAGAATCACTATGTAATAGGGACTTATTGTTGGATCAACATTTTATGTAGAGTAGACTTTTATTTCAAAATAGCTGAGTAGGAAACAACGGCATGTATATGTTGGCAAATGCTCATTTCATTTCATTGTCATTTCAGCAAATTTTTCCTTTCTTCTCTTTAAACTCTTGTAATACAGTTCTGCACAACAAAATATTAGAAAAGTACTTATTTCTCTTCTAGAGTGACAAGTTTTTTTTTATGAAGATTTTTGTATGCTGTGAATGCAGGATTTTTACTCCTTAGAATTAATTCTCTTTTCTTCTTAAAACATGGATAACCTCTTTCCTTAGATGGGAGCCAGCAATGATGGAAACAAATAAAGTCTGAGTTTTAATACTAGGCAATCCAATAGGGCTAGATTCTAGATGTTGAGCACATTTCTGGCAGAAGCCAAAATAGCTGACTCATAAATCAGCAAGGATTCTGTAAATGCCTCGTGTACTACAAAGCTACTCTCTTTATAGAAATCCTGACATATTTATTCTCATTCTCTCTTTGTTTCTGTCTCTGTCACTATCCTCTTTCTCATGTACCCACACACCCGTCCCCACACACAGGGTTCTGAATAATTGCTGGCACTTTTTTCTTTCACTTAGCTTATGTTTTGTTTTATTATTGTGGCATTCCAATAGTTTTATTGACTATAATAAGACTGCATTAGTTCAAACCATTCCAAATTTGAGCTACTTTTTAAGAAGATTAGAACATTAATTGTTTCAAAATTAGAACAGTAAAATGAAATAATCTTTATGCTGGATAGATATGAAATATAAAATTATCTCATTAAACTTACCTACAAAATCATTAGCACAGAAAAAAAAAAACCCCCAAAATCCAAAAAACCTCCAGGACAGTATAGCATTTCAGTGTACAACATTTTGTAAAACAATCTATAGCTAACTATGGATAAATTTTACTTATGAAAATTCCTTTTCAAAAAAGCATCTGATAAATAGTAAGTAGCTAATTATCATATACTTTCAAGATGTGTCTAGAAAGTGCCTAGAAACATTGCAAAATTTGGTTAAGGGATTTTATGTGGCTCTAAGCAAATCTTTTAGCTTTGACCTGTTCTTCCATTTGCCATGTGGGGTATCATTTTTAGAATTACCAATTTAAGATGATAAGAAGTGGGAAGAGACCAACTTATCTGACCATATGCCTTCATTTTCAATTTATGTTATTTTTACAAAGAATGTACCTGAAACTCATAAAATGACTCATTCATGCTCTCATAGTTCAGTGGAGCTTTTGGGAGTTCAAAGGATATTTTTCTATGCCAGCTTGGCCTGAGCTTTCAGAAGACAACGGATTTCTTGGCGGAAGGCAAGCCATCCAGGCAGAAGGCATGAGACTGATTAGTCACTCAGTAGGTCTCATCAGTTTCCCTGTAATTCCATCATCCCTGCAGTCCTCCCTAAGTTTAGCCCTCTACTGGCAGAGCTGTGGTGCCAATGGGGAGATTCTGCCATGGCTTGTACACTGGGTACTGGTGCCCTGATTCTCCTTAGTAATTCTTCTCAAAACCTCAGTCATCTCAGAAAAACAGAAGTCATTTTGGAAGCACTACCTTAGAAGCAGAGAGCCGCTCTCACCAGACACTGAAGCTTCTAGCCCCTGATCTTGGACTTCTCAATGTCCAGAACTGTGAGAAATACATTTCTATTATTTGTAAATTGCCTGTTTTGTTATAGCAGCACAAATAGACTAAGACAGATGTAAAAGACCTTTTGGATTTTATGATGTCTAATGGGTTTCTATTGCACAGCAGTTTAGAGATAGACAATGGAGGTATAGAACATTGAATGACATCTATATTGACTTGAACACAGAGGAGACAGAGGCTAAACATCTCTAGAACAAAGGTTACAAGTAGGTTTTAACATGCTTACCAATTGCTTTTGATTGGTAAGGGCTGCTAGGCGTATAGTGCTGAGATAGATTCTCATGGATCAGAAGGAAAGAGCTTGTGAGCAATTTATATCTGCTATAGGCACAGGAGGAGAGTGGTGGCCACTGGTTGTGTCTTGGTTATCACTGATTTAGAAGAATCTTCCAAGTGGGCTTTTCATCTAATACAACTAAAAGTGAAGGTCAAGAGCAAAAGTAACATAGGACTTACTAAAGAAGATACAGGGACAAAAGTTGGTTTGAAAACCAGTTTCTTTTATCAGCATCTTTCCTTGTGATTTGAGTTTTATAATAATAGTATGTAAACAAAACTTTCTATAGGTTGTGATTTTTAGTTGATTGAATTCTTAGTAAGTATATATTAGTATTTTTGAGTCTTGTCAGATATTTATCAGACCAAGGTGACTGGAAATATATTCCATGCTGAAATTAGTCAGAATAGATCTGTTTTCACTGTTTGCTATAGAGTTTTCCAGGAACTCAGTTAAGACTCCTCTGAAGAAATGCTTCATGGTATGAGAGATGGCCATGGCCCCACTTTCTGGGAGAGAACCCATCATATGTGTGAAAAGACCCAGTCCCAATCCTCCTTCTTCTCTTACTAGATCTGCTGTTGTTTGTTGCCTTAGGCTAATCACATGGCCTTGGTGAGCCTACCTGTAAGGTAGGGATACTCTTATCAACCTGAAGAAATTATGAAGATGAAAGAAAGCATCTTAGATTCACCGTTTCCCAGTGGTGTAGGATAAGGGGAAAGTTACGTCATCTCTCAGTGTCTCAGTTTCTCATGTATAAAATGGGGATAATAAAATAGTATCTACCTCATAGGGTGGTCGTGAAGAATGAGTTAATACATGTGAAACAGCAATGTCAGGCACGCAGTATGCATTCAGTACGTTAGCAACTTATTACTGTTATTATTATTACATAAAACTGTTTTGCAAGAAAGGAGTGTATTCAAGCAAATAATTATTTATTATTAATACTTAGTAGAAAGGATTTGTTCCAAATAGTCCATACTCTGCAGTTTCATTTTTTGTCTTTCTTTTTACTGTAGTTTTTTCCCTTCTTATCTTCTATTTCTCTTCAATTTCCTGCAAAATAAAAAGTGATCATGAAGTGGGAAAGAGTATGTTCTTTCAACTTCTCAGAAAAAGAAGCTATAAAACTGCAAGGTGATAATGCTAACAATAAAAATGATATGTAACCAAATCTGAAAGCTGCAAAAACAAACTTAGCTTGGCTCTGTTTTTGGTGTGGTCAATGAAAGCATTCAAGTTTTTCAGTAGTCTGCAGGATGCAGGGACTAATACACGTGGTGAGGCATCCCTGCCGTTCCATAAAATTGTTGGAGGTGGTAGAGGACTTTTTCAAGTGTTTCTATTCCATGGATCAGTAAGTTTGAAATCACACAGAACGTTTATTAGATAAATAGATAAAAGGTGTTTTCAACTGTGAGTTACGTATTGGCTGAGTCTAACACTATACATACAAACTATTGGGACAACCTTTTTAAGAGTGGGTGTTGTAAAGGCAGACAATAATAAGGATGTGGGTTATGTTTTGCTGAGAATACTGGCAAGTGACTAGGAGGCATTTGGATAGATGTCCTACCATATGGCTTCTGTATAATTTACATAGTTGTTCTTTTGGAGGAAGACACTTTAAGACAGCTTTTTCTCAATAATGAATGGTTCTACATAGGGAAAAGGACTCTGAGACCACCAGACAGTGATTGGCACCGACCGCCACCTCCACCACAACTTTATCTGTCTATCTATCTATCTATCTATCTATCTATCTATCTATCTATAATCCATCCATCCATCTATCCATCTGTTATCAGAGTCAATTGAAGTAAAAAGGGCTGTGTTGCAGGAATTATCAAGAATCCATGCTAAGTGAAGGGATACTAAGTGTCAATCCACATTAAGGATAAACTAGGAAATGGGTTTGAACGGTATCTCAGCAGACTGTTAAATCCACAGTTTGCTGGAGGAATTATTCTTTGCAAACTGAGAATGTCCCTACTAAAGATATATGACTGAACAGATAAGAGCAACCCCAAATTACACTAGGCTTGAGCATATTTAAATCCCCCAAGAATGTGTTTATGTAGAAAAGAGCAGCAATGGCCTATAGAACCCATAATCTGTGTATTAAAGAGGCCCACGGTGCACATTTACACAGCAGACCATGGCCTGACTTCGGTAGCAATGAGCTGTAGACTGAATCTCATTGAGAGCTACCAGGCACTTCCCCTCACTTGGGATAATAGCTCCAGAGGAACCCTTATACACTTAGTATCTTAGTGTAACAAGCAAGACGGAATGAATGAATGTCTGCCTTTATTTTTACAAAGTCTTTTTTTCTTTTAAAGGCTTATTTCTAATGGTATTAAATAAACACAAGGATTCACCACCTTCCAGAAATCTAAATGCAAAATGAGAGTTAAAATCCATACTAAAAATCCTATTCAGAATTGAGTCATGTTATAATATATCATATATCATAAATGGTCAAATATTGCTTTGATTTGCAGATATAATTAATGTAAGCTAGCCATTAATAGTATGATATATGATCCAGGAACCTTTAATATAACAAAAGCCAACTAATATTTATCTCTAATGTGCTATAATCTTTACTCACATCACAAAGCATTAACAAAGGGTATATTCTTTGATGCTACACTCCCAGGGGTTTCTTTGAACTTTTTTTTTCTCATTTAATTAGCTTATTCATTTTAATTAAAGTACAGTGCAACATTTACATGGTGTTTAATCTGAAAGTTAATCCTGTTTTCTTAGAAGATTAAGTACAGTAATAAATATAAAATGATGGTGGCCGTATCTCATAGGACTGGCACTTGGACTATATGAGTAACTTCTGCTGGAAATAGCAGAAACATAGATTTTTCTCTCAAATTCTTTTATTAAGCCACAAAAATAGCTTTTAACCAATTAAAAGCTTCCACAGAAGCACGACATGTACCCCCATTGCTCCACACCCACCCCAGAGATGTTCACATCTTTTGAATCTGAGGCCAGACTCCGAAACCTGCTGGAGTGGCCCCACAGCCTGTATTTGTTTGCTATGGACTCAATCCCATAGAATGCTCCCTTCCCATGCTCAGTTCATGTTGACCGGGGGTCCCAACTTTCCCTAGAGATGAGTGTGCTTGTTGCCAGCATTGTTTTCTAGCCTCACTCTTGTCTTAACCCTTGGGAACTTCAATACTTACGTGGACGACCTGCACAGCAGGCACTTTGTCTCTCAGTTGCCTGACCTCTGCAGTGATGATGACTTTCTCCTGCACTCTGACTTGGCCATTCACTTCTATGGTCACACTCTCTTCTTGCAGAGACTGCCTTGCTTTGAAGTCACTTCCTCCAACTTGCCATTTGTCAGCCACTACTTCCATTCTTCCCCGCTTCCTCTACAGCAGTACTTCATCAAGACCACCCATCCATTGACCTCATGATCTCCTCCTATCTTTATTTTATTCCCAATTTACTTACATTTCATGTTCATTTAAATATCTTTCTTGCAAATACCCTCAGTTGCCTTGTCATACATATTTCATAATAAAATGCCCATGTTGGATGAATATGGGACACTTTCCCTGTGTCTATGCCCAAATTGAATTTTTCCCATCATCATTCCAACATGCTTTTGTATCTCTTATTTAAAACAGTTCTTCCTAAGTCTACCTTCCCCTCAATTGCCTCTTTCACAGTCAATTTTCTAGGAGCTCTTGTCTACACATTTATTTTACTTCCTCACCTCTTATTTCCTTTTTGGCTAATTCCAGTTTGGTTTTCCTCACCTTTTCTTCACCTAAATTCATCTTGCTGAGGTTGTGAATCACTGTCACTGGCACATTATCAAATATAATTGACAGTCTTCAGTCCACCTCCTATCTTGCTTCGCAGCAGCATTCGTCAGAGCTGTCAAGTCCTGCATTTGAAATACTTTTCTTTCTTGGCTTCAGCAACACCATGCTTAACTGGTTTGCTTCTCCTTCTCTGGCCTTTCTTTATAATGCCTTGGAGACTTCTATCCAAACTCTAAATAAATAGAATATCTCAGCGCTTAGTCCTGCACTCTCTCATTTTCTCAAATTCCTGGGAATTTTGAATCATAAAGATTCAAGATCCATCTACATGGAAAACATAAGTCCACACAAAGACTTGTATGAATGCTCATAGCAGCTTCATTCACAGTAGGCCATAACTGGAAACAACCCAAGAGTCGATCCACAGGTAAATGGTTAAACAAAGTAATGTTATGTATACAATGGAATACTATTTGTCAATAAAAAGAATGAACTATTAATGCATACAACACCATGGATAAACCTCAAATGCATTACGCTAAGTGAAAGAAGACTGACATAAAGGAGCATGTACTTACTATATGATTCCATTTATTTAAAACTCTAGAATATGTAAGCTAATCTATAGTGGCAAAAGCTGAACAGCATTGTCTGAGGCTGGGAACAAAGCGAGGGATGAATTGCCAAGAAGTGCAAAAAAAAAAAACCCCAAAAACCCCAAAACCTTTCAGGGTGATGGAAGTGTTCTGTATCTTTATTGTGAGGTAGTTTCATAGGTGTATACATCAGTGAAAACTCATGAAATTGAACATATTAAGTAGGTGCAATTTATTGTAAGTTATACCTCAATAAAGTTGATTAAAATCTGTATGCTGACAATTCTTGCATTTATGTCTTTAAAATAGATCTCTCTTATGAGCTTCAGACTGTGGATCTAACTATTCGCTTGACATAGCTCTTTTGATATTTCATAGGAATTTCGAACTTAATAAGTCTAAAACTGAACCATGGATTTATTTTTCACAGGCTTTTTTTTTTTCTCACCTGAGTGAATTTCTGTCTCTAAGAGACTTCAAAGTACAGTGGCTTAAATAAAATAGAGGTTTATTTCTGTATCACAGGATGGTCTACAGATTGGTGAGCCAGGGTTGGTAGAGTGACTATCACCCTAACCCCTGGATTCTATTTCAGGGTTCCAGATATGCTTCAGTTCTCATCCCAGACAGCAGGAGCAGGGAAAGGGTAGAAGTGCCTGCAGGTTTCTTTTTAGAGGCATAACCCAGAAATGTAAAATGGCCCTACTTCATAACAAGGGAGGCTGGGGACTGTTGTCTTTATGCAACCATGTACACTATTCAGCTAAAGCTTTATTTCTATGGTGGAAGGAGAGAACTGATGTTGAGAGACAGGGCTTCTGACTTTCTTTAGGATGTGTGGGGAATTGGGTAAATGTTTTTTGTGGGACTCCTCTTTATGCATTTTGATTAAAAATGTATTGTAAAATCCATGGGTCTATGTGAAGTAAAGTGATTTGTCAGTGAAGACTTAGAATAATGAGTATAGAAGAGATACTTACATATTTATATACTGTCCAGTCAGTGCATGTGTCCAGGCATCTTTCATGTTTATTATCAATGGCATTGTTTTTGGCTAATTTTGTATCTCCCATGCAAGAAAACTGTGGCAACACTGTTATTACTCACAATGACATGGCTCTTCAGAATTTTTTGTATTGAAACAGTATAGATCTTCTTGCCACTGCAGTAACCTAATACCATTCATTTTAATGCTGGTTATATCATTACTCATGATACTACATCATTTATCTACCTTGCCATCAGTGAATACTGGCTTCCAATGACTGTCTCAGAGATTGTTACTATGCTTCCTTGGTGGTGACTCTGTATGCTAGACCTACCCAGAATATGTAGAAACATGCAAATGATTATTTTCTTGTAGTTTTAAATCACCTATTCAATTTATGGCATAAATGTAGAACAACACATCTTTCAAACATGTATTTTCTTGAACTCTTCAGGTTACAATCTCTGCATTTGCAGAAGGTGATCTCTTACAATGTTGACTGCATCTCTGCAGGGTGCAGAGGTGAGGGACCCATGGGCAGAGTGAGAGGCATAGTGCATTGCATAAGGAATGTCTGTCCTTCACCCAGCACAGCTTAAGACTGAGCTGAGAGGGAGAGAGATTCAAGATGGCCGATCACTAGCAGCTCAGGCTTGTAGCTCACAGTGAAAGCTCAGAGAATGAGAGGACACCACACTTTCAGACGAATTTCTGTTGCTCAAGGACCAGGAGATTCCCAGTGGAGGAATCTGAATACTGGCTTCCAATGACTGTCTCAGAGACAGCCTGTCTCAATTCCCAGTTGCCAGTGTGACTCTTACAGCTGGTGAGACGGTTTTGCCAGTGCCCTGGCACGGCGGTTCTCGGTGCAGAGTAAAAGGGACTGGGTCCCCTTTTGGTTGATGTTTGAAGCTCCGTGAAAGCAGAGGCACCCACACAGCTGATTGAAGAAGGGATTCAGGAGGGAAGCCAGACTGGAGACTCCCGGACAGAAAAGCACCAAGAATCTTGACGCCGCTGTTTTAGCCTGCGCAGTGGGCTCAGATTTCAGCGCTGGGAATTAACAAGTTGGACGTCCACTCAGAGACCTAATTTGAAAGTTGGTAATTACAAAGACGACAGGTGGATAAATTTACAACGATGGGAAGAAACCAGCGTAAAAAGGCTGAGAATACTCAAAATCAGAATGCCTCTCCTTCTACAGAGGATCGCGGTTCCTCTTCAACAAGGGAACAAGGCCTGATGGAGAACGAGTGCATTCCATTAACAGAATTAGGCTTCAGAAGATGGATAATAAGAAACTTGTGTGAGTTAAAAGAACATGCTCTAGCCCAATGTAAAGAAACTAAGAACTTTGAAAAAGGTTTGACGAAATCCTAACGAGAATAGACAACTTAGAGAGGAATATAAATGAATTAACGGAACTGAAGAATACAATAAGAGAACACCAAGAAGTATGCACAGGTTTTAACACTCGAATTGATCAAGCAGGAGAAAGGATATCAGAGGTCGAAAACCAACTTAATGAAACAAAATGAGAAGACAAGAATAGAGAAGAAAAAGTAAAAAGGAATGAGCAAAGTCTCCAAGAAATATGGGACCATGTGAAAAGACCTAATTTATGTTTGATAGGTGTACCTGAATGTCATGAAGAGAATGAATCCAAGCTGGAAAATATTCTTCAGGATATTATTCAGGAAAACTTTCCTAACCTAGTAAGGTGGGACAATACTCAACTCCAGGTAATACAGAGAACACCACAAAGATATTCCTCAAGTAGAGCAACCCCAAGACATATAATTGTTAGATTCACCAGGGTTGAAATAAAGGAGAAAATTCTAAGGGCAGCTATAAAGAAAGGTCGGGTTACCCAGAAAGGGAAGCCTATCAGACTTACAGCAGATCTCTCAGCAGAAACCCTACAAACTAGAAGAGAGTGGGGATCAATATTCAATATCCTCAAAGAAAAGAATTTTCAACCCAGAATCTCATATCCAGCCAAACTAAGCTTTATAAATGAAGGAAAAATAAAATTTTTCATGAACAAGCAAGCACTCAGAGATTTCATTACCACCAGACCTGCTTTATAAGAGCTTCTGAAAGAAGCACTACACAGAGAAAGGAACAAACAGTATCAGTCATCCCAAAAACTTACCAAAAGGTAAAGAGTATCTCCACAATGAAGAATCTATATCAACTAATGGGCAAAATAGCCAGCTAGCATTAAATGATAATATTAAACCCACAAATATCAATATTAATCCTGAATTTAAATGGATTAAACCCCCCAATCAAAGACACAGACATGCAAACTGAATAAAAAGTCAAAACACATCGGCACTCTGTATCCAGATCCATCTCATAAGCAAGGACACACAAAGACTCAAAACAAAAGGTTGGAGGAAGACTCACCAATCAAATGGAGAGAAACAAAACAAAACAAAACAAAACAAAAACAGGAGTTGTAACTTTCATCTCTGACAAAATAGTAACAAAGACTAAAAGAAACAAAGAAGGACATTACATAATGATAAAAGGATCAATGCAACAATAGGAGTCAATGATCATAAATATATATGCACCCAATATAGGAGCACCCAGATACATAAGACAAGTTTTCAATGACTTATAAAGAGACTTGGACTCCCGCACAATAATAGTGGGAGACTTTGACACCACATTGTTAATATTCGACGGATCAACGAGATAGAAAATTAACAGGGACATTTATGACTTGAACTCAGACCTGGAACAAGTAAACTCAGTGAATATTTATAGAATTCTTCACCCCAGGTCCACAGAACATACATTTTTTTAGTATCACATTACACCTATTTTGAAAGTGACCACATAAATGGAAGCAAATCACTCTTCAGCATTTGCACAGCATTTCCCAGATTTAAATGAAATATTGGTTGGCTGTTTGTTTGTTATGTTCTTTCCTTATTCCTTTTTGTCTCTGCTGTTAAGCACAATTATCAGCATAAAAGAGGTTTTTAATACCTACTTTTAGATTGCATTCCAGCCTGGGCAATAGAGCAAGACTTCTTTTCTCTCTCCCCCTTTTCTCTTTCTCTTTCATATATATATATATATAAAGATTCCTGAAAAGCAAAACCAGTCCATAGAAATCAGGAGAGGCTCAGAACCTGGAGGCACCATTTTTGGCAGAGAGTAGGGATGGGTTATGGGATTTTAAAAAATGGGGGATTTATTAGTTAAAAAAAAAGAGTTGTGCACCCTGTTAGTATGACGGCCAAGACCTTACCACTTCCTGACCAAGACATAATGCATATAGCATACTAAAAAAAAAAAAAAAAAAAAAGCCTGAGCTGAGAGAGCATAACATTACCTTATCCACCGGGGGCAAGCGAAGGCATCCATTGGAAAGGTATGTTGGGGAGCATGGTCTCTAAAGCCTTCAGAGGAGACAGTCATGCCTCTAGCCTGAGTGTGCTCAAGATGCTTTTCTTTTCTTCTTTGGTGCAGGCCCAGGGATATATGCTTTTCTCTACTTGTAAAAGATTCTTCTATAAGGCCTGACAGTCTCCTGTCAGACACCTCTTACCCTGCTTTTTACCTCTTACTTCTTTTCTCTAGAAGATAGCTTATAGAGTGGGGCATGGCATCTTCAACCTCCTGACTTCAACCACCTTGAAGATAAGCATCCAATCCCTTTATATTAAAGGTATGGGAATACAAGACAGACAAACAAGGGGATGCTACAAACTTCCAGGAAAATATTACGCAGTTCTCATAGTCATGATTCCTGGGCTAGATACTATTCCTTTAGGGTGTGGTAACTGGACATCTCTTTGGATTCTTATTGTCAGTTTTAATTTCTAGCAGTGGAGTTTATCAAATCACTGGAAACACAGAAGGCTTCTTCATCTCCTTCAGGGAGACTATCAGGACTGGACAGCCAGTTTTAGAAGAATCTTGGTTGTCATCTTTTCTCTAGGGAGCAATTTGTAGTTCTGGGGACTGCTGCACTAGATTTCATCACTTTCCATTGGATGAAAGTCTTTTATACAGTTTTGAGTATAAAAGAGTCTGTAGATGTCAATGCAACCAGACAGATGAACTCCATCATTTGGTGCATTTTACAGTCATTCTGTCATGACACCTCACAGCAACATCATGGAGTAATAATAGTTTTATCGGCTGGGTGCAGTGGCTCACGCCTATAATCCCAACACTTTGGGAGGCCAAGGCAGGCAGATCACCTGAGGTCAGGAGTTTGAGACCAGACTGACCAATATAGGGAAATCCTATCTCTATTAAAAATATAAAAATTAGCCACGCATGGTGGTGGGTAACTGTAGTCCCAGCTACTCAGGAGGCTGAGACAGTAGAATTGCTTGAACCCAAGATGTGGAGGTTGCAAGTGAGCCGAGATTGTGCGACTGCACTCCAGCCTGGGTGGCAGAGCAAGGCTCTGTCTTTAAAAAAAAATTGTTTTATCCATTTTGGGGATGGGCAAAATGAGATGCAGAAAAAGATAAATAATTTCCCAAAGTCTGTCTGACTTAAAAGACTTCAATATCCTCAGCTGTTCTCTCAAAGGGAAGGAACAATATGCAGTTTTTGCACCTTACCCTGATGCTGCTAGAGAAACTGGTTTGGAGAAATTTTGACTAGCCAGTGCCAAATTCTTGTCTCATAGGCCACTTGTTTTTGGAGGTTGTGAGCTGCAAAAGAAAATATACCTAATTAGGAGATAAAGCTGGACACAGTCTAGCTATCTGCTCTCTTGGCAAGAGCTCACATAGGCTGCCTTTATAGATGGGGAAATGGAGCAGGGCATGTCACCAGCCAACAGTGCTGCTGGCAGTGAGGCATGGAGGCAGATGGACTCGAGGCAGACTGACTGCTGTCAACATCTTAGAGTCCGTGGAACAGACATAATGAAGACTGAACATCTTGCAGAAAAGGGATGCATTGGAGTCTTGGTGGCAGTGGTGGAAGTCTTAGCTGTAGTGGTGGAAGGAGATGCCTGTTTAGCCAGCATTCCTGCTAGGCATTATGCTAGGTGCTGAGGTTTGAGTAATAGACAGGAGAATGTAGTGGGATAGAAAGACATTAAGTAAATATTAATGCATATACTTGTTTAATTATATTTGTAATAAACTCCCTGATGAAAGTAAGGTGATCTTTGTAACACATAACAGGGAAATCTAACTGAGTCTCTGTGTGGCATGATTTCAGAGGGCTCTTCTGAGAAGGTGGCATCTGTAATAAACTATGAATTGTTTGCAACAGACTTTATAGATTACCATCAAATATTCATTTTCCTTCCCTCTTCCTTCCCTAGAGGACCATCCCATGCCTCCCTCTGTGTTTGCTTTTCAGGTGTCTACCTTCCTCTAGCCATGTGCTTTAAGGGAGACAATACTGGGATATGGGTCCTGATTAATCTGAGTTAATCATGGTGGTCTTGGTCCCTTGCAATTGATTGGTTTAAGCATGTGCTAGGTTAGAACATGTGACTGGTTAAGATGTATTACAATTTTGGCCACTGAGACACAAGGAAATTACATTTTATGGCTTTTGGGAAAGGTTTCTTCACTCTTTGTAAAGAAGATGTGGCCCTTTCTGCCTCTGAATGTTGTCATGTCTGGTATGCTTAGGAGCGCACTTGAAGATAAATCCTATTCACCAAAGGCAGAGTGGAAAGATGGAAAGAATCTGGGATCCTGCTGGCTTCCTTAACTGTAGATGTCAACTGTGGAGCATCCCTAGCTCCAGATTTTTAGATGTGGGCTGGATGCGTTGGCTCACGCTTGTAATACCAGCACTTTGGCAGGTTGAGGCAGAAGGATCACCTGAATCCAGCAGTTACAGACAAGTCTGGGCAATACAGTAAGACCTTGTCTCTATAAAAAATTAAAAAACTAGCCAGGCATGGTGATTTATGCCTGTGGTCCTAGCTACTCAGGAGGCTGAGGTGGGAGGATTGAGCCTGGGAGGCAGTGGCTACAGATGACACCATTGCACTCCAGCCTGGGCAACAGAGTAAGAGCCTGTCTCAAAAAAAAAAAAAAAAGACTTTAAGATGTGTTACTAATTGTTAGCCAGTTGAGTTTGGGTTGCTGCTGCGTGCACCTGAAAATATAAAAAGGGTTATCCAGGCAATGAGGGTAAGTGGGGAGGGCCACTTCAGACAGAACGATAGATGCATAGTCCTGCATGGACATAGACAGGGCCTATATAGCTGGAGAGCAGGGAGTAAGGGGGCATGAGGAAGAGCAAGATGAAGCTGGAGAGTTGGCAGAGGTCAGATCATGACACTGTCATAATTGGACATTGGCTAATAATTTATTAATAGAGTTGGACTTCTCACAGATGTATTCAGGCTTATAACTTCACTTACTTTGCATAGCTCTAACACAGCACTGGGTGATTCTTGCTTTCACATCTGTGTGGTGGAGAATGGGAATAATTATTCCCTTGATTATCTATGGTATGAATTAAATTCACTAAAAATCATTCAGTTCTTTAATTTACTTGGCTCATGTAACTATAGCCTGATTTCTGTATTGTTGGCTTCTGTAATTTTGCTCCTGGGCTTGCTGTCCAGTGGAACTGCCTGAGGGTTGCCCAGTCTCAATGGAATTGAATTGGGTCCTCAGCACTTAAGCATTTTGAGCAGTAGTGTAGAGAGTAGTTGCTAGTCATGTTTGTTATAATAAAGCTGAAGATCTTAAAATTCTTTGATCTTGGGATCTGAGGGAGAATCTGAGAATTCTCTAAGGTAATGAGCACTGAGTTTCAATAGCTCTTGCAGTCCTCATGCAGTCCTAGCAGCTGAGAGAGGTGCAGGGGGATAGAGTCCAAACTATAGCTGCTAGGGGTATGGTTTCTAATCAGCTCAATTAACTTGACAGGAAACCTGCCTCTCAGCTCAGCCTTGCCCATTGTCATGAGTTCTTTGGCACATGTGGGGTCTTTACTCATTTCCTACCAGGTTACCCTGGCAGTCTGGGTCTCTGGCTGGAGAGCCTGCTCTGGATGACTGCCTGTGAGACTTGGACCCTGACCTCCCGTTTAGTAGAGTGTTGAGGAGTTCAGGCTTTGGAACCAGACACCGCTTGGCTGCCACATGAACCTGGGGCACATATTTAACTTCTTCATGCTAGTTTATTCATCTGTAATATTGCAATAATAATAATAATAATAATTATAGTACCTAAGTGATAGCAATGTTATAAGTAGGATTAAATGAAGTGATCCATGATGAGTGTTCAGCACAACATAGATATTCAACCTGTGATAGCTATTATTAAAAATCTTTTTTTTTAGAGATAGGATCTCACTCTGTCACTCAGGTTCGAGTGCAGTGGTGCAATCATAGTTCACTATAACCTCGAACTCCTGGGCTCAAGGGATTCTCCTGCCTCAGCTCCAGAGTAGCTAGGACCACAGGTGTGTGCTACCATGCCTGGCTAGCTTTTTTTTTTTTTTTTAAACATATGGGAGTTTTACTATGTTGCCCAGTCTGGTCTTGAACTCTTGGCCTCAAGTGATCTGCTTGCCTCCCAAATTGCCGGGATTACAGGGATGGCCTGGTCTAAAATTATTATTGCTTATCATCATTGTCGTTGGTATTTGTGTCCTGATCCTCCTATGAATGCAGTATGTGGGACCTTACCACCTTTGCCATTGTTATGATTAATACAATACCACAACAAAATTGTTTATCAAGCCATGCACCAGGCACCACGCTGGAGTCAGAGAACTTCAGAAAGCAAGAAAGCAAATAAATAAATAAACACAACAACAAAATAAACACTCAAAACAAAACAAAAAAAAACCTAGCACCAAAAATTCAAAAACCCAGTTTTCAGTTTTCAGAATTCCTAAGCCAGAAGGAGTAGCTGGACTTTACTGTGAGCTTTCATTTCTCACAATAAGCTGTAATTTGAGAATATGATTGTAATTGTCTTAGTTTTTAAAACTATGACTGCAAAAAAAACATTTTAAAACTTGCTTGCAAAGAAATTTAATAATTTTATTTGTGCTCTTTGATAGGTTTGTTAAACCACTTAATCTGCAGATTCATTACAAATGCCTCATATTCAGAGAGAGTGATTTTTTTTTCTTTTTTGTGTGTGGAACCTTCTGGGATGTCTCCAGCATTAGCACAGCTCTGAGCAAACCATGCTTTGCAAAGCCAGTTATTTGTTTTACTTCTGCTAGAATATTGAAAGTTTGCCTGGTGAACATTCCCTGAAATCAAAGTGACTTATTATCAGGCTTCCTTTGCTTTTGATCCTGCTGCAGGATGGTGTGTTTTCCTAATGATGCAGAATCTCTCGTTAAGTTCAGGAAACAGGATATAAGGATAAGTCAATTGACTCAATTTATGGACATAATAAAATGGTCCCTATTACCTTCAGCAGTCAAGGCAAGACAAGGTGAAACACAGTGTTGTAAAGTTATTATGACAAAATAGTTTAGTATTTACCTGACCAAATAAAGTGAAAATACTGCATTTATTTTTGAAGCGGCATTTCAGACATTATGACCTAAAATTAATAGTGGTAGACGATCATTTATCCTGTCGCACAGGGATATTGCAGAGTTCACTCAAAGCCAGGAATATCTGCTATTAAATCATGGCAAACTAAAAAAAATTTTTTGAAGTATTTCCTCGTGTCTGCTCTATGTCTACTGTTGGCCGCACAGAGCCAGTGTTAACAGCTAAGGCATTTCTTTTTCCATCTTGTAATATAATTAAAAACAAATTTAGAAGCAGAATGGATGTTTTGTATGTTAGAACCCTGTTAGTTTTGGGGTGGGAACTGGCAGTGCACGCAGCTGTTCCTGACGATTATAAACTCAGAAAACAAAATAAAAAAAGGAAAGAAAGAAACCAAATTGACCAAATATGGTTGCTCATGTCTTCCAGTGGAAAGCAAGTCTTTTGGGTGGCCATAGGAAAATATGAATGTAAATCAAATATTTTTCACCTGCTGTGTTTCAAAAGAGATGGACATGAAGCTGCATGGATATAAAGCTTTCAAGTAGTTAAAGGCAAGGACATATTAGTAGCTTAGGAAAATACTCAAGGTTAGAGCTAAATTTCACTTCTGGTTGTTCACTAGACTCTAGAATTTAGAATCTAAAGTGTAAGCTGTTTATGCTTCTGAATTGAAATAAAACTCCAAGTCAGGTAGGCAAGACTTTGTGGGCATAAAGCAAACGTGAAATAGTTTCACTTTGAATGTCTAATCATCTGTTTGCATGTTGATTGTGAGTAGCAGAGTGACCAACAATAACATCCTTCAAGTCCTTGCTTTTATCTTTTGCATCAGACCTGCCTGCCTCTGACAGCTTCATTTAAAATTGCATTTGCCTGTGCTCACCTCACCCATCTTCACTCTCAATCCACTTACCCTTCATTACTTTTTATTTTTTGTAGTTCTATCACCGTCTAACATTCTACGTAGTTTACTTTTTATGTTTAATTGTTGCTTCCCCACTGTATCCCTAATGTGAGGCTGGAACCTTTGATTTGTTCATTGATTTCTATCAAATATCCACAGCAGTGCCTTGTACTTAGTAGGTGCTCAATAAATATTTGTCAAATGAATAAATAAATCATATCCTCTTTTCCATGAAACCCTATACTGGTTTTTCATCAGCCTCATAATAAACTCTGACTTCTTTATGTGGCATATATGATCTGGTCCCAGCTTACCTATCCGAATATGTTTCTTTTTCATTTGTCTCCTGAATGTTTCCAGCTCTACCAAGCTATGGCCTATCTTACTTATGGGTTTTTATACATGCTGGTTCTTTTGCCTGGAATTCTCTTTGTTTTCCTTCCTCTTGGCTGATTCTGATTTAGTTTTTAGGGCTCAATTTAGCCCTCACCACCCTACCATCCCAAAGCCTTTTTTGCTTGGCCTTCTAAGTGTATGAGTATTTCTGAAGCACACTAAACTTTATCATAACACATTTATGTAATAGTGGCATTGACGTCTCATCTCTCTATTTCTCCTTTAGGCTGTAAGCTCTATGGAGGCAAGAGCCAAGCCTGCCGTGTTTATAGTTTTCTTCATGCCAAATGCAGTGCCAGGCATCTTGTAGGAGGTTCATTAAATATGTGTTGAATCAACGACTCATGAAAAGAAGCGTATGTAACTCAAAGCTAGGATCATCGTACCCAATAAGATCTGGGAAAGACTGGACCAGTGACTTTTAGATAAGTCTCTAAGGGCTTATCACCTCTGGCCCCAATTTCCCCTTTGCAATGAATTGTTATTGCCCCTTATTTTAGTATAGTGCAGTCCACTGCAGTGGTATAGGATGTGTCCCTGGAACCCTACCATCTAAGTTTAAGTATTCCCCCTCCCCCACCGTGCTATTTACTAGCTTGCTAACGTCGATCAGTCTCAGTTTCCTCATTTGTAAAATGGAGACGATTGTGATAGTGATAATAATAACACTACCTCATCAATTTTTGCAGATTCAATCTATTTGTATGTATAAAGTACAAAAAGTTTAAGATACAGCAGCTCTCAACAAACGGTAGCTATCTCAGTCAATTACAGCATATCCATGAGGCTGTTGCACTTAGTGGAATTTTATTGATATTTGCAGGTCCCAAAATTATCTCGCAGCAAATAAGTGAAGACATTTCTGTGGGAAGTGCCCTCTTGTCCATCCCACCATCAGGATTTTTCTCCAACACTCACTCTCTCCTCTGCCTTTGCTCATCCGTAATCTATACCTCTCTCTCACAATTGCGGCCAAATTCTTCCCTCTATCTCTTAGGCAGTGAACTTACTCTCTACTGCTCCATGTTTACTTCAAACTGGACTCTACATCCATCTTTATGTGTATAAAGTTCAGCCCAATGACTGGGCCATGGCCAGCCTTTGCAGATGCTCACCTTCCATTTAATAGGGCCACCATCCTTAGAAGGCAGCTGTAGTTTTAAATGACAAATTTCTCTTCTTCATTACAGGTAGAAGGAAAAAATAATGATAAGTATCTTAACAGGTGTGTGTGTGTGTGTGTTGTGTGTGATAATCACATTCTTTGTAAAGCAAAAAATACTAGAAGACTAACCAGTTTTTAGCTTTTGCTTTGCTTTTGAGACAATGCAGTTCCCCTCAGTATGAACAGGACTGGTAGAGGCCCCTTACTCCGGAGAAGCATCCTTTTGCCTTCCTTGCAGAGAAGTCTTTGCCTAAGAGTTGTGTTGGAAGCAGCCACATTAGGAGGACTCAGCGGCTGCAACATTGTAAATGCCAGCAAATAAAAGTGTCAGCAGCCTGGGCTGCGGGCAGCTGGCAGGGCCTGGAGTTTAGTGCTGTTCTGTGGAGATCAGCCTTTGTAGGGGGCTGGTTCATATCCAGCCCACATGAGTAGTGATTCAAAGTTATTTCCTACCAATGGCTTGTCCTGACCCCAGGAAAAGGCATTTGGAGGTTTCCAGCATAGCCCACCAGGAAGGAGGAATACCCACTCAACTTGAACTGTCCTCTCTCTCCAACAGATGGCCCCATCCTATTTAATAGACAGCATTTTGAAAGGTTCCTGGAAGCTTCCCGACCACTGTGTATTCAGATAATAGAATTTTGTATTACTTCTCATGGGACCCATATCCCATGAAAAAAAATGTAAGGAGACTCGTTTTCTTTTCACCATTGGATGTATTTATTTACAAAGAGGGACTTTAAATGGCCAGAGGCACATACACTTGCTGGTAGTAAAACTCCACCTTGTGATTCACTGATTTCTCCAGCAGCCATGCTTCCTGTAGCACTGAGGCTTGGTTATATCACAGTGCTCAAAGGGAAGGTTCAGCCATTTCTGCCTTGTGCCACTGGACAGATGATTCCTGCATTTGGTGAGTCTGGCAAAAGCAAACAGTGCTTTAAGGCTAAGGGTATCTTTTACATTTCAATTTGAAAGAAAGATGCAGCTTTGGCCTGTGAAATTGACCATGGAAAAGAAAAGGCTTATTTCTGCATAGAGAATATTAAATAGTCTTGCTTCCAAAGCTGGTCCACTGATAGCAGGTGCTAACTGTGTGGCCAGAAAGGTTCCTCCAGGGTGAGGTCTCAGGACGGAAGGAAAATAGAGACACATGTTGCTAAACACTGTTTGTAATGGGCATTTGTTATTGTTGTTGTTTTGAGACAGAGTCTCACTCTTTTGCCCAGGCTGGAGTACAGTGACACTGTCTTGGCTCACTGCAACCTCTGCCTCCCAGGTTCAAGTGATTCTCATGCCTCAGTCCTCTGAGTAGCTGGGATTATAGGCACACACCACCATGCCCCGCTCATTTTTGTATCTTTAGTAGAGATGGGGTTTCACCATGTTGGCCAGGCTGGTCTTGAACTCCTGACATCAAGTGATCTGCTCTCCTTGGCCTTTCAAAGAGCTGTGATTGTGTAAACCACTGCGCCCAGCCTCATAATGGGTATGTTAATGGCTTGGAAATCATAACAGGCATTTCAAATGATGTTTTTCAAGAACTTTTAAGATAGGGGAAAATGCCTCAGATCATTAGTAAGTGAAGGAAACAAATAGAATGCAAAGATACACAGTGTGATCTAACTCTGTGAAATAATAGGCATTAAAAGCTACAGACACCAATACGCCCAGAGTGAATGGCAAACTTTTGACTCTAGTTTAGTTTTGTGTCTCTTAATAATGTCCTGTGACTTTCAGGCTTCCTATACTACTTTTAAAATGTGCATAAAATAGATATTTATTTAAAAAAATAAAGTGGAACAATCTACTTCCATCAGTGACAATTTTAAACGGTCTGATCTTTTACACTGAGGTAAGACCTATTATTACTCTCTTATAATTCTCTGTGGGAGGTGAAATGGCTCCAGCTTACTTCAGCCCATTCTTGTGATTTGCTAGGTATTTTCTCATTTAAAAAATAATGATGTATTATCTGTGGCCTGGGTTAGCACATTTGGGACAGATGCTAACTTTTTGAAGCAAGTCAGGATGATTTGGTTTTAGTTTTGATGTCTGTGAGCTTTATCTTTTCATCTTAGAGCAGTGTGATAAAAATATCACAAACAAAAATTGCAAGATACATGCATGGGACGAATATGCTTATGTATAAACATTTTCCCATTTTATTACTGTTACAATAAAATCTTGTTTAAAAAAGTAATCAAATAATTCAATATCCTAAGTTGCTGAGCTTTTATTTTTGGCATCTGGCTATTTTAGGGTAAAAAGGCAAGTGACTTTATTGAATAATTCTATTCTCTTTCCTCTCACGACTGTAGTGAAACTGGTATATCAGTTTTTAACAGGCAGTTTACAAGATATATCCTTAAGTCATATCTATTCAGCCTAATCTCATGTACCTTTTGCATTTGTATTAGAAGTCTATTTTGTGAAATAATTATCCCTTGACATATTTGTCAAAACAAGATACTATGCTCACAAAATTTTGGAAACACTATGTACTGGGGCACTTTCCAACTCTGTTTTCAAATCACATACTCATATTAAAAGCTCTGAAATGTTCTGCAGTAAAGAAAGCCTTTAAACTTTGTTTAAACCAGTATTTTATAAACTTATCCAACCAAGATATTCAGAAGTACCCTTTCCAAAGCACTGCAAGAGCCTATACTATCAAATAAACATTAGACTTTCTTTTGCTGCACTTAAAAAGAAGCAGGAGGCCAGGGGTAGTGACTCACACCTATAATCCCAGCACTTTGGGAGGCTGAGGTGAGCAGATCACGAGGTCAAGAAATGGATCGAGATCATCCTGGCCAACATGGTGAAACCCTGTCTCTACTAAAAATATGAAAATTTGCTGAGCGTGGTGGCATGTGCCTGTAATCCCAGCTATTTGGGAGGCTGAGCCAGGAGAATTGAACTCGGGAGGTGAAGGTTGCAGTGAGCCAACATCACGCCACTGCACTCCAGTTCAGCCTGGCAACAGAGTGAGGTTCTGTCTCAAAAAAAAAAAAAAAGCAAGATTTTCTATAAAAACAGCTAAAAAAGGATTTTATGCTTAAATCATAACCCTCTGCCCCAAGCCCTTTGATTAACTGTAGGAATCCCTCAGATTCTTATGTGACCATAGCAACCATTGCTTTAATTCAGGTCACGAAAGTGCTCGAAGCCAAGGCACATTTCTTCTTGGCCATCTCTAATACTTTCAATTTATTCCCTAACTTGAGGGAGATAACTACAGTGTCTGCTGCAGAGTTGGTCTGTTTGGTGTAGAATGTTAGCCCACTCTACTCTCCTCTTTTCTAGAAATATCTTCCTTTTGTCTCTTAGCTTCTTGGCTTTCTCCTTTGTCTCAAACCCCAAAATGACCATGTGAGTACAAGCCCCAGTAAGACCGTTTGGTCTCCCACTCTATCATTTATGAGGGTGGGCCACTCAATCTCCATCCTAATGGGTACATGTTGCCCTGCGTAAAAGGTTTTTAGACTTTAGTAAGAGCAAAATTTTGACGATATGTCTTTGAGAATATCTGAACTCTTCCGGGACTACTTTGTCTATGACACTTTTCTTTTCAAGGACAGTTGTTCTGCTTGTGCAATGCCTAATGTATTGGAATCCTCTATTATTATCTGTTGTGCTTTTGAAATCAGCCTCTGCACTTATTGAAGTGTGCGCAAATCCATAAACAAAGAGAAGTGGTCGGGATGTCATGGCTGTTTTACAAAAGGTATCCATGACAAGGCTAATTGATTCAGGGGACTTTGTTTTCAATAAAGGAACAGAGATTAGTTTACTGTCCATCTTAATTATTCCATCCATCAAACATGTGTTGCCTGGGGCAACTGGCATCATCTTTGCTGCTTGCTAATTTTAGCTCATTTTATTTAGTGAGGCTTTCTTCTTTTGTTTCTTTTTTCTTTTCTTTTTTTTTTTTGAGGATTTGAATGGGGAAAAAAGAAACTGACATATTTATGGGTGAAATTTCAAACTGTGCTATGCTGAATGGACCAACAGAAGACATGTGCTTCTTTTTTCCTTCTTTTTCTTGCTGCTGATTAAAATTTATGAACTATATGTTTGTAGGTTGTATGACTAACTCCAATATCTAGATCTCCTGATATTTATTTCTATTTCTGATATATTTTCTTTTCTTAGTTTGGCTAAATCATCTCTCACTGAATATTGAGCATTGTATGAGAAAAATTGAAGAGATCATTTGAGGGTCTGGATGAAGTTATCACCCCCCAGAGATAATATGCTTTTGCTTCTGATGGTCAGACATTAGCTATTAGGATAGAGACTCGTTATCTTACTCCAATCTGAGATTGAACTAATTCAAATTTGTGTTTAAGTCTTTACAGGGATTGCTTATTTCTAGTTACCTCTTATTCTTAGGGTGAAGACTTTCAGTGATTCTAACCAAATTTATGAACTATATGTTTGTAGGTTGTATGACTAACTCCAATATCTAGATCTCCTGATATTTATTTCTATTTCTGATATATTTTCTTTTCTTGGTTTGGCTAAATCATCTCTCACTGAATATTGAGCATTGTATGAGAAAAATTGAAGAGATCATTTGAGGGTCTGGATGAAGTGATCACCCCCCTTATTGGGGTGTTTTTAGGACCCTTATTCTTAGTGGGCCCTGAACAGATTTTTTTTTTGTTTTTTGGTCTCAACAGCAAAAAGCTCTTTTCAGCTTTTTAGCCTGTTAGCTGATAGTTAAAATGCCTCAAAGAGAAAGGTATTGCCAACTGTCAGGTGAATTTCTGTACTTTCCATTCCTTCTCTCCAGTATCTTGGCCCTTGGGTGTTTGAATCTTGGTAGCTTTTTTATTTCACTTTTTTTTTTTTGTTTAGTATTTTAGCCCATCTGATTGCTCTTGGTGAGAAGGTTGGTTTGATGCAAGTCTAGTCTCCCAGAGCCAAAAGTAGAAACCAATTGTTGAGTAACCATATATTCTAGAGAAGGAATCTGATAGGCCTATTGTATGTTGCTAGTCTAATCATCTCTGGCCAGAGGGAATGGGATAAGGTAATACTTGAAAGAGCTATTCTGCTATGAGCAAGGGAGGCTAGTCTAACAGGAAAAGTTGGGCACGACAGGTATTATCACAGTGTCTGCTTCACCCATCATCATCACCACCACCACCACCACCATCATCATCATCATCATCATCATACTTATCAATACCTTATCTTTGGAACCTTATGATTTTTAAAACTCTGCAATTTGGGTTTCTTGTCTAGTTTCAGTACTCTAGGATCTGTAACAGGTATCTTTTAAAATGTATTTATTTTAATTGGCAAACATTGTATATAGTTATGATGTGCAACATGATGTTTTGAAATATGTATTACTTTGTGGAAGGCTAAATTGAGCTAATTAACATACTTATTTCTTTGTGATAAGAACTCTTAAAACTTACCCTCAGCAATTTTTAGGAGTACAATACATTGTATTAACTATAGCTGCCATGTTGTACAATAGATCTCTTGGAATTATTTCTCCTATCTAACTGAAATTTCCAATCCTTTGATCACAATCTCACTGGTCCATCCCGCACTCCCCACCCTAGCCATTGATAACCACTATTTGCCTCACTACTTCTGTAAGTTTGATATTTTTAGATGCTACATATAAACAAGATCATGTGGTATTTGTCTTTCTATGTCTGGCTTATTTCACTTAACGATGATTTTCAGATTAATCCATGTTGTTGCAAGGGGCAGGATTTCCCCAAATAGGTATTTATGCTAACAGTTACTCTATTATGCTTCAGTATTTAATCATCCCTCATTTTACTATTGCCATCATCAACAGTCCATACACCTAAAATATGGGTTCCAGATTTCATAATGACCGACTATCCATTGTTCCCAATGCTCTCTTTCTTCCTGCCCCAATGGATTCCAAACTTCCCCAATCCCAGGGCTGAAAGGCCAGTGTTTTGCCATTATCTTACTTCTTTCTACATTCTCCAATTCTTTCTGCTCCTCAGATGGGAAGTTCCTGAACAGACAGTATTTATTTTATGCCTCAAGCCAAGTATCTAGGGGGCTGGAGAGTTTGAGGGCAAAGCATGATAACTGAGCAGCAAGCAGAATGAAGGACCAGTGACCAACATGGACAAACTGAATTTCAATCTGAATTTAGAAGAGGTACCACCAAATACCCTTTTTTTCTACCTAAAATACATTGCTTGGGAGTCCCTGAACAAAGGGGCAAAATGAAAATACCTAGGTAAACATGGGAGTTGATGACAAGACATTAATTCTTGCTTGGCTGGTAGTTTAGAAACTTGGGAATAAAAATTAGAAAGGGATGCTTCATTGGAGGAAAAAGGAGCAAGATAGTTCAAAAGTGAGGTTTTTCATTTTGCAGGATTAAAATTTTGCTTCACCTTATCTTTTTTTAAAGTCTGAACAAATTGAAGCTATACCTCATAGTACTTTATGTCCTGTATGGCTACCTAAATTTGCCATTTAGACATAGCAATAATATCATCATTATCATAAGAGTTGACATCTACTGAGAACTTATCATGTTCTCAATATGCATTATTATTTTTTTTTTTTTTTTGAGACGGAGTTTCGCTCTTGTTACCCAGGCTGGAGTGCAATGGCACGATCTCGGCTCACTGCAACCTCCGCCTCCTGGGTTCAGGCAATTCTCCTGCCTCAGCCTCCTGAGTAGCTGGGATTACAGGCACGTGCCACCGTGCCCAGCTAATTTTTTGTAATTTTTTTAGTAGAGACGGGGTTTCACCATGTTGACCAGGATGGTCTCCATCTCTTGACCTCGTGATCCACCCACCTCGACCTCCCAAAGTGCTGGGACTACAGGCGTGAGCCACCGCGCCCGGCTCAATATGCATTATTATATAAGCTTCACCACAACCCTATGAGCTAGGCATTGTCATGATTACATTTATAGATAATGAAACTGAGGTGAGTAATTTTCCCGAGGTCACATAATGCTTGGTAAGTGGCAATGACAATATTTGAGTTCTGGGGACTGATATCAGACCCCTCACTTTTAGACACTACACTGTGCTGATTTCCTATGTGCATATAATACCTATTAAAATGTTTATTTTTATGACTGTGTATACCATTAGAAAAATACATGGGAAAATGTGATTCTCTGTAGGAAAAGGAGCTGTATAGTCCAAGCTTAAATTAAAATTACTGTATTAGGTTATTTGCTAAACTGTACCAAAATGTAGTGACTTAGTTGAGATGAGTGTCCATTTCTTTTTCATATAACAGCCTACAGAAAAGCAAGGGGCCAGAGTCATCTCAGAGTTGAGGTTGCTTCTCTCTTGTTGCTCTGCCAGTCCCAAGGTTGTGTCCATGTCTGCCTGATTGAAGCTTATGTTAAGTTCACATTCAAGCCCATGGGAAGGGAGGAACAGAGAGAGAAGGGTGAAGACACAGCGTTCTTATAAGTCAAGAGCTGGAAGTTGCACACATTTCTGCTCACATCATATTTATAAGAACTTAGTCATATGGCCATACGTAGCTGCAAGGGAGGTGGAGAGCTACAGTCTTTATCTGGGTGGCTCTGTGCCTTGCTAAAACTTGGGAGGGAATTTTCTTTCTAAAAGGGAGAGGGAGCAGTTAACTGGGGACACTTACCCTCTGCTCAGCTTTCAAATTAGTAACACGAGTAACAATATATATATGAGTTTGGAATTTTTAAAGTTATCTGGCATGGGTAATAAATGACTCTTTTCCTTATTTATGATAAAACTATCTTGGTTTGGATATAATCCAAATAATCAGAATAATATTCTAATTTGAAGGAAGTTCTATAGTCCAAGTGATATTAAAACCACAAGAGATTGCAGGACATTGTTTTACAGCAAAAAGGTAGTATAAATACTGTTGAGATAAACTTCACTATATAATTAAAGAATATTTATAGGTAGACATTGTATAGGGCATCTAACTAGATATTTGGAAACAGCTTACAGAGACTCATTATAACCATGCTATCCCTTCTCTACTTGATTTGTAAGATAAGATTGATGGATGTGCACACAGAACAAAAGGGGATTTAATAACAGGGTTCAGCCTCACTCCAAGTAGTCTGATTTAAAACAAACACAGCACATCTGCACAAAAGCCCATGACTCTAAGCCTCTAGGCTTGATTAGCATCCTTGGGCAAATTAAGAAGATTTCTTAAACCCCTTGTGGAGGCCCATACAGAATGCAGTCATCTCAGCGGCTCATAGCCCAGGGAAAATGATGACATCTAGGACTGCAGTTTTTACTTCCAAGGAATGTTTGCTCTGGAAATTTCTGTGCATGAGTGTTGATGAAAATTCACAATGGTCCCATGTATAATGTGAAACAACATGCCCTTTTGGGTGTAGGCTGTCTCCAGGTTACTGCCGTTTGCTATTATTCAGTGTGGCTTGGCTCCTGAAGTCAGGCCTTGTTTGTTCTGGTGATTGCACATTCTCTTCATTTCCCGTAGTTTTGCAGTCCTGCTTGCCTGAAGCAATCGTTAGTTTTAGTTCATGGACCAGGAAGGAGCTTCTCCAGGGATGGTCGCTCAAATCACATCACATGAAGCTGCAAGCATCTCACACAGTACAGTCCAGCAACCTTGACAGATGAGGGAATCAAGGCCCTAGGAAGTTGTGAGCCTTCATCATAGTTCCCCAGCTAGTTCAGAGCAGCTGAGTCTAGAACCTATGTCTCTGAACTCCTGGTCCAGGATTCTTTCCCAGGGCTCCTGGCCTTTATTAATCACAAAATTAGGCAATTTGGGAATTTACCCAAAATTCTTTGAAATTTTATCTTTTTGCATAAAAGACATTTTAGAGTCTAACATGTTCACATACTCTAGTGAATTAGGTATTTCTTGGCACAGGTAGGGTCCAAGGGCCAGGAAGATCTCACCTTGACCAAGAGCTCTTATATAGACTTATTTCCAAGTGAGTTATCTATATCCAGTCATTGTAAATGTCTGTATGTGTGTTCAGAGCATTAATTCATTAACTATAAATATTTAAAAAGTCACAGTGTTTACAACTGTCTTAACAGGATGCATTTTGTTTTAATAAAATAGGAGCCTTGACAATTGAAAGCCCTGAGGGCTTTGTGATCTGTGAGAAATGTTGAGGGGTAATGCCAGGTGGAGTACAGAGTTGAGGCTGAACAGACATTTATTGAGCTGAGTTCGAGTCCTGATCAGAGAATTAAGCTTCTACTTTAATGCTTTGCTGTTAATTTCAGTCCTAGTGAAAATCAGCAAACTACAGCGGAAGGAGCACAGGACCCAATGTGAAGACATACACTTAGAACACGAACACCATCTATGAGTTATGTAGCCTTTGGCCAATCACTTATGCTTCCAGGGCCTCAGTTTTCTCATCTGTCCTATAAGGATAAGATCACGTGCTTCACAGGAGGGTTGTTGCGAGGCTCAAGTAAGATGCTTGTGAAAGTCCCTTACAGTAGGAAGCATCATTCAAATTTGAGGCATATTGGTTTTGTTATTATTGTAGTAGCTTTATTATTATATGATTTCAATCATAGTTGATTTCCAGTTCAGTGGCCCATGTTCTAGTAAGTTAAGTTGTTGTAAGCTAGATGAAAAAAAATGTGCCAAGCTGGTCTAGATGTTTGTGTCTCCCCACAATTCACATTTTAAAACCCAAATCCCCAAAGTGATGGTATTAGGAGGTGGGACCTCTGGGTGGTGATTAGGTCATGAGGCCCCAACCTTCATAAATGGGATCAGTGCCCTTATAAAAGAGGCCCCAGAGAGCTGCCTTATCCTATCCACCAGGTAGAAACACAGTGAGAAGGTGTCATCTATGAAGCAGAAAGTGAGGCTTCCTCACACACTGAATTTGCTGGCACCCTGATCTTTGACCTCCCAGCCTTTAGAACTGCGAGGAATAAATTTTTGTTGTTTATAAGCCACTCAGTTGATGCTATTTTGTTATAGTAGCCCAAGTGGACTAAGACAATAGGAAAGTATGTTTGGCCAACACATTCATGCAGTGATCAGAGAGCCTGACACCCAGAAGTGCACCATCAAATCCAGAATATCTTTGATGAATGATGTATAACTTCTTTGGATTCCCCCCACAACCTAGTAGGGAAGGTCATCTCAGAGCTTCAGATGCCTCCAGGAACTAAACAAGAATGAGCCATCTCTGAGCGCTAGCATGCTCCTCTGGTCTCTAGGATATTTGTTCTCTGATAACCTTCTTTATCTCCCTAGGTCCATAGGAAAGTGGCCATAGAAACATGGCTGGAGGCCAAACACAATCCCTGAGCGGTCACAGGGGCCTCCCTGTTCACGGCGTTGACAATCTGAAACCCTCATGCTGTCTTCTCCTTCCTCTCCCACATCACACAAATCTGGAGACATTTGTTCCAGATGTAAAATGCTCCCTCCAAGAGTTACATGAGATTCTTCTTATAGCTCTGCCTTCATTAAGTATCTCATGTTGATCTTGCTCATCTCAACATGATCTTTGTTGATTTTTGCTCATCTGAGCAAAAGCTCAGACTTCATGAAGGAAAAAAGGAAATTACACATGCAAAAGCTCAGACACAGCACTTTGGGAGGCCGAGGCGGGTGGATCATGAGGTCAAGAGATCGAGACCATCCCTGGTCAACATGGTGAAACCCCGTCTCTACTAAAAATACAAAAAATTAGCTGGGCATGGTGGCACGTGCCTATAATCCCAGCTACTCAGGAGGCTGAGGCAGGAGAATTGCCTGAACCCAGGAGGCGGAGGTTGCAGTGAGCTGAGATCGCGCCATTGCACTCCATCCTGGGTAACAAGAGCGAAACTCCGTCTCAACAAAAAAAAAAAAAAAAAAAAAAGCTCAGACGTCACGAAGTCCCTGGAAGTTCATGTGCTTGAGAAATTCATTCTGTGAGGTACTGAAGCTGGAGACCGCTTCAGAACACTGTGAAAGAAGTCTGCAGCTGTCCTGGTAGTGACAGGGAGCCACACAAGTGTTCTAAGTCAGGGACTGCCAGACCCGGCTTACATTCCATTTCTTTGTTCCTTCTCTGAATCTTTGCCTCAAGGCCCACAGATATCCTAGGGCTCTGATTATGGGAGCCAGAGAAGTGAGGTCTGAAGGCAAATGTTCCAGAGGAATAGCTTAAGTGAGATAGAAGGGCCAGCAATTTTCTTTCATGGGAGAAATGATAGAGGTGGTTAATTTTGGCTTTATGGCAGCAGAGAAGACTAAAAGTGCTTTGAAGCCGGGAGAAGGTCCTTGTTGCCAGGGCCCAGTGTGAAGGCCATGCTCAGAGGTCTACCCAGAGCCTGGCTATATGGCACACATGGCTCCCTCTGGCTGGGGACTGCACACTGCAAGAACAGGTTCAATGCCAATCAGCCCTGACTCAATCTGTCTACATCCAGCTTGTGCTTTTTTTCACTTTAGAAGGAACTGAGCACAGCAAGCAAACTGCATTGTAGTGAAGCCAGCCCTAAAATCAAAGGAACCTATACCCAAAGCCGGATGGTTCCTGCAGAGATTCACTGTGTGATCTGAAGTTGTCCTACATTGTAGGAAAGTTCTTGGCCTCTCAAGACAAATGCAACTCTTGGCGTTTTTTGGTTTTGTTTTATGTAAAGGCATGTTTGTAGTTCTGTAGCAGACCTGAGTCACAGAGGAGCTACTTCCCTGAAAATCATGTGAATGGGCACTGCATAATTAGAGGCACAAACTCCACCAAAAAAATGGGGTCACTTGAACTAATATTTGACAAAGTTGTTTTAATAAATTAGGATATTTTAGCAGACAGTATGATGATGATTGGAATTAACCCTTTGAATTGAAGAAGTGGGAAGAGCCAAAGCTTTTAATGATTTCATAATTTTACCTGGGTATGGCTCTGGTCTCTTTTTTTACCTTAAGAACATGTCAGAAAGAAGGTTTCCTTTTGGAAAACCAGACTTGAGGTATGTGTGTCATGTGGTGTGTGTGTGTGTGTTTCTACCTCCCTGACTAATTTCAGCCCCAGAAAAGAGGAACTGCTTTTGTCACATACAATTCAAATGCAAACGAAACAGTACATATTCTGCAGAGGTGGTCTGGGGATGGCTGACAGATTTGCAGTACTATCCTGAGAACCACCCTGCTTTCTTTTCATTGCTTCAGGGAGCAGCAATAGGATTAAAGGTGAGAGTTACAGGGAGACAAGTAACTTCTCTCAACTTGGGGACTGAGGGTTTCTGGCAAAGGAGAGGCCCACCTTTGGGGCCAGTCAGCTAGTTGGCTGGCATCTGCGAGGTATGCTGAGGAGGGCACTCCAATATTATTGGAAGATTAGCTTAGATGAGTTTAACTCTAGGACTGTGCATTCTGGGGAAAGAGGAAGAGAGCAGGACAGGGAAAGAAAGGCAGAGGGAGAGGGAGAGGAAGAAGAGGAGAAAGGAGGGAGGAGGAGAGAAAGAGATGGAAAGGGAGAAAGGGGGAAAGATGAGAAGAGGGGAAGAAAGGAGGAAAAAGGGTGGGGACAAGGGGTGGAGGAAAGGAAAATGAGTATCACTTATCGGAAATGCTTGGGCCAGGAGTGTTTTGGATTTTCGATTTTTTCAGATTTTGGAATATTTGCATATACTTGAGATATCTTGGGGATGGGACCCAAGTCTAAACACAAAATTCACTGATGTTTCCCATACACCTTATCACATAGTCTGAAGGTAACTTTCTGTATTATTTTACAAAATTTTGAGCATGAAGCAAAGTTTTGACAGGGTTTTGGTTGCCATCACATCAGCTCAGGTGTGGGGTATCATGTCCATCCTCAAAAAGTGTCAGCTTTTGGAGCACTTCAGATTTTTGGATTAGGGATACTCAACCTGTGCAATTACTGCCTCTCCTAATTGTAAATATGCCCAGCTGGAGCTTAGAGAGATTAACTACTGTGTGAAGCCTCATTTAATTTCCTTTTGTTTTTTTCTCTTTTTTCCCTCTTTTTGGGTCCTTTTCTCCTCTCACTTTGCTGTTGTTACTGCTCCTCCTCCTTTTGCTCCTCATACTCCTTTTAAGTGACTGGTAAATAGAAAATGTTCTCTGTCTAGCACAAAGTTGCTGGGATAAAAAATCGAGTCAATTATACTTGGGAGTTTTAGAAACCTGGGCTCTCATAGAAATGTGTGAGGATGTGTGGTGGAACAGAATTTTAAAACATGCAGACAGTTACACGGCAATTTTAAACCTGGCCATTCTGAGGGCTGATTTGATTAGGTGATTACCCCTGTAAAGGAATAACTTAATCTGTGAGACACTCCCCCAGCAGAAAACTCACTACACCAATCTGGTTTAAAATAATTTCTTTACAAATTACACTTAAAAATAATTGGAAAAATTTAAAAAGCAAATCTAATTTTTCAATAAAAAAATCAACTTTAAAAATTCCTCCCTGGTGGTCCAGTATTATTAAATATTCTTCTGGATTTTTTTTTTTAAATCTTGCTTTATTGGAAGGAGAAAAACAATTATCTGTAAACGTAATTTTTAATGCATGATAATAAAAATAAATGGCATAGTTCTGCTGCAGTTCACCTAAATCTTCTTCCCTGGTGGTCTAGTGGTATTAAATAATCGGTACCACATGTATTCATCATTTGCTGACAGCAAAAGAAAAACTTTGGCATTTTATTGTTTAAAGAAACAAGCATGATGTTATTTAGGCTTCTGGAGGCGATTTTGTTGATGGTCTGTGAAGAAACCTTCCTTTTCCTTGCTGGTGGGCTGTGCTTTTTGTTAATGTACATGGCAATTCATATAAAACAAGAGACAGACACTCTTTCCAAGGTTGATTTGAGTTTCTCTTGCAGGTTGCCTCAAGAATGATTTGGCTTTTTTTCTGCATTACCTGGGGCAATGAAACTGTGTTATATATTGCCAGTTCTGTGTTTGGTGGGAAACTATTGCAATTGGGAAGCATGAGAAAATGGTAATCATTAGTGAATAAGTGCTGCTATTATTATTATATTTTGCAGTTGTGTAGAAGGTGAACTATTAGCAACTTTAGGAGAACTTTTCGACTTAGCTTTCTTGTGTTTACTCCCTTCCTTTGAATGAGGCTGAATTATTATGACTTGCGAAAATAGAAAATTTCAAACTTGAAAGTTGTATTGATGAAGAGTCAAACTCTCTAAAATATTTGAAGAGCTTTATTCTCAGCAAAATATAAGTGACCAAATGACCCATGACACAGCCCTCAAGAGATCCTGAGAACATGTGTAGTCAGACTACAATTTAGTTTTATACCTTTTAGGGATATATAAGCCATCAATTAATGCATGTAAGACATACATTAATTGGTTTGGTCCAGAAAGGTGGGACAACTGGAAGCTGGGGCTTCCAGGTCAGAGGTGGATTCAAATGTTTTCTGATTGGAAGTTGGTTTAAAGAGTTAGTTAATTGTCTAAAGACCTATAATGAATAGAAGAGCATGTTTGGGTTAAGATTAGGGGTTGTGGGCCGGGCGCAGTGGCTCAAGCCTATAATGCCAGAACTTTGGGAGGCCGAGGCAGGTGGATCATGAGGTCAAGAAATCGAGATCATCCTGGTCAACATGGTGAAACCCCATCTCTACTAAAAATAAAAAAAATTAGCTGGGCATGGTGGCACGTGCCTGTAATCCCAGTTACTCAGGAGGCTGAGGCAGGAGAATTGCCTGAACCCAGGAGGTGGAGGTCGCAGTGAGCCGGGATCGAGCCATTGCACTCCAGTCTGGGTAACAAGAGCGAAACTCCGTCTCAAAAAAAAAAAAAAAAAGATTAGGGGTTGTGGAGACCAGGGTTCCTGTTATACAGAAGAAGCCTCTAGGTAGCAGGTTTTGGAGAGAATAGATTATTAATGTTTCTTATTAGATTTAAAGTCTGTTCTATCAGTAATTCCAAAAGGAAGGAAAGGAGAATGAGGCAATTCTGGTTCTCCATTCCTGTCATGGCTTGAACTGGTTTCTCAGATTAACCTTGGACTGTTCTTGGCAGAGAGGAGGGGTCCATTCAGATAGCTGGGGGCTTAGAAATTTATTTTTGGCTTACATTGATTCACATTTCCATGTATGTGGATTAGAAGCAATGCCTTGTTTGCTTGTGTGAAAAAGAAAGACTCATAAGAACTTAAGTAAGAAAGTTGAAGTCAGTTCCCTTACTGGTCTACAAAATAAATACAGTAGTTATCCAGGGCACAAGAGAGCACCTTGGTTGTCTGGAGGACAAAAATGTGATCTGTGTGTCAGGTGTTTAGAAGGTAAAATGAAAAGCAACTCAATCTTATTTGCATTGTTATTTTTCATCCTTTATATATACACTTATATAAATACTAAAAATAGTATATGAACACTAAAATACTATGTATATAAAACACACACACACACACACACACACACACACACTGAAAACAGCTATAATTTAAAAAATCACAAATGGACAGATACTTTCCAGACTGTCTATTATGGGTCTTTGGTGAGAGTAAATGTGTCTGCATTTTAAAAAGTGTTAGGAAATAACACCTTTGTAAGCATTAGGTAAAATTTGTATAGCGCAACAATGCCAGAACAGAATGAGCTACCGTTGTTAAGGGAAAAAGCGATTAAGCACCTTCTCCCCTAGACATGCGCACCTTATGTAATTGAAGTGATTGGTGAAAGAATAGAGGTATGATGATTATGGACATTTACGTTTAATAAAGTGGTGGTTTTGTCATGACTCATCAGTAGAGGGAAACCAAGGCACCACACCTGTGTATCTACCTCGTTATTTCTCAAGGGGTGGCAGCATGCCATAGCAATAAACTCTCAGACAGTGTTGAGTTCAAATCCTGCCACCATCACTTACAAAACTCTCTGAGCCCCAATTTGTTGACTTATAAAATGGAAGATAAGAACATGTGCCTCATTGAGTGCTGTGAGGACCAAGTGATCTCTTAGCACAAGGGCTGGTATGTGCTGTGGTCAATATGTTCTAGCTTTTAAAAAAGAAATTTATAGAGTAAATTACTACTTTTCATGTTTTGAGGGTGTTCGGTAGAAAGTCCCGCCATCTTTCCCCCAGGTTTCTTGCCCCCACCCTCCCCCCAGGCTTCCTGCTGCCCTGAGAAAAGCCCGCCAAGCCTGCTCTGTTCTGCCCAGCAACAACAAGCAGCCAATCATCGCAGCAGGAAAGCCCGCCAAGCCTCGGCCTATCCTGAACGGACACGTAACCCTCTGAGCCACCTCAGCAGTCTGCCCAGAGACGGACAGCCTATCCTAAGCCCCTACGACACTCCGCCAGCCCTGTGTCCACGCCCCGTCCACCCCCCTATAAAACCCTCCTACCCCAGCTGCGCAGTCGCAGCCAGCCCCATCTCCTTCCTTTCCTGGCCTGCCCGCTGGTCCCAATAAACCTGAACTCGGCTTCCAACTCTCGAGCTGTTATTTGGGGTCGGGTACCGGGCAGGGGTCTACAAGGGGGTCGCACAGAGGGCATCTGTTGTTTTTAATTTTAAATACTATTCTCCAAAATGTTCCTAGTTTTGGGGTCATTACATAAAAACAAGATTTTTTAAAAACAGGATAATGCCTTTGTAAACTTATAAGGTGATAGTGGCTCCAGATCACCAAGAAAGAGCAGCACTCTCTGAGCCCGTTTTCCTCAGAAGTTCCCCAAACTGTCTTCGGAGCTACCTTATTTATCACCTTAAGCTCTGGAGACAGCGAACATGGACGTTCAGTGTTGTCTCAAATGTCCAGAGCTTGACATGTTCCAAAGAGTCTATAAAATAAGAAGTACTCATTATATTGTTATGAGATGCAATTTTGATTTTACTATTTCAAGAAGTTGCAATAACGCAAGGAATTCAAACCAAAGGAGGAAAACAGTTTATTTTACCAGGGGCTCAATACTTTTCCAGCACCTTGATGAGGGTGGTCTATCTTTCTTCCTAAGAAGTCCAACTACGTATGTGAGTTCTAGACATTTTTCCCCTCAAAGAGTTTCTCCTAGGCTAGCAGCATAAAACAATTAACTTTACCTCTGATTGAAATCTTTGGTTTGTAATTGGAAACACGTGTGCTGGGATTGAGTCGCTAGCTGCCGGCAAGCTGTGTGTGGCAGGAGTGAATCTCTACTGAGCACCAAAGCATTCTGCGTTTTATGGCAAGTCAGTCTCTCCACTGGGGTCCTTATTCATAGGTTTTATTTAGGTGGCTTTTTAGTGATCAACCAGAGAGAGAAAAGCTCTTTGTAAAAGGTTTGAAAAGCAGCCTGGAAGCCCTGGAGGGAACAGGTTTTAATTTTGTGGTGTTTTGATTTTAAATGGTATTTGATGTTGTGGTTTTCCTCTCAACTTCTCCCCCAGTTGATGCCAGCAGTTTCCCTGGACTTGTGGTGGAAACTCCCTCACAATGTAGCAATTACTGATTTATGTTCCAGTGATAAGAATGTATTTTATTGT
This sequence comes from Callithrix jacchus, assembly GCF_049354715.1. Lineage (NCBI taxonomy): Eukaryota > Metazoa > Chordata > Mammalia > Primates > Cebidae > Callithrix > Callithrix jacchus. The sequence goes on from NC_133507.1 coordinate 52,349,957, forward strand.
GGTCATAATATTTGTTCAATTTAACTACTATGTACTGTAAAGTATCGTAAAACTTCTCTGCTGATCAAATGTTATGAGACAAAGGATCATAAACCACTCTTAATCCACGCACCCCACTCCTGTGGTATCTGTGGGCAAGCCACCATGAAGAGAGGACAGACTATTGCCCTGAGGATAAATTTCTGTGTCCTCCTCCTCAGTTTTAAACTCAGTCCCCAATATAGGTCGTTTAAGCGTCTCTGACACTCTCTTGTCATCTGTTGGACTCCCTTTCCAGGCTTTTATCAATCCCTTTGTAAGAAAGTTTAGAAAGACTCTCACTTTCTCATTGCTCAATCTTAGCTTCTCATCTTTCCCCAGAAAGTCCCTTTTCAAAATTATGAATTCCACTGAGTTTTGCTGTCAGCATTTGAACCTCACTTAGATTCATACATATTCTGTGATTATAGCTAAAGAAAAGTGGAAAACAAAAAGACCCTTGCCCCCTCTTATCCTTTCTTTTGATCTATTGTTTCGTAGGGCAATGAAGCAGCTTTTCTTAAGCCAGTGCTCAGTTCCCTCTTCCACCTAGGACCCAGCTGAGAAAATAATACATAGGCAGGCTTCTTTCCCCAGTGAACCATACAGGTTCTAGGGAAGGGACTTCTCATTTGTTCTCTGTATTGCCACTTCCAGAGTGATTCTGTGGTCTTCCCTGTTGAGGGTCCTCCAGCCATTCTCCATAGAGAGTAGGGTCTGGGCATCCCAGTGGTCTAACCCCAGCTGATATCTTTAGATCATCTCAAAGACTGCCCCCTGTTGCCCTCTTCATCTGTTTGAGTCATAGGGAGCTACTTGGATTCTTTGAGACCAGCTTCCTCCGAGAAGACTTTCCTGCTGCTCTGTGGGCTTCCATAGCATCCAGTGTGGACCAGCTGGAGCAGGACTGGTGAGGGAATGCACTGGATACTGCAGTGGAATCATCTCATCAGGATTGTATACACTGATCTGATCCAGTTAAATATGAAGTCAAACAAGAAATGATCTGATGCCCCTCTGTGTTTCCCAACCAAATGACAAGAATCACATTCTACACATGTGCTTTTCATAACTCAGTGTTACATTTCCCTTCCACCTAGGACTCCGCTGAGGGAATCAGCCTGTTTTGCCGGGGTACTGCTCAAGAAATTCCAGGATTGACAGAAAAGGGTAGAAACTTTTTTTTTCTTTTTTTTTTTTTTTTTTGAGACGGAGTTTCGCTCTTGTTACCCAGGCTGGAGTGCAATGGCGCGATCTCGGCTTACCGCAGCCTCCACCTACTGCATTCAGGCAATTCTCCTGCCTCAGCCTCCTGAGTAGCTGGGATTACAGGCACGCGCCACCATGCCCAGCTAATTTTTTGTATTTTTTTTAGTAGAGACGGGGTTTCACCATGTTGACCAGGATGGTCTCGATCTCTTGACCTCGTGATCCACCCGCCTCGGCCTCCCAAAGTGCTGGGATTACAGGCGTGAGCCACCGTGCCCGGCTGCGTAGAAACTATTTTAATGATCTGTGTAAAGTGTTTTGCGTAAAGAATACCCTTTTGTCATTTTCCCTTGCAAAATGTGGTGGCTTGAGTGGTGGCTAATGAAGGTTTGCTCCATCGTGTATCCCCGGGTAAAGGGAAAAACACAGATGCAGACAAGAGTGGGATGCTATCAGAGGTGAAATTTCCTTCTAGGTAATAATTTGTCTTCATCTTTTGAGAATATATAGGTATTTATATTAACAGATGATATAGTTTACAAATTTGATCTCTTTATAGATTTTAAATGTCAGTTTTATTATGATGCTGGTAATTCATTATATTTTAAAAGTGAATCATTGAACCTCTAATAACTTAACTTGTAATCATTAGGCCTAATAGTCATAGAGGGATCATGGAAGGGAACAGGGAGATAGGTTGAAACACCATGGTTAAGCAGCAAGCTCTGAAGACCTGCTGTGTGGCCTTGGGCAAGTTGCTTAGCCTCTCTGTGGCTCAGTTTTCTCCTCTGTGGAAATGGGGAATGATAAATGTACCTTACTGAGTTGTTACGAGGAATAAATGGGTTAGTCATAGAAAGTGCTTACATCGGTGCCTGACACTTAGCTAATATTTACTGAGCACTTCCTGTGATATTATGGTCATTTATCTGTTTTTGATATAGCAGCTGCCTCTCTTCAAATACCTTTAAAAAGATACTGTCTGTTTACTTGCCTTTCTCCCCACTAGATTCTGAGTCCCATTACTTATGTTTGTGTCCCTAGCATTTACCCTGCAGGAAACACTCGTAATTATCTCTTGAGCAAATTAAAGAGGGAATCGCAGTGAACTACTGTTTCTTCCTGCTTCTCCTTCATCATGGAGGAATGAAAATGGAGCACGAATCTGCATTGGTGTAGGATTACTCTCTGGGGGTTGTCTGACCACAGCAATTAAGAATTCACAAAGATGATTAATCTTACGTGACTATGCTAGTAAAATAACTCTGATAGGCTCATTGAACTGGAATTTCCCTAAAGGGTCATAGAAGCCATCTCCCTGCTTTTGGGCAGGTGGTTCTAATATAATGTCGAAATGTTAGCTGTGTACTATTTCTAATAAATCTCCAAAAGAAAGAATTCCTTATCTTCCTGGCTGCTAATATATAATAATTTAGTGGCCTATATTTTTTAAATGAGAACTTCATTGGGTAGTTTTAAAGGCATTAAAGATTTAGGTGAGGTACAATGAAAATGAATGTCAGACTTTAGAATGAATGTTCATTCAGGTAGCTGTCTTTGCAATTTTAGAGATTCTCGAAAATAAGCTGGGTGAGTATCAATCCTGTGTGGTCTGATTGGAATCCTGTCTAACAAGAGAAGACTTTCTATCAAGAAGAGGATCATTAATACACCAGTTGATGTTGCTTTATCAGGCATGTATTGAGTGCCTTCTATGTATCAGGTTGGTGCAAAAGGAATTGGGGTTTTTGCAATTGCTTTTAATAATAGGCACCATGCTCCTGGCTAAGACATAGTAAGGCATACTGTGCACATGGTCCCCGACCTTTTAGAGCCTGTAGTCTAATGGTAAGGCTAGACTTTGAACAAGCAATTAAAAGTGCACTGAGTATTTTGGTCAAGAAATCCTTTCTGGGGAGTGACCTTTAAAGAATGGAAAAGAGGAGAAGTTCACTCAGACAAGGCTGGAGAAGTAAAGGCAGAAACCATATCATGGCAGGTCTGCTAGACAATATATGGTGGCTTTGGACTTTCTCTACTTAATTGAACTGTGTTATATTTTCCAGCATTCCCATCCTCATATGGGTCTGGGTTAGTATGGATCACAAGAGACAGTTCATGGGAGATTTGGAAGGCAGGAGTGATGCAACAGCCATAATTTTCATGCTCCGGCATTGGTGTAAAGCTCCAGGTGCTATGGTAGCTCACAGTGCTGTTGGACATCTGTGAGCTCACCTCGCTGGCTGGGGAGCAGGGGGAAGCACCTGGATCTGCTGCTTTTCCACCTCCCACCAGATCTCCTCCTTCAGCTTCTTCGAGTCCTGAGCCAAGTGCACAACCTTAGCTCCATGCCTAAGGTTGAGGTTGAAGATGATAAAAAACAAATGCAGGTTCCAGTTTGTCCTCACAGTTTCCAGTTGTCCTTGTGGATCCCTGCTCATTTGTATCCCCATACAAATGGGTTCCAATCTGTTCTTGTCCACATCCAGCTTGCCTTCTGATCACTAGTCTGGTTGATCCATGATAACTTTAGGCTCGGAACTAGATACAGAGGCAATGGCCAACAGGGACTGCTCTGACAGCTCTCACAGTTGTGGAAGGTCTACTCTCTCTACTAAATCCTTTGTTGTTTATCATGGTGATTCCTTTAGTCTGATGAAACCCTGACTGATACACCGTGACAAGGATTTTGGTGTTTATCCCAAGAGGAATGGCAGCCATTGTAGGGTTCAAAGCCAGACCGTGATGTAATCAGAATTTTCCCCCATTCTGTCTGCAGTGTAAAGAATGGCTTGGAGTCAGGCGTTTAGGACAAGAGTAGCTGTGAGGGGAGATCTGTGGGCAGATAATGCTAAACCTAACCAATAACCATACTTGTTTTTTCTTTCTGGCCCAGATTTGGGTACTTCTTCAGGCTTTTCACAATTTGGTGAGACCATGTGACAGAGTCCTGGCTAATGGAATGAGAGTGGATGTGATGTTTACCCCTCCCATGCTCGGTATCCTCCATGTTCTCTCCCCTCATCTGCTGGACAGAAGCAGCAGACTCAGTAGAGGACTCAGATGCCCTAGAAGACAGCACAGCAACAGGATAGAAAGAGTGTGGGTCCCTGAACAACTATTTGTAATTGGAGTCCCACCACCAACTCTCATTGAACTCTGCTGGGTGGAGAAATAAATTTTTATGTGTGAATTCACCTAGATTTTTAGCTTCTTTGTTACAGTAGCAAATGCTATTTAACCTAAGTAATACAGAATGTTCATAATTGTTAATGATAAAATAAGGTACTGGCAATATAAATGAAAAAAGATATTTAGAAACTTGAAACAGTAGTTCTTGGTGGTTGATTTGATGAAATGGTGATAGAGAAGACAAGTTAATAATGAGCCTCAAGTTTTCAGTTTGGATAGCAGGTTGAATACTAGTGCCACTGACTAAGATGATGACCACTGGAGGAAAAGCAGATTTTTAAAGGAAGGGGCAAAAGTTCAGCTCTGTATGTGGGGAGTTTTTTGAGATGCCCTGGAAACCTTCAAGTGGAGATGTTTTTGTTTATTTCTTTTCATTTTTCCTTCTGGAAACTTCATATTGGCCCTGACCAGTAACTTGTACTATATCATCATCTATAGGAAATCTGCTTTGTTTTCTTTCTACTTCTTGAGACCTCTCCAAGATTATATTACACACTCTCATCTCTATCAATTTCTAATTTACAGATATCGGAGGCTGCCCTGCAGAGGAGGAAGGAGGAAGTTGGCTGTAATTGACACTTCTAGGTCATCTTCCTAATCTTTGTCCTTATCTAGCTCCCAAATGGAAGATAAAAGGCAATGCAAGATGAGCATCCTCAGAGACTTCGCTTTGTTTGGGTTTTCATGAATTGTAATTGCCACGAGATGCTTAGGCTGCCTCTAGAAGTAAGGTGATTGATTGTTAACTATATGGTCCAACCAAATGTCTTCAGGGTAATTAAAATGGACAATAGTGATTTTCCATTTCTTCTGGCTTTGGATGTTGGCATGTGGAAATGGTGTTGATACCCACGACCGAATAGGCATCTATTGATTTCATTTTCATAAGTTGCCTACCAAGTTTGGATGCAAACTAGTAACCCAGATGTGGGAGACCTAATATTCCATTGTTAATCTTTCAGTCCATAATTTTTATTTCCTTTACTTGCCTCTTTTTCCCTCCTCTTCATAGTGAGTCGAGATTATATAATTGCACCCATTCACTCACTCATTTGTTCAATCAATTATTTGTTCCTATTTTATGCCAGGTAATGAACAGAAAGTGTTGGGGATGCAAAACCAAACGAATTGGAGTTTCTATCTTACAGGAGCGTATACTTTAGTGAAATTGTAGACAGTTTTAATTCAGAATAGTAAATGCTATGGGAGCATGCACAGAGGAAACCTAACCCAATCTTAAGGAATCAGGAAGGTTTGCAGAAGACTGACAGGAAAAGTGGGTAGGTGAAGAAGATGGGGAGTGAGAGGAGGAGTGGAAGCACTTTTGCTAGGGAAAATCATGAATGAAGGGGATAATTTTCTGCTATTACCCCTGGGTGATCTTTGTGTAGTACTGTCCGTTACATATGGGAGAAATGGCTCCTCAGAGCTGCTCCACAGTGTTCACAGAGGACTCCATTCCACGGGAACTGAGGAATGGGGGAAGTCTTTAGCTTATTCCTTTTAATGGTTTGTTTGGGATGCAGTTCCTTTAATATTTTGAGTCTATGAAAACATCATGTTGTATACCTTAAATATATACCACAAAAAATAAATTTAAAAAATTTGCAATTTAAATCTTTCTCTCTCTCTCTGTGTCTATACCCATCTCCCTACTTTAAAAATATATCTCCCCTGAAGTCTTCAGACCACAGAAAATGGCTCTTATGGGGAAGGATGGTGCTACATTCAAACTTAAATTGTTGTCATTCTTCTATGAGTGCCTGAATATGACATAAGGGAGACAATGATTAAAAACACAAGGGGGAACATGTCTACATTTTTAGGTACAAATGTAAAGGGGCAAATGTGCTTAAAGATGCTAGTTCAAAAAACATGGCTCCAGAGGTATGTATGCCATTGTGATTGACAGGGACACGATGGAGATTTTGTGTCGATGTAGGAAAAAGCTGAAGTAACTGGGCATATGCAGTATATGAAGTTTCCCTGGAATTTCCAAGGAATGCTCAGGTGATTCAGATGCAGAGATCCATGGAGCACAATTTTAAGAAACAGTGCTCTAAAAAATGAACTGAAAATGAGAGGTTTAATTTCTTTTTTCCTGCAGTTCCATGGATTGTTTTCCCTTAGTTTTTGGCTCTTCCTGAAGACATTTCCCCATGATGACATAGGGAGAACACATTTGCAAATCACATTCAGGGTGGTGAGAGATAATGAAATTGAAGTGTCAGCAGTTTGCAAGCAAGAGGAAGGCTTTTTTCCCCCCAGCTCTGTTATTACCTTATTCAATTTGCACTTTATTTTGAAGCACATGTATAGAAATAAGCAAATTATTAATTCAGGCTTGTCTTCAATTTTGTGCTTGGCCTGCAAACCTCTAACATCTCTCCCAGTTCCCCAGGCGGACTGCTGAAGGCTTGGTGACAGGCTGAGGCGGGCATATTCATTATTCAATATGAGCTGCAAGCAATTTGATATTTCATGTGAGCATGTGGCAGAGCTGAGGAGGAGGGGGAAGTGTCATTCAGGGGAATATGGTCTTGACTGTTACCATTTTCACGTTTAGCTGAAGGCTTCACATTAGCTGTGCTCACATGTTTCAAGGATAAGGATAATTCCATTGAGAATCTGGGCTACAGCCAGGTGTTTTTGTCTCTGTGACACATCCTATTTCTCTGTGCAGAAGAGCACTTTTTGAGCCAGGCCATATGCCCAGCATCATGGGGGACTTTGTGGGTTCCCTCTGGAGCCCTGGGAATAATGAGATCTCCTTAATGGCAAAGGGCAGAGTCCCTGGAAAGCAGCCATACCTGGTGCAGGTGGGGAATGTGCACAACCCCCAGCTCCTGAGGTTCTGGAAGTATTTCTAGATAGTGTCTGCATCATCTATCAACACCTCCATTGCACTGGTCAGCACCCACTCCCCTGAAAGGGTCCTATTAGAGAAATTTGCCCCACATTCTTCCTTCCTCAAGTATCTACAGTTGTATTTTTCTCTGCTTATGTACTTACAGGTTACTCCAGCCTTTAGGATCGTAGAATTTTACAATGGAAAGGTCATTAGAGTTCATTTGTTTTAGAATCCCCATTTTTACATAGGTAGAAACAGGATTAGAGAGGTTAGGTGATTTGTCCAGGGACACACGGCTAGTTAGATGCAGCCTGAGGACCAGATCCCAGATATCTGGCATCCCCAATGGAGTGCTTTTTCTATTAAGATAGCAAATACCTAAAATAAAGCCTGAAACCCAGGGAGAGCTCAATTTATGTGTCCTGAAATGATGGTTTCTGTAAACCGTACTATTTTTCACAAATGTTCGGTCCAAGATGTATTCATTTTCGGTAGCTTTTCCATCACATCAGCAAGAGGTCTGAGAAATGCCTTCTCGGCTGTCTGAGAGAGCATGTCACATGTCTGCAGTGGTGGAGGCCTGGAGGCTGCACCGTCCCCCGGCCTACCAACCTGCACTTCCCTGGTGCTTTGCAGAGGGATGGCTCAGCCTTCCCTGGCTAATCTGTTAACTGAGTAACGTCGCTGGCTACTTTGGGGGGAGTATAGTCTATATGTTTGGAATGACAATGAACAAACTGACATTGAGCCATCAGACAAAACCAAAAAAGTCTGGGATGCCCTGACCACAGCCATTCTAAATGGTTTCCTTAGGCAACAGCGGCTGATTGTCTGGGCTGCTGCTCTGGCATGTTTTGCTTGCAGCAGACTAATGGGCCTAGTTAATTGGCAGACAAGGACATGAAGGGCACAGAGTACAGCTAAAAAGTGCAGGAGGTAATGGTGGTTTAGCAGAGCTGCTGCGGTGAATTAGCATAACGCCCCACTAATGTGAAAAGTGATGTTAGAAACATGAAGACTTAAAAATCTTATTTCCTTGGAGTAATATTAAGAAGCTTTCAGACCCCCATTCTGTATTTGCTTTGGTTCTCAGTTTTTACACACACACACATGTGGGCATGCACATGCACACACACTTGTACACACGGTTATGTTTATTGTCAAACTCCAGGTGTGACTCTAAAGCAGAGGTTTTCCCAGAATGGTCTGAGGAACCCTTGGGATGCCAGCATTTTTGGGCATCTGTTGGCTCAAAACTATTTTCATTATCACACTAAGACATTATCTGTCTTTCTTATTCTCATTCTCTCATGGTGTACAGTGGAGTTTTCTAGTGAGATGAGTATGTGATTCACAACAGTTTGAATGTAGGAACAGGTATGAGAATTTGGCTGGCTTTTATGAAGCTGCATGTTAAAGGGATTTGTAAAGATGTAAAACAATCCCATTACTCTTGCTAAATTTTGTTTTGTTTTGAAAGAGGTAATAATTTTACATAAAATATGCTGTTTATATTAACACGTAGTGGATTTATTGTTATTTATTGTTATTTTAAAATGAATCAATGACATTTCCCAGTTTTAATATTTTATAGTACTTTACATATCTCTTAGGAAAGATAAATTTCATCATTTTTGTTAGAGCCACCTTTTGCCAGCATCCTCTGCAGGTGTGGCATTCTCTGCAGGTGAATTAGCCAGGATAGTTGTGGTGGCATTCATGTCCAGATTGAAGGGTGAAATGCAATTATTACTCTGAACAATAGAGGGTTACCTCTAAGTTTTCTAGAGAGAGATATGAGGTATTGATCCAGTTCTGCCATGAGGATATTTGCTTTGTTTATCAATGAATTTGAAATAGAAAACATCTTGAAGATGCAGAGGCTGGTGAATTACTGGGATTAGTGGCACTTTCAGAAACATGGGATGTGGACAGGTTTTGAGTTTGCAATGTAGACCTGTATCCCTGTGTTAACTCATGTTAGTGCTTTTTTTACTGGGAAACTATATGGTAGGTAGATTATAGACTGCCTCTTTAATCTATTTACCTATTTCCACATTTCCTGTTGCAATCTCTGACACATGTGATTTACTTAGAGGTCCTGGCATAGCACATGTTCAATGAATGTCACTGAAAACAAAATGGGGAGCAACTGCACACTTCTTCCTCCGCTTGTTTTCTTGAAAATATACATGTTATGATTCTCATTCTTGTGTTCATTTAATTAGTATTATTTTTGTGTGTGTATTATTATGATTTTGTCACTTCCCAGGCAAGAACTCTGAAGCTCAGGTTAAGTGACTTGTCCAAAATCATAGGCTAATGACAGAGGTGAGATTCAAGCAGAGTCTGTTTGGCTCCAAAGTGCAAACTCTTTGCAGGAGATTGAACTGTTTTTATCCAATAAAGTCAATTGAGATGGAATTTTTGTTTTTGTTTTTTAAGTGAAATTGCTAAGCATTACTTTGAAAAAATACATCCTGATGGACTGTTTTGGTGTATTATGTCTCCCAAAATATACTGCTTAAGTTCATGACTGGATGGGTGATCCATGGATTAGGGAAAGGAGAGCCTAGCTGCTTCCTTGGGGAGGAGCCTGTGTTGTGATAGAAAGGCAAGGCAGTAGCCCAAGATTCGTTTCTCTTCTTATATGTGTTATATTAGTTTTCCATGGCTGCCATAAGAAATTATCAAAAACTAAGTGGCTTAAACTAACACACATTGTCATGGTTCTGTAGGTCAGAAATCTGACATAGTTCTCAGTGGGCTGAGAAAGTTGTCAACAGGGCTGTGTTCCTTTCTAGAGGCTCCAGAGGACAATCTGTCTTTTCCAGCTCCTACAGGCCACCCATATTCCTTGGCTTGTGCCCATCCCCACCTTTATTTTCAAAGCCAGCAATGTTGCATCTTACATTCATCTTCTGCAATCACACTTCACACTGCCCTTCACTGACAAGGGAAAGGGTTTCATTTTTAATTTTTTTGCTCTTAAGAACTTGTGATTAGATTGTGCCTACCTGAATAATCCAGGATAATTTCCCCATATCAGGACTTTTTTTTTTTTTTTTTTTTTTTGAGACAGAGTCTTGCTCCGTCACCCAAGCTGGAGTGCAGTGGCATGATCTTGGCTCACTGCAACCCCTGCCTCCTGGGTTCAAGTGATTCTCCTACTTCAGCCTCCTGAGTAGCTGGGAGCACAAGTGCACGCCACCACACCCTGGCTACTTCTTATATTTTTAGTAGAGACAGGATTTTGACATGTTGGCCAGGCTGGTCTTGAACTCCTGATCTCAAGTAATCTGCCCACCTTGGCCTCCCAAAGTGTTGAAGTTACAGATGTGAGCCACTATGCCCGGCCTCAGGACTCTGAACCTTAATCATATCTGCAAAATTCCTTTTGCTATGTAAAATAATATAGTCACAGGTTTAAGGGATTAGGGCATGAGCATGTTTGAGGGGCCATTATTCTGCCCACCACATGTATGAAACCTGACAAAGCATGTTGTTGTACCATCACTGAAATGTACTAATCATTTTCATAGGGATATCTGGTGTCAAAATGAACCAAGGTTAATTCTGAATCAGTGACTTTATTGAACAAGTATTTATGAAGCCTGTTGGGCACTCAATATTTCTTGAGATCATTGTTTTTAAAAAATTAATAAGCTTTTTTTATTTTAGAGCAGTTGTGACTTTACAGAAAAATTGAGCAGATAGTACAGAAAGCTCCTATATACTCCCATTCTCCTTGCTTTCATTTTCCCTATTATTAACATCTCACATTGGTGTAGTACAGTTTTTACAACTGATGAACCAATATCGGTATATTAATATTATCTTTAAAATCCATAGCTTACACTAGGGTTTGCTCTTAGTGTTATGCATTCTGTAGGTTTGGACAAATGCGTAATGCTAGGTATACACCATTATGGTATTTTACAGAATAGTGTCACTGCTCTAAACATCCTCTGTGTTACACCTATTTATTCTGTTCACTTGCCTCCCAGTCCCTGGTAACCAGTGATTTTTAATTGTCTCTATAGTTTTGCCTTCTTCAGAATGTCACATAGTTGGAATCATATAGTATGTAGCCTCTTCAGACTGGCTTCTTTCACTTAGTAATATGCATATGAGGTTCCCTAGGCATTTTTATGGCTTTGTAGCTCATTTCCTTTCATTGTGGAACAGCATTCCACGGTATGGATGGAATAGTATCACAGGTTGTTTATCCAGTTACCTACTGAAGGTCATCTTATTTGCTTCTAATTGTTGCCAATTATCAAGAAAGCTGCTGTTAACATCTGTGTGCAGGTTTTGTGTAGACAGAAGTTTCCAACTCATTTAGGTAAACAGCCAGGAGCACAACTGCTGGATCATATAACTACACTGAGCTTTATAAGAAATTGCTAAAAGATGTGTTTTTTAACTAACAGCTTCAGAGTACCTGGAGAAAATCAAGCTGGCAGTGTTTTGGGTCTGCTTCCAAAACTTAGATAAGAAAGGTTCTGATTTTATGAACTTTGTATGTTGAGGTTCTGGGTATTATTGCATTTACAAAAGGATTCTACTGCTAAAAAGCACTTGAAAGCTCTTAAAAACCTTATGTTTTGTTACAAATATCCTCTCCTCTCATCTTCACCTCTTCTCTTCACCTTGACTGGGAACACAAAAGGTGAACTGCATTGCAAGGGGGGTAATTAGAGTGACTTTGTCATACTGCAGTCGACCAGGTGGAGCTCCCACTGGTCAGGAGGCAGGCAAATCTTCTCTTGTGGAAAGAGATAACATTGCAGTCTGAAAACAATGAAATTATTGTCCTAACAATAACATATGAGAGTGCTGTGCAGCAGAACATAGCTACCCAAGGGCTTCCACCTATGCAGCTATTTGTCTACATAAACCACACACCACACACCACCCACTTACATACACTCCACTGATGACTGATATGCATAGCCTTCATTTGACTCTTTTGTGTTGTCACACATACTGTGTCTTAGTAGTTGAGGGGGTAGCTTCAGCATAAAGTAGAATCCCAGCTCTGCCACTAACTTTCTGCATGATTTTGCGAACATGATTTATCTTCTCCAAGCTTCAGTTTCCTTGTTCATAAAATGGAGGTAATAGTATCTATTTTGTAGGGTTATTGTATAGATATAATAAAATGTATGCAAAGCCCAGTTCCTAGCACATAGTGAATTCTTAACAAATGATAGCTATGTAGAAAACTACCTTTCTTCTTTTTTTTTTTTTTTTGAGATGGAGTCTAGCTCTGTCACCAGGCTGGAGTGCAGTGGCGTGATCTCGGCTCACTGCAACCTCCGTCTCTTGAGTTCAAGCGATTCTCCTGCCTCAGCTTCCTGAGAAGCTGGGACTACAGGCGTGTGCCATCATGCCCAGCTAATTTTTGTATTTTTAGTAGAGACGGGGTTTCACCATGTTGGCCAGGATAGTCTCAATGTCTTAACCTTGTGATCTGCCCGTCTCAGCCCCTCAAAGTGCTGTGTTTACAGGCGTGAGCCACTGCACCCAACCTCTACCTTTCTTCTCAAACTCCCACCTTTTGGTGAGGGGGGAGATGTTTGACCCCAAATGAGATCCCTGAGGAAGGATTAGGTAGGCTGGTATTTAATAGGCTTCATATTTTCCCACCCAAGAATCCCTTCACCTTGGCAGCTGCATTTGTTGAACCCCCTTCCTCCACCCTATGTACCTTTCCAACTCAGTCCGTCGCCAGATTTCAGATCCATTCCTGGCTCCAGGAAGACAGGTTTAGGGAGTCTAAGGGTGTGTGCTCACTAATTTGGTTTGGTGGCTTTCCACATCTGGTCTCATTCTCAGCCTGTCAGTTCAGCTCTTCGTGACTGAATCCTTGCATTATGGGCTTCTTCTTCAGTGATATTAGAAGGGTTTTTCCCCCCAGCATTTTATTTTCTGCATGGATTTCTGCCTCTGAATTCAAGTTCTCATCATAGTTGAGTTATCACAAACCTGCCCTCGACAACAATCTGCACTCCTGGATCCCCATTAAATGCCTCTCATTAGGCCATAAGCTGATCACCTGCCCTGCCCCAGATTGGAACAGCACTTAGCACTTGGTAAATACTAATGGTTATTTACACTCTTATCCTGGATGGGACATATCTGTAGTTCACTTTGCAAGATAGTCATGCCTCTTAGTCCAACTCCCCCTTTAAACAATTCCTGGACTTGCTGTGTCTTGAAATCTTATCTGCTGGACATTTGTTCTAACCCCTTCCCAGCCTGATCTATCCCACCATGGTTCAAGACCTGAGCAATTGATCATAGACCTCAGTGTTATGATAAGGCAGACCCAGATATAGCTTATAAATTGATCAAAGCTGTAAATTTTTATATAAGAAGTGAATTATTCAAGACTTTGGCAGGAAACAGATGTCATATTCAAGATGGGTAATTGAAGAGAGTTTAGTAATGGTCTATTTAAGAATGAGTGGACAGGGTTTGGGAAAAGCAACAAAGCATAGTGCAGAACTGCCAGGCTCACCCCAGCAGAGAGCGATTACAACACTAAACCTGGTGGAACAGGGGAAAAGTGGTTACTGGGACCCAGAGAGAGAAAACAGTGTTACAGGAAGAGGACCACTTGACAAGTACTGGAGCCATCAGTTGAGGCATGTAGCTAGTTCAAAGCCACCATGCTGGGAGACAATCAAGAACATAAATATCTTATTTCATTCTCCTCCTTCTCTTTGATCAACTGATTCTATTTGCTGAACCCACCTGGAAGCCTGTGCTCAAGGGAGCCTGTGGTGGAGTCAGTTCAGCAGAACAGTGAAAGTAGGCACTCAGAAGAGTGAGAAGTATGGATAGTGGGACATGAAGAGGAAAAAGAAGCAAGGAGACACCAAGCTGCATGTAATATGTGGCCAAGGTCAGCTATGTTCTTTGAGAATTTAGGGTAATTATGTCCCTTTTCATATTAAAGACCTACCCAGTGACCTAATGGCTTTTATTGGCTGTCTGTGACAGCTGACTACAATTCAGGCAGAATTGTATAAAATTGCAGATCCAGTGCATTAGCAATAATAACAATGTTGTGTTGAGCCTATATTTTTTGTGATAAAGGTAATGACACCTTAGAAATGCTGCATCGAGGAGGAAAAGAGAATCTATTGTTTTATTTATGGTTATTAAGCAAATTTCATGGGCTGAGTCACAGTACTTGGGTGGGAGAGAAAGCTCCTTTCTTCGGCTTTTATAATTTATAATTTTACACTCTTGTGGAAGCATAAAATCTATATTTCCAAATTCAAGGGTGTGCTGCTTGAAAAGAAATCAAATGGGTCAAAAATGTCTAGATTTTAAAAACAGGTAAATGAGGGGGTTATTCACACCAATGAAGTGTTCTTTGCTTCCCAAAGTGATTGACTATACATTCTCCTGAAGTAGTAGAGCCATAGTCATTGAACATGAAATGTGACTTGATTTACCAGAATGAAATTTTCAAGGATGTATCTTTAAGTGAAGAAAAGTAGATTGATGTTAATAATACTTGTGATGGTGCATAGACTTTAGGATTAGCAATAACTTCATAGACTCTGGTTGAAAGGGTCTTTGAGGGTATATGGTACAACTACTCAGCTAGACCTGGAAACCTTTGTCTACACCCCACACCCTAAAGGTCATCCAAGCTGTGCTTACCCACCTTTGACTTCCTGAAAGTCCACTGACATCATTTTCTCAACAAATATCAGCTACCATGATTCAGATAAACATACCCTTAATGTATCGTGATGTGGCTAATTGCATTATAATTATTAATATCTATTGTTGAGCTAGAAGTTTCCTAATGGTATGAAAAAACATGCCTCCTTAATCAAATTTGAACTGTAAGAGCTCTTATTTGTATTAGATAGTTTTAACTGGGGGATGACAGGGTGGAGGACTGGCTGAATTGAGATCAAACTGCTCAAAAAGACCTCAAGAGAGTGAGGGGCCAGTGTCTTGCTTTAGGCAGGTAAATTAGGTACCTTGTTGCCCGTTTTATAGGTGCTACAAGAGGCCACCCCCAAGGGATAAGTGTGATGCCCAAAGTCAAGAAGTTGGTGAGTGCAGAGCACCCTTCTCCAGGGTAGGGATCCTGAGTAGATGAACTTCTAAAAGGCAGGAAGTATGAAGAGAGGCTTCCCTTGACTGGGGTGGGAGTGGATTCTGCAGAGTGTCCTCCTGCTCCTTGGCATTATTATGAGGCCTCCACTTAATAAAGGGGAAATGGAGCTCAAAATGAAGCCAGACTTTAACACGTGTTAGATTGGATTTAGGAGATGGCCAAAGTTCATTCTCATTTCTGGGGGAGGAAAGGAAAGGCCTTTATGCACACCTATAAATCCTGTCTTTAACAATAGCTTAATGGAATGAAGAAATTAAAAATAGTCAATGCCATTTTCTTACTTGATACAATTAGAGGATCAAATATCTCAATTGGGTAATTCAGCTGATTGAGTTGAAGCTAGCATCCTGCTTAGCAAAAATATAACCATAATTAATACAACTGATTCTTTTTCTTCATTTTGTACATATTATTGTGGCTTCTACTGTTTCTGGTAAATGAATCCCCTCAAACTTCCATTCTAACTTGTCAAAGGCTGGCCCACATTGGAGGAAGTAGCTTAGTGGATTGTGTGGTGGTCTCAGAGGTCAGTCTGTTGGCCATCCCTCACCTGCTGTGTTAGATTCCCAGGCTTCTCTCCCAAGATTCGGGTCCCATGGAACAGATCCCATAATCTCTATCTCTATCTATCTATCTATCTATCTATCTATCTATCTATCTATCTATATCTATCTATCTCTATCATCTATCTATATATTTTTTGAGACAGAGTCTTGTGCTGTCACCCAGGCTGGAGTATAGTGGTGTGATCTTGGCTCACTGCAATCTCTGCCTCCTGGGTGCAAGTGATTCTCCTGCCTTAGTCTCCTCAGTAGCTAGAATCACAGGTGCTTGCCACCATGCCTGGCTAATTTTTGTATTTTTAGTAAAGATGGAGTTTCACCATGTTGGCCGGGCTGGTATTGAACCCCTGACCTCAGGTGATCTTCCCGCCTTCAGTCTTCCAAAGTGCTGGGATTACAGGTGTGCCATTGCCCCCGGCCCCAGAATCTATATTTTCAACAAGTTTCCCAGATAATTCTGAAACTCCTCAAGGTCTGGGGATTCATGATCCAATAACGTTTCCAGAGGCTTGAAGTTCTGACTATAATTTTCCCCTAGCCTCTAAAAGTCTTCTGAAAGCACATGATTGTTCTGGCTAATACTTCATGCCTTTCATCTTGTAGGGAAAAGCTGGGGGTCTGGGTGGGTGGGGCAGCAGAGAGAGAGAGTGGGGTAATGACTGTGGTGGAAGATGATGATGCTGAGGCCCAAGGAATGAGGACTCAGCAAGCAAAAGGCTGGTGGGAGAATCAAGAGGAACTTGGCCCATTTGACAAACATGCTCAGGGCCAGCTCTGGATGAGTGAACATAGCTTGTAACCTTTGCTATCTCACTTCCTTTGAGATGAAGATGATAATAGTCAGTGGGGGTAGAGGGTTGTTAGGTTTCAATAATTTATATGGTTTTGTGATTTTTATCCTCTTTCTAACCTAAAGCAAAACAAAATTGAACTGTTATGTAAACGAACCAGCAAGTCTGAGTACGGAAGGCAGTCTTTGAGAACTTTTATTAGAATTTATTAGATGTAAAAATATCTGACTCCACCAGGAGGAGGCTGCTTTTGTCATGTGATGGTGGGAAGTGGAATGTTCCAGTTTGTGAGTATCGTATTTTTGTGAACGCTAAAGAAAGCAGATATACAGTACTTGAGCATATTCAGCAGTCCTTAAGGAAACAGGGAATGTTGGTGTATGCATTGAGTTTCTCTGGGGCAGCCCTGGCTTCTTGGGCTTTGGACTGAGGCTAGAGAGATGAAGGAGATGCCAGCACTGCCCCCTCCCAGGTTTGTGGCCAACAGCCCCAAAGCCCAATGACAAGCAGCTCAGTTAACTAAAAAATATTGTCATTTTTAAAAAGTTACTGATATGGCTTACTCAAGAATTAGAAAGAAAAAAGACCCCATTTTCTCAAGTATTTTAGTAGATTTCTTCCCAAGCTTGCGACATTAGCTTCTCCTTGAATTGTGCCTCGAACACTTTTTTTTTAAATAAAAATTATGACACGTTAAACTGTGATTTACTCATTTCCGAAATTAGATGTAGTGATTAGAATCCCCTTTATCTTACTCTGCAGTTTTCCTTTATGGGAAATTATGAAAGAATAATAGGTAAAAAGTTCAGAATGGGAGAAAGAATAAACAGAATGCTGAATGGTAAAAGGAGACAGAATGCTGAATGGATAATAAAATATTTAGTGCTTTTCAATTAACTGTTCTCACGATTAGTACACTAGTATATTATATCATAAAAATCATGTCTATTAATTTTTTGCAGCCATTATCTTGACTGTGATTTACTCCCCTCAAATCATTAACAACGCCATTAAAAAGGTGTCTGGAGATGAATGTCCTGGATAGAGTTCAGGGATGTAATAGGATTATTGTTCAGGGTCACAGGGAGATTGAAGACGAGCAAATGAAGGGAAGGGGGTTTGAGAGTGCAGCGCTTGGTAAAAGGAGGAAAGAGTAGAGGAAGACACACAGTCCTGGGGTTTGGGAGGCAGGTGGATCACTCAGTGTGAGTGTGTGTCGGGGGGAGTCCTTTAGATTAGGCACTGCATTACTTTAATCTGAGGAAGACATGGGTTGTGAAAAGCCCAGTGACTTAGAGAACATGGGCCTTCCTCATGGTGGAATTTTATATGCACAGGGAAGAGAAGATAAATATGTGTGTGTATAAGAGTCCCCAGGGTCCTATCAGAGGCAGTGAAGCATTCTTGTTCCAGGTTATGCTGGTGGCTTGAGGGCAACATTTCCATCCAGCCAAAGAAAGGGCCGTGACTTTTCATAAATAGTTCTCTTCTTGGGAAAATGAGATAAGCTGCATAAGCAGAAAAGTGTTAACCAAGTAGTCGGATGAAAGCCGAGCTGTGTGGAGTTTCAATGCTGCTGTGCATTCTGAGGAGGTTACTCAAGGAAACTCCATGTCTTCAGTTTAACTACTTGTCTTCAAATCATTGGTTAATCAATATTCAATTTATCAATCTATTATCGGTTACATATGTTAGCATCTTGAAACATCTTTTGGCTTACATAAGCAAACACAGAAGTTGTATTACTATAAAAGAACAAGGCTTGGAAGATGTTTGTTTTCTTCTTTTCTCAGTACTTGGGAAAAACACATAGCCTTTAGTGAATATAGACTCTATTTGAATTCAGGGTCTGAAATGCTAACTTCCTACCTTAGCTGCTGAGAGTACATGTTGGAGATGGGCCAGTGAGTTCCCTTTGCATTTTCACTGTGCAGGTCAGTGTTAGAGGCCAGAGTCAAAAGCCTCTGGCTTTTCAGTTTTAAATTTCCAAGTGATGTTTGGCCACAAGACATGTCTTCATAAAGCAAATGATCTGTCACAATTTCATAAGCAGGAAATAGGAAATTGGAACTGGCTAATCAGTCACACAATGTTTTTAGCAGCTTACTAGACATTATGAGTTAGTATCATTTTAACATTGTTCATAACGGAGAAACACAACATTTCTCTTTACTGTTAATACCAGCTATGGAAGTTAGCACTGGTGTTCATTGATACCCATAGCCTGATCTTGAAAGACTGGACTGAAACCCCGAGAAATCCTTCTTTAAAAGTTCTAATAATATTTCATAATAATATTCTGTAAGCCAGAGTTCAGAATTGTATCTTTCTAGATTACTGTCCTCTTAATTTCCACTCTAAAATCATATATATGATATATATATGATTACGGTCTAGTGACAGTGTGTGCGTGTGTGTGTGTGTATCTGAAATTAGCCATGTAAATGGATAAATAAATAATGGTCCAAACCATACATCACTATCACTTTCATGACCACTTTTGGTCACTCCACGTGAATGAAATCATAGACATTTTTAGCTTTTGGAATCTCTAATGGGCAGCTTAACTGTGTTGAGTTCTGGTAACTTGTAACTTGAGTAACAAGTGACAGTGGAATGAAGGTCCCTCTTATCTTATGGTCCCAATTCTTATAATGGTTAGTGCTCCCTCTATAAATGTGGGGAAATCTCCCTAATGGAGAATCCAGGACGCTGGCATCAGCTTTCCAGTTTATAAGAAATCTATTCACAAGAATGTTTCAAGAAAAACTTAGTGTTCCACAATGTCTAGTGAGAGGTGGCCCACAGAAGGCCTTCTCCAAAGCCCTGAGTGAAGACTGTTTTTGTGCCAGGGTAATCTGTGGTTACAAAGTCTTCCACAAATCCAGTACCCCCTCTTCATTTCTCAGTGGGCATGCTAGACCAGTGATTCTCATCCTTGGCTGTATATCAGGGTTTTTGAAATACAAATTCTCGAGGCTTACCCTTGGGGATTCTGATCTAGTCCATTTGCAGTGGGATTTAGGCATCAGCAATTTTTTTAAAAGCTTCACAAGTGGTGATTCTTATTCCCAGACAAAGGATGACTGCCATAAGTAGTGAAAGGCAAGCCTAATACATCTTATTAGCATATAAAGTAGGTGACTGTAAAACTCTGGGGACTCACTGCAGAGTGGTGCCTCGCCAAAGAGTATCAAACACTGTCCTTTTTGCAGCCTTACCCTTTACAAATAAGAGTGGTTGAGCCTTCTCCTCTGATGCTGGTGTCCTGCCTACCTCTCAACAAAAGACACTGATGTCCCCTCCCTCAGGAGCTACCTTCTTTCAGCCCGAAGGTGTGTAGGACCTCTGACTGTTCCTGGTTGAATCCTCACTAGAAAGGGAGCGGCCATTGTCAGAAAGATGTCATTGTCAGAAGGATCCTGGTTGTTGTCCCCATCTCAGCAGCTCTTGGGCACATTGATGGTGTGTTCGCTGTGGCTGGGAGAGACCAAGCTCAGGGCCCATACTCTTCTGAAGCACAGCCACGTCTCTTTGGACTGCATCTGGTCTAGGACCAGTTGGTAAACATTACATATCTTGACTTTAAGACAGGGAATAACTCACTTGAATGATATACCACATGCTATTTGATATCTCTAGCAGAAGGTTTTTTCCATAGTACCACTACTGGCATTCTGGCCCAGTTAATTCTTTGCGATGAAGGTTGTCCTGTGCCGTTTAGGATGTTTAGCAGCCCCCAGGGCCCCTCTCCAGCAGATGCTGGTAGCAATTCCTCATCCTTCCAGTCATGATGATCAAAGATATCTCCAGGCATTTCCAAATGTACCCCCACCTTACCTCTGACTGAGAATCACTACTCTAAGGGGGAATTTTGCAAATTAGTCATGAAGAAACATAACAGCGGTCAGTGTTAGTTCTTTACATGTTATATTCCATCTCCTTTGTTACGGCATGTAGAAGGAATGGCACACCTTTCTCCAGATTTACTGTGGTTACTGCTTGGATGTTGTCCTTGGATGTTTGGTTACCTGGATATAGAGTCCGAGATAGAGATTTGTATAAAGGAGGTTTACTGGAGAATTCACCTGTGGGCACCTGTATGGAGTGAGGGAAGAGGTTTGGATATAGGGAGACTTGAACTGTTGGACAATTCAAATAGGGCCTCAGCTAATCCTAATGGGAGCTCTGGAGCTGGGGTAACATTTCAGAGTTGTCCATAATTGAGACTGGTGGAGGGCGGGGCAGACCTTTGTACCCACTCCAGCAGCCAGTCATTGGATGTGAGCAGCCTCCTACCCTCTGCCCTCAGGGATGGGGGCTGACCTTAACAAGGCAACTGCCTTCAGACAAGGGCAATTCCTGATGAGAGACTTAGCTACGATGTGGCCAGAGACTAACCCTCTGGGCATCAGGGGCATGAGAGACTCTGCCATGAAGGGTCCTCTGGGCAGTGCACCACAGTCTAAAAGAAAATGGGTACAATGGCACCTACCTAAGGTATCCATATCAGGGTTTTGCTAATGTAAAATATAATCTCAATGTAAAATATGCTTATAATGTGATGTGGGTTGAAATGCTGGGTTAAACTTCTGTGTGCTGCATGCATCATTCAGTAATGTCAGGGAAGCTCAGAGGTGCACAGCTAGCTGTTAGATTTATTTCAGTTGTATCAGAGAGAAAGAGAAGTGGGAAGAGGAGGAGGGGAAGGGGAAAGTGAAGAGGGTGAGGAAAAAAAGAGCAAGAAGAGACTAGGGGCAGAGGTGCTGAAGATGACACCAGAATGCCTTATTCTAAGGCTAGGTGCTTGCTGTCACTGGTATTGTGCTTACAGAGCTGCAGACTTTTTGCATTGTTTCACCTTACACGGGCTTTTAGTATAAAGGTTTGTTATTGGCATTCACTCTTCTTTACACACACACACAGACACACACACACACACACACACCCTTTACCTTTTTTTTGAGACATGGTCTCATTCTGTTGCCCCAGGCCAGAGTGCAGTGGTGCAATTACAGCTCACTGCAGCCTTCACTTCCCGGGCTCAAAGGATCCTCCCACCTCAGCCTCCTGAGTAGCTGAGACTGCAGGCACCTGCCATCACACCTAGCTAATTTTTGTAATTTTTATAGAGATGGAGTTTCACCATGTTGCCTAGGCTGGTCTTGGACTCCTGGGCTCAAGTGATCTGCCTGCCTTGGCCTCCCAAAGTGCTGAGATTATAGGCATGAGCCACCACACCCAGCCCACCCCTTACATTTTAACAACAACAACAACAACAACAGAACCCACAAAATATTTCCTTTTCTTTTGCTGTCCCATTTTGTTTCTCACTGTGATTTTACTCTTCTGGGTAGTTTCTAATTTGCACCCTGGAACACCCTGTGCTTAGTGGTGGCTGCATAATGATTATGTAGAAAAGTCTTAGGGGGGCCTGTTTGAATAGGGGGAGCACTGTGAACTTGTTCCCAGGCAGCACCTATGTAGCGTGCATGCTATGTCTGCTTTTTGGTGTGGCATCGAAGGAGGCTGAGCCTCACCCCAAGACACTTTTGGAATGGCCATGCCTGTGGTATGGGAAGAGTGGATGATACTACTTTATTTCACAGAAATTGGGAACTGAACCAAGTTTCTTATTACCAAGGCATCTGCAGATTGTTCTTTATCAGAAGCCGCCAGTTCCTTTCCCAGCCACCTGAAAACACTTACCCTGTTACCATGGCATAACTAGTTTCTGGCGATGGAATTACTGCTACTGCCTCTACTGTCATTACCATCCAATTCCCCCACCCCTGGAACAGAGTCTCAGATTAATTGCCATAGCCCTTCTCCTGAGATATGGGTGCTTTTTCAGCAGGTTGTCTGGTATATGATATGAGTTTTCAGCATGGTGAGGAAGCAGAAGGGAGGGACTGGAGGTGGCAGGTACAGATGGGCAGGCTGTGGGGAGCAAAGATCAGCGATTTACACAGACGGCCTAGCTTTGCTGTGTGGATCTTAGTGAGTGAGTCTCATTTTATCAAACAGCACTCTACCTCCATTTCCACAACCCCCCAAAGTCATCCTTCCAAGCAGTGTAGGAAGGCAAAAACAGCTGTGCACGTTAGCAGCTTCAGATGTTCCCACAGCAGTGCTACACTGCAGTAGCCCAGGGGTCATCAAATATTTAGGAGGATGTTGTAGACCTTTGTATCATGGCCAGAAATGTCTTGTGCTCAGGTTTGGATTCCACTGGGTTCTCGTTCATGCTAGTGGAAATTGTGAGTAAAGGGAAGTGGCTCTCTTACCAAATTATATAGTGATATCAGCTCAATTGTGTCTTTACGCTCACTATACAATCAGCTTTTTGGTTTCTTGTTCAAGGCAATAACAAAATAAGAACAATACTGGAAGAAGAGTCCATTTGCCCCAGATGAAAACACTTTAGAATATTGATTTCTTATTTTAATCTATTCATCAAATGTCATAGCCTGGCACTCTGGGGAGAGACATATACTACAACCCACAGTGGAAACAAGGTTGCACATTTATAAGCTGCCTGAAAATTCCCTGGTAACTGTGGATGCTGGAGAATGCAGCTGGGGTTCCTGAGAAAAGCATGTGGTATTACAGCCAAGTGTAGTCTAAATTTCCACTATTTCCTTTCAGATGTGCAACTTCTTTCAGGGAGAGGTAAAAAAAAATATTCAATTTGAAGTTTTTTTTTCTTAACACAGCTTTTTTTTTTTTTCTTCCAGTCTTTTTCCAGAAGACTGGAAAGACCATTTTTAGAGCTTTGCATTGTGGCATAATGTTATGTAATATTATAGAGTTGGTTCAGTGTCAGCCAATGGGAAGATTAAGTGGATTTCCATAATGGCCATCTTTGGTCCAGTCCTAGTCAACATTTCCTTAAAGATCAGGATGATGGAATAGGAATTTTTAAATTAAAATTGCCAATAAAAACAACTGAGTGGGGTGGCTTGTCTCTTAGAGAGTCCGTCTTAAACGTTTTTTTTTTTTTTTTTAAAGACGAAATAGGTTTTTGACTTCTTTCTGGTTATGAAACATTTACTCAGCATAGTGAAAATAGATCTCTTTACAGTTTTGACAAGGGCTGGTATTGACTTTATGAAGACCTGATTACAGGGAGCAAGGGTATACTGGTATGCTGGTTTCAGTGGAAGAAGGGATCTAACTACATGTATGGTTTTAGAGTAAGGAAGATGTTGGCCAGGTGTGGTGGCTCACGCCTGTAATCCCAGTACTTTGGGAGGCTGAGGTGGGTGGATCACCTGAGGTCAGGAGTTCAAGATTAGCCTGGCCAACATGGTGCAAACTGTCTCTACTAAAAACACACAAAAAAATTAGCTGGGCATGGTGGTGGGCACCTGTAATCCCAGCTACTCAGGAGGCTGAGACAGGAGAATCAGTTGAGCCCGGGAGGTAGAGTTGCATTGAGCCCAGATGGCATTGCACCATTGCACTCCAGCCTGGGTGACAAGAGTAAAACTTCATCTTAGAAAAAAAAAAAGAAAGAAAAAGTAAGAAAGATGGCAAGGTGTTCAGTTGAGTCAAAAGATTCAGATCCTGGCTCAGGCTTTGACTATAAATAGCTGAGTCACTTTGAACAAGTCCTCCAACATCTTGGGTCTTCCATTTCTTATCCTGAAACTGGGTGGTTAGATTAGCACAGTGATTCTCAATCTGTGGTCCTCCAGGAGCAGTGGGAGACTGGGAACTATTTTCAGTACTATAAAGACATAAAGAAATAGTGTATTTCCTAGTAAGGAGGCCACACAGACTATTATTTAATAAATGCAGGTAGTAGATTAAATCTTTAAAAACATGAGTACACACAAGAAAAATAATAAGTCTTCTTGGTAGTCAAAAGACAGGAAGCAGCCGGGTGTGATGTCATGTGCTTGTAATCTTAGCTACTCAGGAGGCTGAAGGAGGATCACTTGAGTCTAGGATCAAGCAAGTCAAGGCTGTAGCGCACTATGATCATACCTGCACTGTAGCCCTGGCAACGTGGCAAGACCCTTTCTCTTAACAAAGAAAAAAAAGTGAAAGAAAAAGTAAGCATTTTAATGTCTAAACCAAGGCTTGTGATGACTCTTGAATCCCAACAAAACCGAGAAATCTTGAGATTTCTAGATTTCATTTGTACTGATTGAAGAGAGAGCTAGGGAAACAGTTACCTGTGGGCAGGTGGGTTTTGTTTGCAAGATAAGAAAAAAGGTAGGAATTATCACTAATATTAGCTATGTGCCAGCCACTTCTCTAGAAGCATCAATTTATTTAATCCTCAAAACCACCTCAAAACCAGTACTGTCAATATCCCACCTTAGAGATGAGGAATCTGAAACACAAAGATAATGCTTATTCATTCTTTTTTGTCTTTTTTGTTTTTCTTTATTTTTTTATGTTCTTATTTGTTATTTATTTTGTTTTTGGTAATGCTTATTAAACTAAGTATTAGTGATTGTTACTAATGATCTGGATTGTTTCCCGTGATATGTGGCTACCGATCCCACAGAAACAAAAGAGAGAGATAAGGAGGGCACAGACAGGGCTTCTCATCTTTAACCTTCTTCAAGAATAAAATTAAACCTCTGAACTGGAGGGCCTGTGTTACAGATAATCCTCTGATACTAAATACCTCTGTGACCTTGAATAAGTCATTCTAACTTTCTGAATTATAATTTCCTCATTCCTAAAATGGAAGTAATATTCTGCCCTGTTTCACAACAGAATTATTGAGAAAACTTGGAATAACACATCTGCGAATGCTTGTGAACCTAGAAGGCAATATGAACGTGGGAGAATGAGGGATGGCCTCCTGCCTCAATGAAGCTGCTTTGCAGTGACATCAATCACTCAATCAACATTCGTGGCATGCTCATTATGTGGGAGCAGAAAGAAATTAAGATCTTAAGGTAACCCTTAAATCCTGTGTTTAAATGAAAAAGTAGCAATAGGCCCTGCCACTCTATTCTTTGCTTAGGTGTTTTTGCTATAAAATAATATCATTAGGGGACCATGTTCCAAATTTGCTTTAATCTACTTCTCCCTCGTTATATAGTCATCTTAATTGGTGAGTGACTCCATTCTCTTGCCATAAGTCTCAATGGTGTCTTTGTCATTGCTGCTCAATTTCAACGGTTGCTTTGTGAGCTGATCCTAGGATTTTACTCCATTCTTATATCTCATCCTTCCTCTCCCGAAAATGAGGGCTGACCAATATCAGGACCAGTGAAAAGGTCTTGCTGTCTCCTTTGGGAAGCAGGGTGAGCAGAGACCTTACATGTGCAGTTTCCTGTTTGTGTAAAACCATGGGATGGGTGCAGAGAGGCACACGTTCATCTTCATAGTTGAATGTTGTTTCTGGTTGCTTATTAGAGTGGGATAAGACAGAAGGCGAATGATTTCTCATACTTATACATTAAGAACATGGTCTTGTTTCAAATGAAATGCCCTCAGCTTTCTGCTGTGATACATTATATCCATATAATACCCAACATCTCAGGTGATATACTAATTAATACCATCTTTATATTGGAAACTCTATATTGAGCATTGGAACCCAGAAGTTCCCTGCTTAAAATATAAAATGTCACCAGGGCTCTTTTTCTACTCCAGGCCACAAATAGCTGATGCATTACACCAGACTGGCACATCCTAGCTTAGTTGGAGAGGGAACCTGGGAGAGGTGGGAATGTAAGGACAGGGTACACGTATGTGGACAAAAAGGCTTAGTTTTTAAAAAAGAGAAGTCAAAATAGGGACCACAAAGATCCAGCAACTCAGAAAACAGCTGCTTTTAAAATGAATGTGAATGTTAAAATAAAAAAAAATTAAATAAATAAACATATACACACAAACACACACCACTGGGTAGTTTTTAAAAGAGTGCAGTGTGACTAGGCAGGCTGAGAGGGAGACTAAAAACGTACAACATGAATGTTTCTTACATCCAAGCCTTTATGTTTATGATGGCATCTTGTGATTTTTTTAAAGATATATATTTCATCACAGATCTTAAGGACCTGGCAGCTTCTTTCTTTGCTATTACCTATTAATGTTCATGAACTTCGGAGAAACATTTCATGTTCACTATCTCCTTTGACTATCTACAGTATTGTGTGTGTGTCCAGTTATGAAATTTTTCAAATTGTAATTATTCCCAGAATTTTTATGTTCATTGGGAGAAAACTTACAAGTTCAAGGGTTTTGGATCTATAGAGAGATCTGGTTTTGAATCATGGTTCTGGCACCCACATGATGTGGGACTTTGGGCATGTTATTTTGTCTCTCAAAGCCTCTGTTTCTTCTGATATGACATGAGAAAAAATATGTATCTCCACCACTTGGGAGAAATAAATAATATAGTATACACAAGGGTCCCTTGCACTTTAGCCAACAGATATTATTTCTCTTTGTGTCTGTTTTTCCTAGCTTCTTGAGGTCTGCAGCCAAGTATTGTGTTTCCTGTAACTTAATATAGACTATTTATTGGGGACTCGAAAAACACTATTGAATGAGATAATCTATTCTATGTTAGTACCAAAGACATAAAAACATCACCTTCTTACCTTTGAGTTACCTTTAATTAGGGGTAGTTGATTATTTTATTCACCCTTGATAATTTCTGTTTTACAGTTTATATTTCTCTTCTGTCACACAAAGGAACATCTGGTAGGTGTTATAACTTCAGTCGTAATTGTTATAACTGAAGATTAGTCAGCCATCCACTTACGATTCTCATTTAAATTTATACCAACTTGTTACTTTGGCACAAGCCAACTCCCAATGTGTAGAGAATGAATAATGATATATATATATATGTCTCCTTCAGAAAAACTGTTCTTTATAGCAATTATATTCATGATGAGAAAACTAAGACAAAAATTGTCACAAGTAGAGGCTTTCTGGGGCCAGTGGCATGAGTGGTAAAGGAGTTTACCAAGACAGTTGGCAGGTAAAGAAAAGCAGATTTATTAGAGAAAGTATGAAAGTACGTTGTGAGGAGGCAACGGGCAGATCAGCAGGAGAGGAGCTGACTGCAAAAAGACAAAGGCTTGCTGGAGATTTCATAGGATGGTGCTTGTCTGGAGAGGGCTATGTGCAATACTGATAATGCCAAGGCTGCAGTGAGCTTACTGGCATTTTTCTACAGCTGCGGGTCTTGTGGTAAGTCGAACACAGGAAGATTGTGAGTTATTTGGGCAGGAGAGCTATTTGTCCTGGACCACAAAGAAAGGCAGACTTAGAGCTTATCTCTGCTTTTACTTTTTGCTTTCTCCTGCTCCCTGCAGCCTGAATCCTTTTCCCTTATTAGGACTCCGCAGAAATGTTTGCCCATTTGAATGCCCAAAGTTACACAGTAAGTTCTTGTGAAAGCCCCATTCAATTTTCCCAGGTTTTCCTGTTCTCAGTAACCACTGTCTTTTGACTTAATGATCTCTTTAAATGATATGGAGACTGAGAGCAAAAGGACAAATTGGGCATGAAGATATTCTGAAAAAAATTTCCAGAAAGAAATTAGGCAGGGCCAACAGGGAAAATATTTGGTGTGAATTTAACTCTCTAAGGAAGAGAAAGATGTACATCAATGATTTCCATGGATGAGAGATTATGATAAGGCTATGTGGGAATGTTGGGCAGCTTCAAGAACCCTTTGGGCAGTTAGACAGTCGATTTGGATCTCAGTGCCAACAGGGCCAGAGATCAGAGAGACATAGCCCATTCCTGAGGACCTACCTCCTTCTTGATCATCTAGCATTTATTCCACCCAGGAAACAGACTTATTGGATGGATTTGCCATTGCACAATGCACAGCAAGCTGTAGGCTCCGGTTTTCTATAAGCCATCCTGAGTTGTTTGGTCTCTCTGATACCTGACATACCCTTTGGCTTAGAAAACACCCCTCCAGAAATGGGGATAGGTATTTGGGAGTTTTGCAGGTGGCTGGAGGCAGGGGGAGGAAACAGTAGGATCAGAGACACAAAGAACTGCATGAAGCATGTTTAGGGCAACTGCAAACAATTTTTGTTAGTCAGAGAAGTGTTTCTCAAATTAGGGGTCTGGGAACTTCTCTGAGTCCGTGAAGGTATTATTAGGCAGCTATGAGTTCTCTTTATGTATTATTATAATTTCATTTTACTTTAGTAATAACCCCAAGATAGTGAACATCAGTGTATTCTGAGCCATCTATATAGCCATTTTATTTGTTTTAAATAAACTTTATATATTTAAGATATATACCACGATGTTGTGGGATACCTATAGATAGTTAAAAGGTTACTCAGGTAAAGCAAATTAATATAGCTGTCAACTCATATAGTTACTCACTTATTTGTTTTTGTGGCAAGAGCAGCTAAAATATTCTCATTTAGCATAAATCCAAAAGGTAATACAATACCGTTTCCTATAGTTCTCACATTGCACATTAGTTCTCTAGACTTGCTTATCCGTCATATTGGTCCTTTGTATCCTCTGACTTACATCTCCTCATTCTCTCTCCCCCTCACCCCTGGTAGCCACTGTTTTATTCTCTATCTCTGTATATTTAAAGTTTTTCCATTTTTTTAAGATTTTGAAGTGAGATCATGCAATATATATTTTTTCTGTCTTTGGTTTATTTCACCTAGCATAATTTTCTCCAGGCTTATTCATGTCGTGGCAAAGCCTGTTTGTTTTTAGGGCTGACCAGTATTCTGTTATATGTACAGGCTTACAATTGCAGGTTGGGCTCCAGATCACTGCAGTAAAGCAAATATTCCAATAAAGTGAGTAATGCACTTTTTTTCGGCTTGCCAGTACATATAAAATATACATTTACACTGTACTATAGTCCATTAATTGTCCAATAGCATGATGTCTAAAAATTGTATATATCTGAATTAAAAATATTTTACTGCTGAAAACTGCAAACAGTCATCTGCGCCTTCAGCAAGCCATCATCTTTTTGCGGGTGGAGGGTCTTGCCTTAATGTTCATTGCGGCTGACTGCTCAGGGTGGTGGTTGCTGAAGGTTAGGGTGGCTATGGCAAAATACAAAATATGTTATTATAAAACATAAGACAACAATGAAATTTGCTGCATCAATGGACTCTTCCTTTCACTAAAGATTTCTGTCTAGCATGTGATGCTGTTTGATAGCTTTTCACCTTCAGTAGAACTTCTTTCAAAATTAGAATCTATTCTCTCAAACTCTGCTGCTGCTTCATTAACCAAGTTTAAGTAATACTCTAAATATTTTGTTGTCATTTCAATAATTTTTACAGAATCTACACCAGGAATACATTCCATCTCAAGAAACAACTTTCTTTGCTCATCCATGAAAGCAACTCTTCATCCATTCAAATCTGAGCATGTGATGACAGCAATTCAGTCACATCTTCAGGCTCCACTTCTAACTCTAGTTCTCTCCACCACATCTATAGCTACTTCTTCCACTGTAGTCTTGAACCCCTCAAAGATATCCATGACAGTTGGAATTATCATCTTCTACATTCTTGTTAATGTTGATATTCTGATTGCCTTCCATGAATCACAGTGTTCTTAATAGCATCAGAATGGTGAGTCCTTTCCAGAGGGTTTTCAATTTAATTTGGCCAGATCCATTAGAGGAATCACTGTCTATGGCAGCTAGAGCCTTATAAAATGTATTTCTTAAGGAATAAGACTTGAAAGTCAAATTTACTCCTTGGTCCATGGGCTGCAGAATACATGTTGTGTTAGCAGACAGGAAAACTACAGGAATCTCCTTGCACATCTCCATCAGAGCTCTTGGGTGACCAGGTGTGTTGGCAATAAGCAGTAACATTTTGAAAGGACTCTTTTTTTCCTGAGCAATAGATCTCAACAGTGGGCTTAAAACATTCAGGAAACCATGCTATAAAAGGATGTGCTAACTAGGCTTTGTTGTTGCATTTCTAAAGCACAGGAAGAGTAGATTCAGCATAACTCTTAAGGGACCTAGGATCTCTGGAATAGTAAATGGAGACTGGCTTCAACTTAAAGACAGAAACTGCATTAGTCCCTGGCAAGATAGTCAGCCAGTCCCTTGCGGCTTTGAAATCAGACCCTGCTTTTCCTCTTTAGCTATGAAAATCATAGATGGCTTCTTCTTTTAACAGAAGGCTGTTTTGTAAAAATCTGTTGTTTGGTGTAGCCACCTTCATCAATGGTGTTAGCTAGATCTATTGGAGAACTTGTTACAGCTTCTGCATCAGCACTTGCTGCTTCACCTGGCGCTTGCGCTTTTATGTTATGGAGATGGCTTCTTTCCTTAAATCTAATGAGCCAACCTCTGCTAGCATCAAACTTTTTCTGCACCTTCGTCACCTCTCACAGCCTTCAAAGAGTTGAAGAGAAATAGGGCCTTATTCTGGATTAGGCTTTAGCTTAAGGGAATATTGGGGCTAGTTTGATCTTCTACCCAGACCATGAAAAGTTTCTTCCTATCAGCAATAAGGCTATTTCACTTTCTTATCATTCATGTGTTCACTGGAGTCATACTTTCCATGTCCTTCAAGTACTTTTCCTTTGCATTCACAACTTGGCTGACTGTTCGACATGAGAGGCCTAGCTTTCGGCCTATCTCGGCTTTCCCTGTGCTTTCCTTACTATGCTTAATCGTTTCTAGTGTTTGATGTAAAGAGAGAGAGACTTACAACTCTTCCTTTCACTTGAACACTTAGCGGCCATTGTAGGATTATTAATCCACCTTATTTCAATACTGTTGTGTTCCAGGGGTAGGAAAAGCCTTATGAGAGGGTGAGAGATAGAAAAATGGCTGTTTGGGGGCATAGTCAGAACACATACATCGTTTAATGATTATGTTTGTCATCATCTTATATGGACACTGTGGTGCCCCTAAATGGTTGTAATAATAGTATCATCAAAAATCACTCATCCTAGATCACCATAACAGATATCATAATCATACAAAGTTTGAAATAGTATGTGAATTATAAAAATGTGACACACAGTCACGAAATGAGCACATGCTGTTGGAAAAATGGTGCTGATAGACTTGCCTGATATAGGGTTTCCATAATCCTGCAAATTGTAAAGAAAAGAGCAATATCTGCAAAGTGGAATAAAGTGAAGAGCAATAAAATGAGATATGCTTGTATACCACAGTTTCTTTATCCAGTCATCTGTCAATGAACACAAGATTTTTACCCTATTGTAGCTATTGTGAATAATGCTACAATAACATGGAAATGCAGATATCTTTTTTTTTTGAGATGGAATTTCGCTCTGTCACCCAGGCTGGAGTGCAGTGGCATGATCTTGGCTCACTGCAACCTCTGCCTTTGAGGTTCAAGCAATTCTCCTGCTTCAGCCTCCCAAGTAGCTGGGACTGCAAGCACATACCACCATGCCCAGCTAATTTTTTGTATTTTTAGTAGAGATGGGGTTTCACCATGTTAGCCAGGATGGTATCCATCTCCTGACCTTGTGATCTGCCCACCTTGGCCTCCCAAAGTACTGGGATTACAGGCCTAAGCCACCACGCCTTGTCGGAAGTGCAGATATCTTTAAGAGGAGGAGATTTTATTTCCTTTGGATGTTTACCCAGAAGAGGAATTTCTGGGTCTTGTGGTAGTTTAATTTTTAATTTCTTGACCTTGAACTCCCGACCTCAGGTGATCTGCCCGCCTTGGCCTCCAAAGTGCTTGGATTACATGCGTGAGCCATCATGCCCGGCCTAATTTTTAATTTCTTTAGAAATTTCCATACTGTTTTCCATAATGGCTGTACAAATCTACATTCCTATCAACTGTGTAGAAGATTTCCCTTTTCTTCACACTCTCACCAACATTTGTTATCTTTTGACTTTTTGGTGATAACTCTTTTAATGGGTGTGAGGTGGTATCTCACAGTGGTTTTGATTTGCATTTCCCTGATGATTAATGATGTTGAGCACCTTTTCATATTCCAGTTGTATATGGCCATCTTATTATCTGTGCTGAGCAGTGTAAATCATTCTCACAGTGCTGTGAGTTGAATTAGAACATCATGATTAAATATACCAAGTTGATGCTATTTGAATTTTACTAGTTTTGTAAGCTTATTTGTATTTAATTCATAAATAATTTTTGATTTGTAGTTCTTTAAGAGCTATAAGCATATGAGTTTTTTTCTTGTATCTAGTTCATATTTGATCATATTTAGTAACATTGTGAAGATATGATTTAATTCAACATTGGGCATTTGGAAGAATATATTTCCTTTAGAAGGAGTATATATCTTACTCAAATTTGTGAAACAATTGGCTAGAGAAGGGACTGGCAAACATTTTCTGGGGCCAAATAATAAATATTTTAGGATTTGTAGGTCAAGAGGCAAACTTGAAGATATTATGTAGGTACTTATATAATAAAAGGGAATATAAATGTCCACAAATTTGTTATTGATGAGAGACAAAAAATAACATTTAAGTACAACTTTTTTTGTAAAACATGCCTACTAAGAAGTATGAATTTCTTTTTTGGGGGAGATAACATTTTACTTCATTGGGGTTCAAACTTAGTGTTCCTTTTCATCAAATAGATTACAAACGTTCATCTGTAAAAGCAACTCTTAGCTTGCATGTTGCACAGAAATAGACAGTGAGCCAGATTTAGCCTGTGGTGTGGACCATAGTTTGTTAACATTCAGATTAGAGTATAAAGGATTTACTGGGGCTAGGGAAATTTATCCAACCTCTCTGAACCTGTTTTATCTTCTGTGAGCTGTTTCATAAACTGGGAACAGTAAAAGCAGCAACCTCTTTGGGCTATTGTAGAAACTGTGATTCATGAGAGATATCCAGATCACTGTCTTGTCATCATCACATTTCAGATAATGTTTTATAGTTTAGAAAATCATATAGGTAACTGGAGGATATTGAACAGAAAATGGCAAAATTGGAGCTGTGATTTTGAAGAGTCACTTGGCAACAGCATGGGATGGGTTAGAGTAGGGGAAGGCCAGGGAGACATGAGTCCTACTAGGAGATTGTTAAAATAGTTCTTAATCCCATCATGGCTCCTTTGTAATTTTACCCATGTTGGTTATATCCACTCTAAGCAAGTGGGAAAAACCAATAGTGGTTGGCAGAATAATGGTCGTCCCTTAAGATGTATACCCCCTGATAGTGTGTGGATGTTTGTCCCCTCCAAATATCATGTTGAAATGTGATTCCAGTGTTGAAAGTGGGGCCTAGTGGAAGGTGATTGCATCATGTGGCAGATCCATCATCAATGGTTTAGCACCACCCCTTGGTGATAAGTGAGTTCTTGCTCAGTTGGTTCACGTGAGATCTGGTTGTTGAAAAGTCTGGGACCTCCCACACCTCCTTCTTGCTCCCATTCTCACCATGTGATGTGCCTGCTCTGGTTTTGCCTCCCACCATAACTGCAAACTTCCTGAAGCCCTCCCCAGAAGCTGAGTAGATGTTGGTGCCATGCTTATAACCCCTGGGACAATTCTTTGAGGGGGAGGTACTCTGTGATGTTAGCATATAAATGTAATGAAAGAATATCATTGTCTCCTTTATGTACTGATAGCAACACAGTGCAAGCCAGCATAATGCATCTGTCTTCATGAATTAAAGTAGTGACTTGGGGAAATGTGGCTGCTAAGTACTTGCTCCTAGTATGCACAGAGGCAGAGGTAGTTATTTCATGAAAACTATCAGAGGGCTAAAAAAATGGAAAGACAAAACATGATGAGAAAGATGAATAACCTAAAGTAACTAAATATCCATGAATAACAGAAGCCTCAGGTTGGTTGTCCTGAGTTTCTGCTGCAAAGTACTTGTCTGCAATACAGCCTGCAGAACTGTGAGCTGATTAAACCCCTTTTCTTTATAAATTACCCAGCCTCAGGTATTCCTTTATAGCAATGCAAGAGCAGACTAATATGCCCCCTATTCCTTAGAACCTGTGAATATATTACCTTATATGGCAAAAGGCTAAAGATCTTGTGATGGGTGAGATTATCCTGGATTATCCAAGTGGGCCTAATCACATGAGTCCCCCAAAATGAAGAACCATTCCCTGCTACAGAGAATCAGGGAGATGGCTTTGTGGAGAAGACTCAGCCCACCATTGCTGGTTTTACAGATGGAAGAACAGGGCTATGAGCCAAGGAATGTAAGTGGCCCCTAGAAATTGGAAGAGGCAAGAAAACAGATTCTCCCCTTGAGCCTCCAGGAAGGAATAAAGTTGTTGACAACTTAATTTTAGCCCAGTAAGATTTGTGTTGGAGTTTTGAATTACAAAGCTGTAACATAAAACATATGTGTATATATATTGTGTAAGCCACTAAATTTTGGTAATTTGTAATGGCAGCAATAGAAAATTAATGCCCTAATACTATCTAGTTATCCATGATAATAAGAGGGTAGAATAAAAAATAGTTCCAAGTATGTCTAAATATTATATTTTCTAAGCATATTCCTTATTTTAAACATAAAGAACATTATTGTTATTAATAGTTTTCTTGATGACACTGAATAAATAATAAACCCAATATTTAAAAAATATATGTTTGAAAGGTACCAAATTATTGGCATACACTGGGTCTACATTGGTTCAACGAATTCAACTGACATGAGCACTTCATCCCAGAGGGCTTTCAGAAGTAATTATTTGGTGGTCCCTGCTAACAAACTGTGAGCTAGGTATGGCTATGAGTGGAAATATGAATCAAGATGGCAAGCTCAAAATTTCTAGATATTCCTAGGAAGTGAGGATGATGCCACAGCAGGTGGCATTCTTAGAGATATCCCTGGTGCTTGGTCTCAAAGGATTAGTGGAGTAGGGCACAGGAAGAAAGAGCCAAGGCAGAGGGACTTGGAGCACAGAAAGATGAATGTGAGGAATCCCAGGCAGTCCTGAGGAGCTCTAACACTCACTTGACTGGGAGTCTCCCCAAGGCCTTATGGCTAAGGCTTGGGGAGAGGCATCTTGGCAGTAGGTCTTATTCTCTGTATACTGCATCTTGCCTTGGCCTATCCCAGACTCTCTTCTTCTCACACTGTTCCATTCAGCATTTGAAAACATCGGGAAAAAAGCTATTACTTACATAATACGAGCAAATGTTTTCTTTTGTTTTATAAAGGGAAGGAATATTTAATTAGTCCTTCTGTGGACCTCATTACTAACAGTAAGTTACCTCAGTATAGTGTGAAACTGAGGATAGAGTCAATTGAATATTCTAAATATTGCAGAAACTGATCATTTCTGACTAACCAACTTGGGCTTAGGAGGGTGTGAAGGTAAGTCCGCACCTGGGATGGAGGAGAAAACAAATGAGGACAGAAACCCAAGGGAAGGTAACCCTGGAGTAGGGGTTGATGAGGACCTTTCTTAACTTTGACATTTTTTGGGGGGGAACTCATGGCCTGGAGGTTTCTTTCCCAAGTCTGTGAATCTCAGACTTTGAGCTGTGGAGAAATTCCTAA
This sequence comes from Callithrix jacchus, assembly GCF_049354715.1. Lineage (NCBI taxonomy): Eukaryota > Metazoa > Chordata > Mammalia > Primates > Cebidae > Callithrix > Callithrix jacchus. Next base: position 52,386,183 of record NC_133507.1, read on the forward strand.
ACATCATAACTCATTCATTATCATATTCTTAGCTGGATCTGCATAGTAACTCATAAAGCTGTCTTTAGCAGCTTACACACAAGTTAGACACATAACTCACAAGATAGCTTCATGGTTTCTGAAGAGTCTGAGTGGAGTCCACTTGATTCTTGAGCAAATCTGACTTTAACAAAAATCAAGTCAGTCAATTTGACTATCATCATCACCAGCACCATCAGCAGCAGCATTAATAACAAATACCTAATATTCCTAAAACAAAGGGCAGTTTAAAACAAATACCTCTATATGTGTTATTCCCACGTGCTCTTCTCACTCTGCTTCCTAGCTAGTGGAATGTTATCAGGACACCTGGTCACCACCTGGTGTGAGTCAATCAAAATTGTGATGCTGAGCTAACTATAACCTAAAGTGAGATCTTTTTCTGAGGTTCCCTTTCTTGAACTTGGCTTGCGCATTATGAATAGAAGAGGAAGTCTGCAGTTTAAACATAAAAACAGCAAGAATAGAAATATAGAAGAGAGGAATTTTGCACATTTGTGTTGAGCTGCTGAGTTTCTCTAGAGACAAGAGTGACTCAGTGTCAAAACAGGAATGAGATCACATGTGCTTCATCAAGATCTAAGATAATCCCTGGAACAGTTCTTGGAGGGCAAGGTACTCTGTGATGTTAGCATTTAAATGCAAGGAAAGAACACCATTGTATCCTGTATTGATAGCAACATAGTGCAAGCCAGCATAATGCATCTGTCTTCATGAATTCACTGTGGCGACTTGGGGAAATGTGGTTGCTAGGTACTCTAGTCTTTAGGCTCTAGTATGCATAGAGGCAGTTATTTCGTGAAAACTATCAGAAGACTAAAACAATGGAAAGATAAAACATAATAAGAAAGATGAACTAACCAAAAGTAACTAAATATCCATGAATAACAAGCCTCAGGATGGTTGTCCTGAGTTTCTGCTGCAAAGTAGTTGTCTGCAATATTTTAAAGACTTGATAGAATTTTATTTTAAAGCCATGACATTAGCGCAGTTAAGCCAATCAATGTTTTTTAATAGCCTTTTAAAGGTGCCTTTTTAATTGTGCTCTGTGGGAGGGAAAGGCACATGAAGACTGGAAAACATCTAAAAATGGCTTAGTCAGATCTTTCAAAAATATTTGCAAGTGCACATTTTTGCCTTGGTTCGATTGCTGTAGAAGTGTGGTTAACCTATAAGATCTAAAGACCTTATTTCCCGTGAAAAAAACAAAGATTTAACCCTTGTGTAGGGTCATGCAGTTCAGCATCATAGCAAAATATTTGGGATCTGCACTGGTTTTTTTTGGAGGCTCTATGAGAGTTGAGAGTTGTGGTTTCTGTTAGAGAAGGAGTGACTCCATGCAGAACCTTCCTTTTCTTCCTTGGGGTCCAGGAGACACAGAGGACCCTCATGTTGTTCCTTCTAGCAGTTCTTTCACTGTCTGAATGTTTGCCAATGACCACTGTGGATTTATTGTTAAAATGTACCCAAACATCTGGGTAAATAGCAAAAAGTGCTATTAACTTTTTAACTTGCTTGCTGGCACAATGTCCATATTATTAGCACAATTACAGTCCATCTCCCTTTCTTCATCACTTACTTTTGTATGATGCTTTATTGTTTAAAAAATGCTTTCATATATATTTTCCTATTGGGAGCTCCACAATAGTCATGTGTGACAAGAAAGTTATTATTAGTTTCTATTTTATAGATGTAGAAACTGAAGCTTGGAAATATGGAGAGGTTTACCCAAGGTCGATTCAACAAATTCAACCAATATTTCACGAGTACTGTAGAATGCTTTATATATCCCAGGGGGCTTTCAAAAATCATTATTTTATAGTCCCTGCTAACAAAGTGGTGAGACACAAAGTTTTACCAAATCTTCTCACTTCTTTTACAGTACATGTCCATGAAATTATGATGTCTTTCACATGACCTATGGAAATATATGAAGAATTTACTTCTCTAAACATTTCAACCCAAGTATTTGTTCATTTGGAGTTGCAGCATAAAGATAGCAGAATGTACAGATAATTAGAGGGGGAATAAATTAACCAATAAAGATGGGTTTTTGGTCTTGCTTTTTGCTTTAATTATTTTGATTATTTTTTTAAAGAGGAGTCATTTGGGGAATTTTTTTTTACCAAGCATTTTATTGCAGTGTTTCACCACACTACCGTGTATTGCTATGTTGATCTGATATGCTCAGTTGTGGCCAGGGGCCATCAGTATACACATGCAATGAAACAAACTGACCAAGGTGGAAAGACAGATTGGAGATGAGGACAAGTGCCTGGCAACTGGGCTGCCATGGGCCTCTGTGGCCAGGCTAGCAGATTTCAATGCCTTTTTACTTGGCCTTATACTAGGCTGGTCCTATTAGCACATCACCTGCTTAATGGTTTGTTGTTTTTATTAATTTCCTGGAAAAAAAAGATCCTTTTGAAATCTCCAAATTCTTCTAAGTTTAGCTAAAAGGAACATTCCCTGCCACCATCCCCTTTACTTCTCAGTTAGTTTTGATTAAGGGTCCTTAAGGAGAAGTTCAGAAGAACCAGAAAATGGGAGTAGTTGTCAGGCATGACATGTCAGGTATGGTATAGTATTGAAACCAAGGAATGAGACTGTGCTAGGGCAGAAGAGTGGGGTGCAGTTTCCCAGAGATGAAATAGCACCTTAGCTCTGCTGTGTGAGCCTTAGACATTTAACCTTTTTGGGCCTAAGTTTCCTTATAGTACAATTGAGCCAAGATGCATATTTTAATTGGCTGTTAATGAAATAACATTAAGTGAAGGGTTAAGCAGAGTCCATGATATATAGCAGGTACTCAATTAACAGCAGCTACTACTACCATTATTATCACTGTCACTGCCAGTAGTGCAATTGGGAGCCAGAGAGCCGGAAACCAGATTAGCTCTGTTCCTCTCCTTTTTCCATCCTCTTGCATGCTGTTATGAATAGAAAGGGAAAGAGCTTGAGCCACAAAATCACAGTTAGAATCCATGCCTCAAGTATTTTAGCTGAAGATGTAGGAACTGATTTCCAGGAACTGCAAGGACTTTACTAATGGCATTTTTAGATTGGTCTATGCTGGAGGCTACGTTGGGCACTAGAATTTTAGATTCCAGATACGTTCTCAGTTGTAATTCAACTATTCGGTGGCTGTGGTGAAATGTATTGGTTTTCTGAACTTACTTTTTTGTCTTGTGGTAAATGAGAATGAAAGTATGTCTAAATCAAATCCAATGGGTAGAATGTTTGAATGGTACAAGCCAAAGCATCCATGCATGATTCTTATGTGTTTCCTCTGTTCCCATGTCCCCCTCCAACACAGGTTGCATATTCCTTTTCATTTTTTCTTTTCATAATAAATGTTTGCGTAAAGACACAAGAGAGAAATTCATGCTTTTATTTATTCATTTATTTAAATAACTTCTGAGCACCCAGTATAGTACATCAGGCATTGATCTATTTAGGGAAATGCTTGGGTTCTCCTGGGCATCGTAATGGGTAGCAAATGAATCATGGGTTCATATATGATCTGGCAGCATATAAACTTTGTCAGTGGAAACAGCAGGTCAGGAAGCCGAAAGTCAAAGTCCATCTCTGCACAAGGAGAGAGACTGAGCTGGAAATGCACTGTGGTCTGGGAACCTCATTATTCGCAAGTTGGAGGCATACTGGAGAGTGTTCAGAGAAAAGCAACAGGGATGATAAACGGGCGGAAAGACTGATTTATGAAGACTTACACAACAAAATATGTATTCCTGGATCAACAAAGACTTCAGAAGAAATGTGATCACTATCAACTACTCTCTGAAGGTTGTGAATACCCCAGAGGAATACACGATGTTTAGCCTGATATTTGAAATGGTGACAGGGAATCAGAGGATGGCAAATTTAACCTGCGGATCAGAGAAATATGAGGCTCACAAATCTATCTTATGCCTTATTGACAGAAAGTGGCATCAAAGGGCAGCATCCTTAATCTATTTTACCTTCAATCTATATTTCTGCAATTGTCATTATATTTAATCATTTGTTTTCTGTTTGTGCTCAGGGATTTTATGTGTGTTTCCTATTTACATATACCTTCCTTGAAGATGTCAAGAATAAAATATTTGATTTTTTTAAACCTTCTACTTCAAAGGCTTGAAGATAAAAGCAGTTAAAAACAGTTTTTTTTAAACTGAAGTTTGCACTTAACCTTCATTGAAGGTCATTGTCATAATGAGGGGTTTTATTTCTATGGAAAGCCAAATGGGTAGAGTGACTATAAAACTATTCTTTAGAGCCTTATTTAATCACAAGTTATACACACACACACACACACACACACACACACACACACACACATTCACACACATTCACACATGCTATGGTAGAAAACTTTCAAAAGGTATAAAATCAATTTAGGGCCAGAGTCCAATCCCTTGCAATTTTATACATTCTGGATTCCTACAAAAGGGGACATTTTATCTATGGGGTGGAAGTGTAAGACTTCAAGGAAATAACCTGATTGGGGCTGGGCCTAGGATTCAGGCTACAGAGGCCCTCAGAAGATCTGGTTCCTGTGGACTGGTAAGGCTGCCATCAAATCTCTTGAAATATCTATGGGCTCCACAGCCCTGATTTCCATGGATATCCAAGTGGTTTCTGGTCAATGACTCCATGTCTAGATTGGGTGAGCAGTTATAATGACAGCTGTGGTATGGGGGGTAGACAGGGGAGAGAGTAGGAGGTGACTGAGGTCTAGTGTCTGCCAGGTTCCAGGCATAGGGATGGGCCTCACAGTCTATTCTTATGGCAAACCTGCCTTATGTGGCACATTATCCTGTTTTGTAAATGAGGAAACTAAGGCTCAGACAAGTTAAACAACCTGAACTATCTTCCCAGCTAGTGAGTGAAACATCCAGGATTTGAACCTATACTCTCCCCATGACTCCACCCTTACTCAAGTCTACAGAACAGGCCTACGTTAAGAACATGTGGGCCTCATTTCTAGTTGTTCAGTCTTGCCAGTCACTTACATTCCCCATGTCGTAGTTTCCTCTCCTGTAAAAAAGTGATGATAATGCCCACCTCTCAGGATCATTATGGAGGCAAATGTATGGGAGGCACTTTGCAAATTGGGAAGTGCTAGGTGAATGTGAGACATTATTTTTATTGGGGCAGGGCTTCAGGGAGGGAAGAGCACTTAAGCTAGAGATGGGAGATTAGAATAGATTTTGTAGGGAGTTAGTGGGGAAAGGGTGAACTTTTCAGATCAACTTGGGCAAAGGCATGGAAGAGAGCTGAACATGAGTCTTTGATGAAAAAAAAAACGGTCTTTTTAGTTTCTGATGGGAAGCTTTGGGGAATATGGTTCAGGGTAGAGTTCCTTTTGTTATTTGTTTGTTCATTTACTCATTTATTTTTTCAAGGGCAAATATACTACCATAACTTCATTTAGCCTTCTTTCTCCTGCTAAGAATGGGTGTTCTACTGCATTACTTGCTATGTGTAATTTTTCTAGCTTCTCTACACAAAATGGCGTTCTTTTCCTCCTTATCACCATCTCATATACCATTTTTATATTTTGCTTATTTAGCTTGTTTATCTTTTTCCTTCATCAGAATATAAGCTCCATGAGGGCAGATTTGTTTTTCCTATTTTGTTTACAGTTGTATCACAGCACTTTGAAACGTGTCTGGCACATACACAGTAATGCCCAATAAATATGTGTTGAATCAAAGAATGAACTCCTTATTTATGTCTATAATAACTGGGA